>NW_026909051.1:0-300000 GCF_033115175.1 Lepus europaeus | reverse complement strand
AAGCCCCCAAGGCCCGAGGGCGCGCCCGACCCTGCAGCCCTGCTACAGCCACAGGGAACGGGATGTCTGAGAGGGCAGCCCCCACTGCCCAAGCCTCCGCTGGCAGTTCCCCGAAGGGCTGGTGGCGGCTGCGCCTCAGCAGCCAGCCTCCCTCCCACCCTCCCTGCCTCCCTCTGGTCGGGCACTGCAAGCCACACAGCCACTTGTGTCCCCTGTGTCCCTGGAGGCCGCAGCGCGTTTTGGGTTTTGGAGCGGATGGGCCCCTCTCGGCTTCCGTAGTCCATTTGCCCCCAGAGCCCGCCAGACCCCTGGCTCTAGGAGGCTGCCCAGGCGGTGCTGCCAACTGCCCCCAGGTGCTAGCTAGCGGCACTGGCAGCGGCCGGCCACGGGGGGAGCACACACACCTGCGGTTTTCCCCGGGCCACACAAGAGGACTGCCCCGGCCTCCGCGGGTTGCAAATGAGCCCTCTGGGAACACTTGCCTGCCCTAGGGGCTTGTCAGGCGCGGCCCACGCCCAGGGACCGACCCTGCTGCGACCCCCAGCACCTCCTGGGTTCCCGCCACCACCCTTGGGCCGGGATGAGGTGCCACCTTGTGCGTGGAAGCCCCGCCCAGAGGCAAGATGCCCCCAAGGCCCGAGGGCGCGCCCGACCCTGCAGCCCTGCTGCAGCCACAGGGAACGGGATGTCTGAGAGGGCAGCCCCCACTGCCCAAGCCTCCGCTGGCAGTTCCCCGAAGGGCTGGTGGCGGCTGCGCCTCAGCAGCCAGCCTCCCTCTCACCCTCCCTGCCTCCCTCTGGTCGGACACTGCAAGCCACACAGCCACTTGTGTCCCCTGTGTCCCTGGAGGCCGCAGCGCGTTTTGGGTTTTGGAGCGGACGGGCCCCTCTCGGCTTCCGTAGTCCATTTGCCCCCGGAGCCCGCCAGACCCCTGGCTCTAGGAGGCTGCCCAGGCGGTGCTGCCAACTGCCCCCAGGTGCTAGCTAGCGGCAGTGGCAGCGGCCGGCCACGGGGGGAGCACACACACCTGCGGGTGTCCCCGGGCCGCACACACAGACTGCCCCGGTCCTCCGCGGGTTGCAAATGAGCCCTCTGGGAACCCTTGCCTGCCCTAGGGGCTTGTCAGGTGCGGCCGACGCCCAGGGACCGACCCTGCTGCGACCCCCAGCACCTCCTGGGTGCCCGCCACCACCCTTGGGCCGGGATGAGGTGCCACCTTGTGCGTGGAAGCCCCGCCCAGAGGCAAGAAGCCCCCAAGGCCCGAGGGCGCGCCCGACCCTGCAGCCCTGCTGCAGCCACAGGGAACGGGATGTCTGAGAGGGCAGACCCCACTGCCCAAGCCTCCGCTGGCAGTTCCCCAAAGGGCTGGTGGCGGCTGCGCCTCAGCAGCCAGCCTCCCTCCCACCCTCCCTGCCTCCCTCTGGTCGGGCACTGCAAGCCACACAGCCACTTGTGTCCCCTGTGTCCCTGGAGGCCGCAGCGCGTTTTGGGTTTTGGAGCGGACGGGCCCCTCTCGGCTTCCGTAGTCCATTTGCCCCCAGAGCCCGCCAGACACCTGGCTCTAGGAGGCTGCCCAGGCGGTGCTGCCAACTGCCCCCAGGTGCTAGCTAGCGGCAGTGGCAGCGGCCGGCCACGGGGGGAGCACACACACCTGCGGGTGTCCCCGGGCATCACACAAGGACTGCCCCGGGCCTCCGTGGGTTGCAAATGAGCCCTCTGGGAACACTTGCCTGCCCTAGGGGCTTGTCAGGCGCGGCCAACGCCCAGGGACCGACCCTGCTGCGACCCCCAGCACCTCCTGGGTTCCCGCCACCACCCTTGGGCCGGGATGAGGTGCCACCTTTTGCGTGGAAGCCCCGCCCAGAGGCAAGAAGCCCCCAAGGCCCGAGGGCGCGCCCGACCCTGCAGCCCTGCTGCAGCCACAGGGAACGGGATGTCTGAGAGGGCAGCCCCCACTGCCCAAGCCTCCGCTGGCAGTTCCCCGAAGGGCTGGTGGCTGCAGCGCCTCAGCAGCCAGCCTCCCTCCCACCCTCCCTTCCTCCCTCTGGTCGGGCACTGCAAGCCACACAGCCACTTGTGTCCCCTGTGTCCCTGGAGGCCGCAGCGCGTTTTGGGTTTTGGAGCGGACGGGCCCCTCTCGGCTTCCGTAGTCCATTTGCCCCCGGAGCCCGCCAGACCCCTGGCTCTAGGAGGCTGCCCAGGCGGTGCTGCCAACTGCCCCCAGGTGCTAGCTAGCGGCAGTGGCAGCGGCCGGCCACGGGGGGAGCACACACACCTGCGGGTGTCCCCGGGCCGCACACACGGACTGCCCCGCGCCTCCGTGGGTTGCAAATGAGCCCTCCGGGAACCCTTGCCTGCCCTAGGGGCTTGTCGGGCGGGGCCGACGCAGGGTGGGTGAGTGGGGGGGGACTGCTGCTGGCACACACCCACTCCTGAAGCCCACTGGGGCGGTCCAAGGGCTGTGAGCTCGGAGCTCGGGCACGGGCTGTCCCAGCAGGGCCTCCCGAGGGTGGACCGATGTGCTCCCGGACCAAAAGTGTTGTAAAGGCCCAGGGCACGACTCTCCTGCGACCCCCAGCACCTCCTGGGTGCCCGCCACCACCCTTGGGCCGGGATGAGGTGCCACCTTGTGCGTGGAAGCCCCGCCCAGAGGCAAGAAGCCCCCAAGGACCGAGGGCGCGCCCGACCCTGCAGCCCTGCTGCAGCCACAGGGAACGGGATGTCTGAGAGGGCAGCCCCCACTGCCCAAGCCTCCGCTGGCAGTTCCCCGAAGGGCTGGTGGCAGCTGCGCCTCAGCAGCCAGCCTCCCTCCCACCCTCCCTGCCTCCCTCTGGTCGGGCACTGCAAGCCACACAGCCACTTGTGTCCCCTGTGTCCCTGGAGGCCGCAGCGCGTTTTGGGTTTTGGAGCGGACGGGCCCCTCTCGGCTTCCGTAGTCCATTTGCCCCCAGAGCCCGCCAGACCCCTGGCTCTAGGAGGCTGCCCAGGCGGTGCTGCCGACTGCCCCCAGGTGCTAGCTAGCGGCAGTGGCAGCGGCCAGCCACGGGGGGAGCACACACACCTGCGGGTGTCCCCGGGCCGCACACACGGACTGCCCCGGGCCTCCGCGGGTTGCAAATGAGCCCTCTGGGAACCCTTGCCTGCCCTAGGGGCTTGTCAGGCGCGGCCGACGCCCAGGGACCGACCCTTCTGCGACCCCCAGCACCTCCTGGGTGCCCGCCACCACCCTTGGGCCGGGATGAGGTGCCACCTTGTGCGTGGAAGCCCCGCCCAGAGGCAAGAAGCCCCCAAGGCCCGAGGGCGCGCCCGACCCTGAAGCCCTGCTGCAGTCACAGGGAACGGGATGTCTGAGAGGGCAGCCCCCACTGCCCAAGCCTCCGCTGGCAGTTCCCCGAAGGGCTGGTGGCTGCTGCGCTTCAACAGCCAGCCTCCCTCCCACCCTCCCTGCCTCCCTCTGGTCGGGCACTGCAAGCCACACAGCCACTTGTGTCCCCTGTGTCCCTGGAGGCCGCAGCGCGTTTTGGGTTTTGGAGCGGACGGGCCCCTCTCGGCTTCCGTAGTCCATTTGCCCCCGGAGCCCGCCAGACCCCTGGCTCTAGGATGCTGCCCAGGCGGTGCTGCCAACTGCCCCCAGGTGCTAGCTAGCGGCAGTGGCAGCGGCCGGCCACGGGGGGAGCACACACACCTGCGGGTGTCCCCGGGCCGCACACACGGACTGCCCCGGGCCTCCGCGGGTTGCAAATGAGCCCTCTGGGAACCCTTGCCTGCCCTAGGGGCTTGTCAGGCGCGGCCCACGCCCAGGGACCCACCCTGCTGCGACCCCCAGCACCTCCTGGGTTCCCGCCACCACCCTTGGGCCGGGATGAGGTCCCACCTTGTGCGTGGAAGCCCCACCCAGAGGCAAGAAGCCCCCAAGGCCCGAGGGCGCGCCCGACCCTGAAGCCCTGCTGCAGCCACAGGGAACGGGATGTCTGAGAGGGCAGCCCCCACTGCCCAAGCCTCCGCTGGCAGTTCCCCGAAGGGCTGGTGGCTGCAGCGCTTCAACAGCCAGCCTCCCTCCCACCCTCCCTGCCTCCCTCTGGTCGGGCACTGCAAGCCACACAGCCACTTGTGTCCCCTGTGTCCCTGGAGGCCGCAGCGCGTTTTGGGTTTTGGAGCGGACGGGCCCCTCTCGGCTTCCGTAGTCCATTTGCCCCCGGAGCCCGCCAGACCCCTGGCTCTAGGAGGCTGCCCAGGCGGTGCTGCCAACTGCCCCCAGGTGCTAGCTAGCGGCAGTGGCAGCGGCCGGCCACGGGGGGAGCACACACACCTGCGGGTGTCCCCGGGCCGCACACACGGACTGCCCCGCGCCTCCGTGGGTTGCAAATGAGCCCTCCGGGAACCCTTGCCTGCCCTAGGGGCTTGTCGGGCGGGGCCGACGCAGGGTGGGTGAGTGGGGGGGGACTGCTGCTGGCACACACCCACTCCTGAAGCCCACTGGGGCGGTCCAAGGGCTATGAGCTCGGAGCTCGGGCACGGGCTGTCCCAGCAGGGCCTCGCGAGGGTGGACCGATATGCTCCCGGACCAAAAGTGTTGTAAAGGCCCAGGGCACGACTCTCCTGCTACCCCCAGCACCTCCTGGGTGCCCGCCACCACCCTTGGGCCGGGATGAGGTGCCACCTTGTGCGTGGAAGCCCCGCCCAGAGGCAAGAAGCCCCCAAGGCCCGAGGGCGCGCCCGACCCTGAAGCCCTGCTGCGGCCACAGGGAACGGGATGTCTGAGAGGGCAGCCCCCACTGCCCAAGCCTCCGCTGGCAGTTCCCCGAAGGGCTGGTGGCGGCTGCGCCTCAGCAGCCAGCCTCCCTCCCACCCTCCCTGCCTCCCTCTGGTCGGGCACTGCAAGCCACACAGCCACTTGTGTCCCCTGTGTCCCTGGAGGCCGCAGCCGTTTTGGGTTTTGGAGCGGACGGGCCCCTCTCGGCTTCCGTAGTCCATTTGCCCCCGGAGCCCGCCAGACCCCTGGCTCTAGGAGGCTGCCCAGGCGGTGCTGCCGACTGCCCCCAGGTGCTAGCTAGCGGCAGTGGCAGCGGCCGGCCACGGGGGGAGCACACACAACTGCGGGTGTCCCCGGGCCGCACACACGGACTGCCCCGGGCCTCCGCGGGTTGCAAATGAGCCCTCTGGGAACCTTGCCTGCACTAGGGGATTGTCAGGCACGGCCGACGCCCAGGGACCGACCCTGCTGCGACCCCCAGCACCTCCTGGGTTCCCGCCACCACCCTTGGGCCGGGATGAGGTGCCACCTTGTGCGTGGAAGCCCCGCCCAGAGGCAAGAAGCCCCCAAGGCCCGAGGGTGCGCCCGACCCTGAAGCCCTGCTGCAGCCACAGGGAACGGGATGTCTGAGAGGGCAGCCCCCACTGCCCAAGCCTCCGCTGGCAGTTCCCCGAAGGGCTGGTGGCGGCTGCGCTTCAGCAGCCAGCCTCCCTCCCACCCTCCCTGCCTCCCTCTGGTCAGGCACTGCAAGCCACACAGCCACTTGTGTCCCCTGTGTCCCTGGAGGCCGCAGCGCGTTTTGGGTTTTGGAGCGGACGGGCCCCTCTCGGCTTCCGTAGTCCATTTGCCCCCAGAGCCCGCCAGACCCCTGGCTCTAGGAGGCTGCCCAGGCGGTGCTGCCGACTGCCCCCAGGTGCTAGCTAGCGGCAGTGGTAGCGGCCGGCCACGGGGGGAGCACCCACACCTGCGGGTGTCCCCAGGACGCACACACGGACTGCCCCGGGCCTCCGCGGTTTGCAAATGAGCCCTCTGGGAACCCTTGCCTGCCCAAGGGGCTTGTCAGGCGCGGCCGACGCCCAGGGACCGACCCTGCTGCGACCCCCAGCACCTCCTGGGTGCCCGCCACCACCCTTGGGCCGGGATGAGGTGCCACCTTGTGCGTGGAAGCCCCGCCCAGAGGCAAGAAGCCCCCAAGGCCCGAGGGCGCGCCCGACCCTGAAGCCCTGCTGCAGCCACAGGGAATGGGATGTCTGAGAGGGCAGCCCCCACTGCCCAAGCCTCCGCTGGCAGTTCCCCGAAGGGCTGGTGGCAGCTGCGCCTAAGCAGCCAGCCTCCCTCCCACCCTCCCTGCCTCCCTCTGGTCAGGCACTGCAAGCCACACAGCCACTTGTGTCCCCTGTGTCCCTGGAGGCCGCAGCGCGTTTTGGGTTTTGGAGCGGACAGGCCTCTCTCGGCTTCCGTAGTCCATTTGCCCCCAGAGCCCGCCAGACCCCTGGCTCTAGGAGGCGGCCCAGGCGGTGCTGCCAACTGCCCCCAGGTGCTAGCTAGCGGCAGTGGCAGCGGCCGGCCACGGGGGGAGCACACACACCTGCGGGTGTCCCCGGGCCGCACACACGGACTGCCCCGCGCCTCCGTGGGTTGCAAATGAGCCCTCCGGGAACCCTTGCCTGCCCTAGGGGCTTGTCGGGCGGGGCCGACGCAGGGTGGGTGAGTGGGGGGGGACTGCTGCTGGCACACACCCACTCCTGAAGCCCACTGGGGCGGTCCAAGGGCTATGAGCTCGGAGCTCGGGCACGGGCTGTCCCAGCAGGGCCTCGCGAGGGTGGACCGATGTGCTCCCGGACCAAAAGTGTTGTAAAGGCCCAGGGCACGACTCTCCTGCGACCCCCAGCACCTCCTGGGTGCCCGCCACCACCCTTGGGCCGGGATGAGGTGCCACCTTGTGCGTGGAAGCCCCGCCCAGAGGCAAGAAGCCCCCAAGGCCCGAGGGCGCGCCCGACCCTGCAGCCCTGCTACAGCCACAGGGAACGGGATGTCTGAGAGGGCAGCCCCCACTGCCCAAGCCTCCGCTGGCAGTTCCCCGAAGGGCTGGTGGCGGCTGCGCCTCAGCAGCCAGCCTCCCTCCCACCCTCCCTGCCTCCCTCTGGTCGGGCACTGCAAGCCACACAGCCACTTGTGTCCCCTGTGTCCCTGGAGGCCGCAGCGCGTTTTGGGTTTTGGAGCGGACGGGCCCCTCTCGGCTTCCGTAGTCCATTTGCCCCCGGAGCCCGCCAGACCCCTGGCTCTAGGAGGCTGCCCAGGCGGTGCCACCAACTGCCCCCAGGTGCTAGCTAGCGGCAGTGGCAGCGGCCGGCCACGGGGGGAGCACACACACCTGCGGGTGTCCCCGGGCCGCACACACGGACTGCCCCGCGCCTCCGTGGGTTGCAAATGAGCCCTCCAGGAACCCTTGCCTGCCCTAGGGGCTTGTCGGGCGGGGCCGACGCAGGGTGGGTGAGTGGGGGGGACTGCTGCTGGCACACACCCACTCCTGAAGCCCACTGGGGCGGTCCAAGGGCTATCAGCTCGGAGCTTGGGCACGGGCTGTCCCAGCAGGGCCTCGCGAGGGTGGACCGATATGCTCCCGGACCAAAAGTGTTGTAAAGGCCCAGGGCACGACCCTGCTGCGACCCCCAGCACCTCCTGGGTGCCCGCCACCACCCTTGGGCCGGGATGAGGTGCCACCTTGTGCGTGGAAGCCCCGCCCAGAGGCAAGAAGCCCCCAAGGCCCGAGGGCGCGCCCGACCCTGCAGCCCTGCTGCAGCCACAGGGAAACGGATGTCTGAGAGGGCAGCCCCCACTGCCCAAGCCTCCGCTGGCAGTTCCCCGAAGGGCTGGTGGCGGCTGCGCCTCAGCAGCCAGCCTCCCTCCCACCCTCCCTGCCTCCCTCTGGTCGGGCACTGCAAGCCACACAGCCACTTGTGTCCCCTGTGTCCCTGGAGGCCGCAGCGCGTTTTGGGTTTTGGAGCGGACGGGCCCCTCTCGGCTTCCGTAGTCCATTTGCCCCCGGAGCCCGCCAGACCCCTGGCTCTAGGAGGCTGCCCAGGCGGTGCTGCCAACTGCCCCCAGGTGCTAGCTAGCGGCAGTGGCAGCGGCCGGCCACGGGGGGAGCACACACACCTGCGGGTGTCCCCGGGCCGCACACACGGACTGCCCCGCGCCTCCGTGGGTTGCAAATGAGCCCTCCGGGAACCCTTGCCTGCCCTAGGGGCTTGTCGGGCGGGGCCGACGCAGGGTGGGTGAGTGGGGGGGACTGCTGCTGGCACACACCCACTCCTGAAGCCCACTGGGGCGGTCCAAGGGCTATGAGCTCGGAGCTCGGGCACGGGCTGTCCCAGCAGGGCCTCCCGAGGGAGGAAGGATATGCTCCCGGACCAAAAGTGTTGTAAAGGCCCAGGGCACGACCCTGCTGCGACCCCCAGCACCTCCTGGGTGCCCGCCACCACCCTTGGGCCGGGATGAGGTGCCACCTTGTGCGTGGAAGCCCCGCCCAGAGGCAAGAAGCCCCCAAGGCTCGAGGGCGCGCCCCACCCTGCAGCCCTGCTGCAGCCACAGGGAACGGGATGTCTGAGAGGGCAGCCCCCACTGCCCAAGCCTCCGCTGGCAGTTCCCCGAAGGGCTGGTGGCGGCTGCGCCTCAGCAGCCAGCCTCCCTCCCACCCTCCCTGCCTCCCTCTGGTCGGGCACTGCAAGCCACACAGCCACTTGTGTCCCCTGTGTCCCTGGAGGCCGCAGCGCGTTTTGGGTTTTGGAGCGGACGGGCCCCTCTCGGCTTCCGTAGTCCATTTGCCCCCGGAGCCCGCCAGACCCCTGGCTCTAGGAGGCTGCCCAGGCGGTGCTGCCAACTGCCCCCAGGTGCTAGCTAGCGGCAGTGGCAGCGGCCGGCCACGGGGGGAGCACACACACCTGCGGGTGTCCCCGGGCCGCACACACGGACTGCCCCGCGCCTCCGTGGGTTGCAAATGAGCCCTCCGGGAACCCTTGCCTGCCCTAGGGGCTTGTCGGGCGGGGCCGACGCAGGGTGGGTGAGTGGGGGGGACTGCTGCTGGCACACACCCACTCCTGAAGCCCACTGGGGCGGTCCAAGGGCTATCAGCTCGGAGCTTGGGCACGGGCTGTCCCAGCAGGGCCTTGCGAGGGTGGACCGATATGCTCCCGGACCAAAAGTGTTGTAAAGGCCCAGGGCACGACCCTGCTGCGACCCCCAGCACCTCCTGGGTGCCCGCCACCACCCTTGGGCCGGGATGAGGTGCCACCTTGTGCGTGGAAGCCCCGCCCAGAGGCAAGGAGCCCCCAAGGCCCGAGGGCGCGCCCGACCCTGAAGCCCTGCTGCAGCCACAGGGAAACGGATGTCTGAGAGGGCAGCCCCCACTGCCCAAGCCTCCGCTGGCAGTTCCCCGAAGGGCTGGTGGCGGCTGCGCCTCAGCAGCCAGCCTCCCTCCCACCCTCCCTGCCTCCCTCTGGTCGGGCACTGCAAGCCACACAGCCACTTGTGTCCCCTGTGTCCCTGGAGGCCGCAGCGCGTTTTGGGTTTTGGAGCGGACGGGCCCCTCTCGGCTTCCGTAGTCCATTTGCCCCCGGAGCCCGCCAGACCCCTGGCTCTAGGAGGCTGCCCAGGCGGTGCTGCCAACTGCCCCCAGGTGCTAGCTAGCGGCAGTGGCAGCGGCCGGCCACGGGGGGAGCACACACACCTGCGGGTGTCCCCGGGCCGCACACACGGACTGCCCCGCGCCTCCGTGGGTTGCAAATGAGCCCTCCGGGAACCCTTGCCTGCCCTAGGGGCTTGTCGGGCGGGGCCGACGCAGGGTGGGTGAGTGGGGGGGACTGCTGCTGGCACACACCCACTCCTGAAGCCCACTGGGGCGGTCCAAGGGCTATGAGCTCGGAGCTCGGGCACGGGCTGTCCCAGCAGGGCCTCCCGAGGGAGGAAGGATATGCTCCCGGACCAAAAGTGTTGTAAAGGCCCAGGGCACGACCCTGCTGCGACCCCCAGCACCTCCTGGGTGCCCGCCACCACCCTTGGGCCGGGATGAGGTGCCACCTTGTGCGTGGAAGCCCCGCCCAGAGGCAAGAAGCCCCCAAGGCTCGAGGGCGCGCCCCACCCTGCAGCCCTGCTGCAGCCACAGGGAACGGGATGTCTGAGAGGGCAGCCCCCACTGCCCAAGCCTCCGCTGGCAGTTCCCCGAAGGGCTGGTGGCGGCTGCGCCTCAGCAGCCAGCCTCCCTCCCACCCTCCCTGCCTCCCTCTGGTCGGGCACTGCAAGCCACACAGCCACTTGTGTCCCCTGTGTCCCTGGAGGCCGCAGCGCGTTTTGGGTTTTGGAGCGGACGGGCCCCTCTCGGCTTCCGTAGTCCATTTGCCCCCGGAGCCCGCCAGACCCCTGGCTCTAGGAGGCTGCCCAGGCGGTGCTGCCAACTGCCCCCAGGTGCTAGCTAGCGGCAGTGGCAGCGGCCGGCCACGGGGGGAGCACACACACCTGCGGGTGTCCCCGGGCCGCACACACGGACTGCCCCGCGCCTCCGTGGGTTGCAAATGAGCCCTCCGGGAACCCTTGCCTGCCCTAGGGGCTTGTCGGGCGGGGCCGACGCAGGGTGGGTGAGTGGGGGGGACTGCTGCTGGCACACACCCACTCCTGAAGCCCACTGGGGCGGTCCAAGGGCTATCAGCTCGGAGCTTGGGCACGGGCTGTCCCAGCAGGGCCTCGCGAGGGTGGACCGATATGCTCCCGGACCAAAAGTGTTGTAAAGGCCCAGGGCACGACCCTGCTGCGACCCCCAGCACCTCCTGGGTGCCCGCCACCACCCTTGGGCCGGGATGAGGTGCCACCTTGTGCGTGGAAGCCCCGCCCAGAGGCAAGGAGCCCCCAAGGCCCGAGGGCGCGCCCGACCCTGAAGCCCTGCTGCAGCCACAGGGAAACGGATGTCTGAGAGGGCAGCCCCCACTGCCCAAGCCTCCGCTGGCAGTTCCCCGAAGGGCTGGTGGCGGCTGCGCCTCAGCAGCCAGCCTCCCTCCCACCCTCCCTGCCTCCCTCTGGTCGGGCACTGCAAGCCACACAGCCACTTGTGTCCCCTGTGTCCCTGGAGGCCGCAGCGCGTTTTGGGTTTTGGAGCGGACGGGCCCCTCTCGGCTTCCGTAGTCCATTTGCCCCCGGAGCCCGCCAGACCCCTGGCTCTAGGAGGCTGCCCAGGCGGTGCTGCCAACTGCCCCCAGGTGCTAGCTAGCGGCAGTGGCAGCGGCCGGCCACGGGGGGAGCACACACACCTGCGGGTGTCCCCGGGCCGCACACACGGACTGCCCCGCGCCTCCGTGGGTTGCAAATGAGCCCTCCGGGAACCCTTGCCTGCCCTAGGGGCTTGTCGGGCGGGGCCGACGCAGGGTGGGTGAGTGGGGGGGACTGCTGCTGGCACACACCCACTCCTGAAGCCCACTGGGGCGGTCCAAGGGCTATGAGCTCGGAGCTCGGGCACGGGCTGTCCCAGCAGGGCCTCCCGAGGGTGGAACGATATGCTCCCGGACCAAAAGTGTTGTAAAGGCCCAGGGCACGACCCTGCTGCGACCCCCAGCACCTCCTGGGTGCCCGCCACCACCCTTGGGCCGGGATGAGGTGCCACCTTGTGCGTGGAAGCCCCGCCCAGAGGCAAGAAGCCCCCAAGGCCCGAGGGCACGCCCGACCCTGCTGCCCTGCTGCAGCCACAGGGAACGGGATGTCTGAGAGGGCAGCCCCCACTGCCCAAGCCTCCGCTGGCAGTTCCCCGAAGGGCTGGTGGCGGCTGCGCCTCAGCAGCCAGCCTCCCTCCCACCCTCCCTGCCTCCCTCTGGTCGGGCACTGCAAGCCACACAGCCACTTGTGTCCCCTGTGTCCCTGGAGGCCGCAGCGCGTTTTGGGTTTTGGAGCGGACGGGCCCCTCTCGGCTTCCGTAGTCCATTTGCCCCCGGAGCCCGCCAGACCCCTGGCTCTAGGAGGCTGCCCAGGCGGTGCTGCCAAATGCCCCCAGGTGCTAGCTAGCGGCAGTGGCAGCGGCCGGCCACGGGGGGAGCACACACACCTGCGGGTGTCCCCGGGCCGCACACACGGACTACCCGCGCCTCCGTGGGTTGCAAATGAGCCCTCCGGGAACCCTTGCCTGCCCTAGGGGCTTGTCGGGCGGGGCCGACGCAGGGTGGGTGAGTGGGGGGGACTGCTGCTGGCACACACCCACTCCTGAAGCCCACTGGGGCGGTCCAAGGGCTATGAGCTCAGAGCTCGGGCACGGGCTGTCCCAGCAGGGCCTCGCGAGGGTGGACCGATGTGCTCCCGGACCAAAAGTGTTGTAAAGGCCCAGGGCACGACTCTCCTGCGACCCCCAGCACCTCCTGGGTGCCCGCCACCACCCTTGGGCCGGGATGAGGTGCCACCTTGTGCGTGGAAGCCCCGCCCAGAGGCAAGAAGCCCCCAAGGCCCGAGGGCGCGCCCGACCCTGCAGCCCTGCTGCAGCCACAGGGAACGGGATGTCTGAGAGGGCAGCCCCCACTGCCCAAGCCTCCGCTGGCAGTTCCCCGAAGGGCTGGTGGTGGCTGCGCCTCAGCAGCCAGCCTCCCTCCCACCCTCCCTGCCTCCCTCTGGTCGGGCACTGCAAGCCACACAGCCACTTGTGTCCCCTGTGTCCCTGGAGGCCGCAGCGCGTTTTGGGTTTTGGAGCGGATGGGCCCTTCTCGGTTTCCGTAGTCCATTTGCCCCCGGAGCCCGCCAGACCCCTGGCTCTAGGAGGCTGCCCAGGCGGTGCTGCCAACTGCCCCCAGGTGCTAGCTAGCAGCAGTGGCAGCGGCCGGCCACGGGGGGAGCACACACACCTGCGGGTGTCCCCGGGCCGCACACACGGACTGCCCCGCGCCTCCGTGGGTTGCAAATGAGCCCTCTGGGAACCCTTGCCTGCCCTAGGGGCTTGTCGGGCGGGGCCGACGCAGGGTGGGTGAGTGGGGGGGGGACTGCTGCTGGCACACACCCACTCCTGAAGCCCACTGGGGCGGTCCAAGGGCTATCAGCTCGGAGCTCGGGCACGGGCTGTCCCAGCAGGGCCTCCCGAGGGTGGACCGATATGCTCCCGGACCAAAAGTGTTGTAAAGGCCCAAGGCACGACTCTCCTGCGACCCCCAGCACCTCCTGGGTGCCCGCCACCACCCTTGGGCCGGGATGAGGTGCCACCTTGTGCGTGGAAGCCCCGCCCAGAGGCAAGAAGCCCCCAAGGCCCGAGGGCGCGCCCGACCCTGCAGCCCTGCTGCAGCCACAGGGAACGGGATGTCTGAGAGGGCAGCCCCCACTGCCCAAGCCTCCGCTGGCAGTTCCCCGAAGGGCTGGTGGTGGCTGCGCCTCAGCAGCCAGCCTCCCTCCCACCCTCCCTGCCTCCCTCTGGTCGGGCACTGCAAGCCACACAGCCACTTGTGTCCCCTGTGTCCCTGGAGGCCGCAGCGAGTTTTGGGTTTTGGAGCGGATGGGCCCCTCTCGGCTTCCGTAGTCCATTTGCCCCCGGAGCCCGCCAGACCCCTGGCTCTAGGAGGCTGCCCAGGCGGTGCTGCCAACTGCCCCCAGGTGCTAGCTAGCGGCAGTGGCAGCGGCCGGCCACGGGGGGAGCACACACACCTGCGGGTGTCCCCGGGCCGCACACACGGACTGCCCCGCGCCTCCGTGGGTTGCAAATGAGCCCTCCGGGAACCCTTGCCTGCCCTAGGGGCTTGTCGGGCGGGGCCGACGCAGGGTGGGTGAGTGGGGGGGGACTGCTGCTGGCACACACCCACTCCTGAAGCCCACTGGGGCGGTCCAAGGGCTATGAGCTCGGAGCTCGGGCACGGGCTGTCCCAGCAGGGCCTCGCGAGGGTGGACCGATACGCTCCCGGAACAAAAGTGTTGTAAAGGCCCAGGGCACGACCCTGCTGCGACCCCCAGCACCTCCTGGGTGCCCGCCACCACCCTTGGGCCGGGATGAGGTGCCACCTTGTGCGTGGAAGCCCCGCCCAGAGGCAAGAAGCCCCCAAGGCCCGAGGGCGCGCCCGACCCTGCAGCCCTGCTGCAGCCACAGGGAACGGGATGTCTGAGAGGGCAGCCCCCACTGCCCAAGCCTCCGCTGGCAGTTCCCCGAAGGGCTGGTGGCGGCTGCGCCTCAGCAGCCAGCCTCCCTCCCACCCTCCCTGCCTCCCTCTGGTCGGGCACTGCAAGCCACACAGCCACTTGTGTCCCCTATGTCCCTGGAGGCCGCAGCGCGTTTTGGGTTTTGGAGCGGACGGGCCCCTCTCGGCTTCCGTAGTCCATTTGCCCCCGGAGCCCGCCAGACCCCTGGCTCTAGGAGGCTGCCCAGGCGGTGCTGCCAACTGCCCCCAGGTGCTAGCTAGCAGCAGTGGCAGCGGCCGGCCACGGGGGGAGCACACACACCTGCGGGTGTCCCCGGGCCGCACACACGGACTGCCCCGCGCCTCCGTGGGTTGCAAATGAGCCCTCCGGGAACCCTTGCCTGCCCTAGGGGCTTGTCGGGTGGGGCCGACGCAGGGTGGGTGAGTGGGGGGGACTGCTGCTGGCACACACCCACTCCTGAAGCCCACTGGGGCGGTCCAAGGGCTATGAGCTCGGAGCTCGGGCACGGGCTGTCCCAGCAGGGCCTCGCGAGGGTGGACCGATATGCTCCCGGACCAAAAGTGTTGTAAAGGCCCAGGGCACGACTCTCCTGCGACCCCCAGCACCTCCTGGGTGCCCGCCACCACCCTTGGGCCGGGATGAGGTGCCACCTTGTGCGTGGAAGCCCCGCCCAGAGGCAAGAAGCCCCCAAGGCCCGAGGGCACGCCCGACCCTGCTGCCCTGCTGCAGCCACAGGGAACGGGATGTCTGAGAGGGCAGCCCCCACTGCCCAAGCCTCCGCTGGCAGTTCCCCGAAGGGCTGGTGGCGGCTGCGCCTCAGCAGCCAGCCTCCCTCCCACCCTCCCTGCCTCCCTCTGGTCGGGCACTGCAAGCCACACAGCCACTTGTGTCCCCTGTGTCCCTGGAGGCCGCAGCGCGTTTTGGGTTTTGGAGCGGACGGGCCCCTCTCGGCTTCCGTAGTCCATTTGCCCACGGAGCCCGCCAGACCCCTGGCTCTAGGAGGCTGCCCAGGCGGTGCTGCCAACTGCCCCCAGGTGCTAGCTAGCGGCAGTGGCAGCGGCCGGCCACGGGGGGAGCACACACACCTGCGGGTGTCCCCGGGCCGCACACACGGACTGCCCCGCGCCTCCGTGGGTTGCAAATGAGCCCTCCGGGAACCCTTGCCTGCCCTAGGGGCTTGTCGGGCGGGGCCGACGCAGGGTGGGTGAGTGGGGGGGACTGCTGCTGGCACACACCCACTCCTGAAGCCCACTGGGGCGGTCCAAGGGCTATGAGCTCGGAGCTCGGGCACGGGCTGTCCCAGCTGGCCCTCCCGAGGGTGGACCGATATGCTCCCGGACCAAAAGTGTTGTAAAGGCCCAGGGCACGACCCTGCTGCGACCCCCAGCACCTCCTGGGTGCCCGCCACCACCCTTGGGCCGGGATGAGGTGCCACCTTGTGCGTGGAAGCCCCGCCCAGAGGCAAGAAGCCCCCAAGGCCCGAGGGCGCGCCCGACCCTGCAGCCCTGCTGCAGCCACAGGGAACGGGATGTCTGAGAGGGCAGCCCCCACTGCCCAAGCCTCCGCTGGCAGTTCCCCGAAGGGCTGGTGGCGGCTGCGCCTCAGCAGCCAGCCTCCCTCCCACCCTCCCTGCCTCCCTCTGGTCGGGCACTGCAAGCCACACAGCCACTTGTGTCCCCTGTGTCCCTGGAGGCCGCAGCACGTTTTGGGTTTTGGAGCGGACGGGCCCCTCTCGGCTTCCGTAGTCCATTTGCCCCCGCAGCCCGCCAGACCCCTGGCTCTAGGAGGCTGCCCAGGCGGTGCTGCCAACTGCCCCCAGGTGCTAGCTAGCGGCAGTGGCAGCGGCCGGCCACGGGGGGAGCACACACACCTGCGGTTTTCCCCGGGCCGCACAAGAGGACTGCCCCGGGCCTCCGCGGGTTGCAAATGAGCCCTCTGGGAACCCTTGCCAGCCCTAGGGGCTTGTCAGGCGCGGCCCACGCCCAGGGACCGACCCTGCTGCGACCCCCAGCACCTCCTGGGTTCCCGCCACCACCCTTGGGCCGGGATGAGGTGCCACCTTGTGCGTGGAAGCCCCGCCCAGAGGCAAGAAGCCCCCAAGGCCCGAGGGCGCGCCCGACCCTGAAGCCCTGCTGCAGCCACAGGGAACGGGATGTCTGAGAGGGCAGCCCCCACTGCCCAAGCCTCCGCTGGCAGTTCCCCGAAGGGCTGGTGGGGGCTGCGCTTCAGCAGCCAGCCTCCCTCCCACCCTCCCTGCCTCCCTCTGGTCGGGCAGTGCAAGCCACACAGCCACTTGTGTCCCCTGTGTCCCTGGAGGCCGCAGCGCGTTTTGGGTTTTGGAGCGGACGGGCCCCTCTCGGCTTCCGTAGTCCATTTGCCCCCGGAGCCCGCCAGACCCCTGGCTCTAGGAGGCTGCCCAGGCGGTGCCGCCAACTGCCCCCAGGTGATAGCTAGCGGCAGTGGCAGCGGCCGGCCACGGGGGGAGCACACACACCTGCGGGTGTCCCCGGGCCGCACACACGGACTGCCCCGCGCCTCCGTGGGTTGCAAATGAGCCCTCCGGGAACCCTTGCCTGCCCTAGGGGCTTGTCGGGCGGGGCCGACGCAGGGTGGGTGAGTGGGGGGGGACTGCTGCTGGCACACACCCACTCCTGAAGCCCACTGGGGCGGTCCAAGGGCTATGAGCTCGGAGCTCGGGCACGGGCTGTCCCAGCAGGGCCTCGCGAGGGTGGACCGATGTGCTCCCGGACCAAAAGTGTTGTAAAGGCCCAGGGCACGACTCTCCTGCGACCCCCAGCACCTCCTGGGTGCCCGCCACCACCCTTGGGCCGGGATGAGGTGCCACCTTGTGCGTGGAAGCCCCGCCCAGAGGCAAGAAGCCCCCAAGGCCCGAGGGCGCGCCCGACCCTGCAGCCCTGCTGCAGCCACAGGGAACGGGATGTCTGAGAGGGCAGCCCCCACTGCCCAAGCCTCCGCTGGCAGTTCCCCGAAGGGCTGGTGGCGGCTGCGCCTCAGCAGCCAGCCTCCCTCCCACCCTCCCTGCCTCCCTCTGGTCGGGCACTGCAAGCCACACAGCCACTTGTGTCCCCTGTGTCCCTGGAGGCCGCAGCGCGTTTTGGGTTTTGGAGCGGACGGGCCCCTCTCGGCTTCCGTAGTCCATTTGCCCCCGGAGCCGGCCGGACCCCTGGCTCTAGGAGGCTGCCCAGGCGGTGCTGCCAACTGCCCCCAGGTGCTAGCTAGCGGCAGTGGCAGCGGCCGGCCACGGGGGGAGCACACACACCTGCGGTTTTCCCCGGGCCGCACAAGAGGACTGCCCCGGGCCTCCGCGGGTTGCAAATGAGCCCTCTGGGAACCCTTGCCAGCCCTAGGGGCTTGTCAGGCGCGGCCCACGCCCAGGGACCGACCCTGCTGCGACCCCCAGCACCTCCTGGGTGCCCGCCACCACCCTTGGGCCGGGATGAGGTGCCACCTTGTGCGTGGAAGCCCCGCCCAGAGGCAAGAAGCCCCCAAGGCCCGAGGGCGCGCCCGACCCTGCAGCCCTGCTGCAGCCACAGGGAACGGGATGTCTGAGAGGGCAGCCCCCACTGCCCAAGCCTCCGCTGGCAGTTCCCCGAAGGGCTGGTGGCGGCTGCGCTTCAGCAGCCAGCCTCCCTCCCACCCTCCCTGCCTCCCTCTGGTCGGGCACTGCAAGCCACACAGCCACTTGTGTCCCCTGTGTCCCTGGAGGCCGCAGCGAGTTTTGGGTTTTGGAGCGGACGGGCCCCTCTCGGCTTCCGTAGTCCATTTGCCCCCGCAGCCCGCCAGACCCCTGGCTCTAGGAGGCTGCCCAGGCGGTGCTGCCAACTGCCCCCAGGTGCTAGCTAGCGGCAGTGGCAGCGGCCGGCCACGGGGGGAGCACACACACCTGCGGGTGTCCCCGGGCCGCACACACGGACTGCCCCGCGCCTCCGTGGGTTGCAAATGAGCCCTCTGGGAACCCTTGCCTGCCCTAGGGGCTTGTCGGGCGGGGCCGACGCAGGGTGGGTGAGTGGGGGGGGACTGCTGCTGGCACACACCCACTCCTGAAGCCCACTGGGGCGGTCCAAGGGCTATGAGCTCGGAGCTCGGGCACGGGCTGTCCCAGCAGGGCCTCGCGAGGGTGGACCGATATGCTCCCGGACCAAAAGTGTTGTAAAGGCCCAGGGCACGACCCAGCTGCGACCCCAGCACCTCTTGGGTGCCCGCCACCACCCTTGGGCCGGGATGAGGTGCCACCTTGTGCGTGGAAGCCCCGCCCAGAGGCAAGAAGCCCCCAAGGCCCGAGGGCGCGCCCGACCCTGCAGCCCTGCTGCAGCCACAGGGAACGGGATGTCTGAGAGGGCAGCCCCCACTGCCCAAGCCTCCGCTGGCAGTTCCCCGAAGGGCTGGTGGCGGCTGCGCCTCAGCAGCCAGCCTCCCTCCCACCCTCCCTGCCTCCCTCTGGTCGGGCACTGCAAGCCACACAGCCACTTGTGTCCCCTGTGTCCCTGGAGGCCGCAGCGCGTTTTGGGTTTTGGAGCGGACGGGCCCCTCTCGGCTTCCGTAGTCCATTTGCCCCCGGAGCCCGCCAGACCCCTGGCTCTAGGAGGCTGCCCAGGCGGTGCTGCCAACTGCCCCCAGGTGCTAGCTAGCGGCAGTGGCAGCGGCCGGCCACGGGGGGAGCACACACACCTGCGGGTGTCCCCGGGCCGCACACACGGACTGCCCCGCGCCTCCCTGGGTTGCAAATGAGCCCTCCGGGAACCCTTGCCTGCCCTAGGGGCTTGTCGGGCGGGGCCGACGCAGGGTGGGTGAGTGGGGGGGGACTGCTGCTGGCACACACCCACTCCTGAAGCCCACTGGGGCGGTCCAAGGGCTATGAGCTCGGAGCTCGGGCACGGGCTGTCCCAGCAGGGCCTCCCGAGGGTGGACCGATATGCTCCCGGACCAAAAGTGTTGTAAAGGCCCAGGGCACGACTCTCCTGCGACCCCCAGCACCTCCTGGGTGCCCGCCACCACCCTTGGGCCGGGATGAGGTGCCACCTTGTGCGTGGAAGCCCCGCCCAGAGGCAAGAAGCCCCCAAGGCCCGAGGGCGCGCCCGACCCTGCAGCCCTGCTACAGCCACAGGGAACGAGATGTCTGAGAGGGCAGCCCCCACTGCCCAAGCCTCCGCTGGCAGTTCCCCGAAGGGCTGGTGGCGGCTGCGCCTCAGCAGCCAGCTTCCCTCCCACCCTCCCTGCCTCCCTCTGGTCGGGCACTGCAAGCCACACAGCCACTTGTGTCCCCTGTGTCCCTGGAGGCCGCAGCGCGTTTTGGGTTTTGGAGCGGACGGGCCCCCTCTCGGCTTCCGTAGTCCATTTGCCCCCAGAGCCCGCCAGACCCCTGGCTCTAGGAGGCTGCCCAGGCGGTGATGCCAACTGCCCCCAGGTGCTAGCTAGCGGCAGTGGGAGCGGCCGGCCACAGGGGGAGCACACACACCTGCGGGTGTCCCCGGGCCGCACACACGGACTGTCCCGCGCCTCCGTGGGTTGCAAATGAGCCCTCCGGGAACCCTTGCCTGCCCTAGGTGCTTGTCGGGCGGGGCCGACGCAGGGTGGGTGAGTGGGGGGGGACTGCTGCTGGCACACACCCACTCCTGAAGCCCACTGGGGCGGTCCAAGGGCTATGAGCTCGGAGCTCGGGCACGGGCTGTCCCAGCAGGGCCTCCCGAGGGTGGACCGATATGCTCCCGGACCAAAAGTGTTGTAAAGGCCCAGGGCACGACTCTCCTGCGACCCCCAGCACCTCCTGGGTGCCCGCCACCACCCTTGGGCCGGGATGAGGTGCCACCTTGTGCGTGGAAGCCCCGCCCAGAGGCAAGAAGCCCCCAAGGCCCGAGGGCGCGCCCGACCCTGCAGCCCTGCTGCAGCCACAGGGAACGAGATGTCTGAGAGGGCAGCCCCCACTGCCCAAGCCTCCGCTGGCAGTTCCCCGAAGGGCTGGTGGCGGCTGCGCCTCAGCAGCCAGCCTCCCTCCCACCCTCCCTGCCTCCCTCTGGTCGGGCACTGCAAGCCACACAGCCACTTGTGTCCCCTGTGTCCCTGGACGCCGCAGCGCGTTTTGGGTTTTGGAGCGGACGGGCCCCTCTCGGCTTCCGTAGTCCATTTGCCCCCGGAGCCCGCCAGACCCCTGGCTCTAGGAGGCTGCCCAGGCGGTGCTGCCAACTGCCCCCAGGTGCTAGCTAGTGGCAGTGGCAGCGGCCGGCCACGGGGGGAGCACACACACCTGCGGGTGTCCCCGGGCCGCACACACGGACTGCCCCGCGCCTCCGTGGGTTGCAAATGAGCCCTCCGGGAATCCTTGCCTGCCCTAGGGGCTTGTCGGGCGGGGCCGACGCAGGGTGGGTGAGTGGGGGGGGACTGCTGCTGGCACACACCCACTCCTGAAGCCCACTGGGGCGGTCCAAGGGCTATGAGCTCGGAGCTCGGGCACGGGCTGTCCCAGCAGGGCCTCCCGAGGGTGGACCGATATGCTCCCGGACCAAAAGTGTTGTAAAGGCCCAGGGCACGACTCTCCTGCGACACCCAGCACCTCCTGGGTGCCCGCCACCACCCTTGGGCCGGGATGAGGTGCCACCTTGTGCGTGGAAGCCCCGCCGAGAGGCAAGAAGCCCCCAAGGCCCGAGGGCGCGCCCGAACCTGCAGCCCTGCTGCAGCCACAGGGAACGGGATGTCTGAGAGGGCAGCCCCCACTGCCCAAGCCTCCGCTGGCAGTTCCCCGAAGGGCTGGTGGCGGCTGCGCCTCAGCAGCCAGCCTCCCTCCCACCCTCCCTGCCTCCCTCTGGTCGGGCACTGCAAGCCACACAGCCACTTGTGTCCCCTGTTTCCCTGGAGGCCGCAGCGCGTTTTGGGTTTTGGAGCGGACGGGCCCCTCTCGGCTTCCGTAGTCCATTTGCCCCCGGAGCCCGCCAGACCCCTGGCTCTAGGAGGCTGCCCAGGCGGTGCTGCCAACTGCCCCCAGGTGCTAGCTAGCGGCAGTGGCAGCGGCCGGCCACGGGGGGAGCACACACACCTGCGGGTGTCCCCGGGCCGCACACACGGACTGCCCCGCGCCTCCGTGGGTTGCAAATGAGCCCTCCGGGAACCCTTGCCTGCCCTAGAGGCTTGTCGGGCGGGGCCGACGCAGGGTGGGTGAGTGGGGGGGGACTGCTGCTGGCACACACCCACTCCTGAAGCCCACTGGGGCGGTCCAAGGGCTATGAGCTCGGAGCTCGGGCACGGGCTGTCCCAGCAGGGCCTCCCGAGCGTGGACCGATATGCTCCCGGACCAAAAGTGTTGTAAAGGCCCAGGGCACGACTCTCCTGCGACCCCCAGCACCTCCTGGGTGCCCGCCACCACCCTTGGGCCGGGATGAGGTGCCACCTTGTGCGTGGAAGCCCCGCCCAGAGGCAAGAAGCCCCCAAGGCCCGAGGGCACGCCCGACCCTGCAGCCCTGCTGCAGCCACAGGGAACGGGATGTCTGAGAGGGCAGCCCCCACTGCCCAAGCCTCCGCTGGCAGTTCCCCGAAGGGCTGGTGGCGGCTGCGCCTCAGCAGCCAGCCTCCCTCCCACCCTCCCTGCCTCCCTCTGGTCGGGCACTGCAAGCCACACAGCCACTTGTGTCCCCTGTGTCCCTGGAGGCCGCAGCGCGTTTTGGGTTTTGGAGCGGACGGGCCCCTCTCGGCTTCCGTAGTCCATTTGCCCCCGGAGCCCGCCAGACCCCTGGCTCTAGGAGGCTGCCCAGGCGGTGCTGCCAACTGCCCCCAGGTGCTAGCTAGCGGCAGTGGCAGCGGCCGGCCACGGGGGGAGCACACACACCTGCGGGTATCCCCGGGCCGCACACACGGACTGCCCCGCGCCTCCGTGGGTTGCAAATGAGCCCTCCGGGAACCCTTGCCTGCCCTAGGGGCTTGTCGGGCGGGGCCGACGCAGGGTGGGTGAGTGGGGGGGGACTGCTGCTGGCACACACCTACTCCTGAAGCCCACTGGGGCGGTCCAAGGGCTATGAGCTCGGAGCTCGGGCACGGGCTGTCCCAGCAGGGCCTCGCGAGGGTGGACCGATATGCTCTTGGACGAAAAGTGTTGTAAAGGCCCAGGGCACGACTCTCCTGCGACCCCCAGCACCTCCTGGGTGCCCGCCACCACCCTTGGGCCGGGATGAGGTGCCACCTTGTGCGTGGAAGCCCCGCCCAGAGGCAAGAAGCCCCCAAGGCCCGAGGGCGCGCCCGACCCTGCAGCCCTGCTGCAGCCACAGGGAACGGGATGTCTGAGAGGGCAGCCCCCACTGCCCAAGCCTCCGCTGGCAGTTCCCCGAAGGGCTGGTGGCGGCTGCGCCTCAGCAGCCAGCCTCCCTCCCACCCTCCCTGCCTCCCTCTGGTCGGGCACTGCAAGCCACACAGCCACTTGTGTCCCCTGTGTCCCTGGAGGCCGCAGCGCGTTTTGGGTTTTGGAGCGGACGGGCCCCTCTCGGCTTCCGTAGTCCATTTGCCCCCGGAGCCCGCCAGAACCCTGGCTCTAGGAGGCTGCCCAGGCGGTGCTGCCAACTGCCCCCAGGTGCTAGCTAGCGGCAATGGCAGCGGCCGGCCACGGGGGGAGCACACACACCTGCGGGTGTCCCCGGGCCGCACACACGGACTGCCCCGCGCCTCCGTGGGTTGCAAATGAGCCCTCCGGGAACCCTTGCCTGCCCTAGGGGCTTGTCGGGCAGGGCCGACGCAGGGTGGGTGAGTGGGGGGGACTGCTGCTGGCACACACCCACTCCTGAAGCCCACTGGGGCGGTCCAAGGGCTATGAGCTCGGAGCTCGGGCACGGGCTGTCCCAGCAGGGCCTCGCGAGGGTGGACCGATATGCTCCCGGACCAAAAGTGTTGTAAAGGCCCAGGGCACGACTCTCCTGCGACCCCCAGCACCTCCTGGGTGCCCGCCACCACCCTTGGGCCGGGATGAGGTGCCACCTTGTGCGTGGAAGCCCCGCCCAGAGGCAAGAAGCCCCCAAGGCCCGAGGGCGCGCCCGACCCTGCAGCCCTGCTGCAGCCACAGGGAACGGGATGTCTGAGAGGGCAGCCCCCACTGCCCAAGCCTCCGCTGGCAGTTCCCCGAAGGGCTGGTGGCGGCTGCGCCTCAGCAGCCAGCCTCCCTCCCACCCTCCCTGCCTCCCTCTGGTCGGGCACTGCAAGCCACACAGCCACTTGTGTCCCCTGTGTCCCTGGAGGCCGCAGCGCGTTTTGGGTTTTGGAGGCGGACGGGCCCCTCTCGGCTTCCGTAGTCCATTTGCCCCCGGAGCCCGCCAGACCCCTGGCTCTAGGAGGCTGCCCAGGCGGTGCTGCCAACTGCCCCCAGGTGCTAGCTAGCGGCAGTGGCAGCGGCCGGCCACGGGGGGAGCACACACACCTGCGGGTGTCCCCGGGCCGCACACACGGACTGCCCCGCGCCTCCGTGGGTTGCAAATGAGCCCTCCGGGAACCCTTGCCTGCCCTAGGGGCTTGTCGGGCGGGGCCGACGCAGGGTGGGTGAGTGGGGGGGGACTGCTGCTGGCACACACCCACTCCTGAAGCCCACTGGGCGGTCCAAGGGCTATGAGCTCGGAGCTCGGGCACGGGCTGTCCCAGCAGGGCCTCGCGAGGGTGGACCGATATGCTCCCGGACCAAAAGTGTTGTAAAGGCCCAGGGCACGACTCTCCTGCGACCCCCAGCACCTCCTGGGTGCCCGCCACCACCCTTGGGCCGGGATGAGGTGCCACCTTGTGCGTGGAAGCCCCGCCCAGAGGCAAGAAGCCCCCAAGGCCCGAGGGCGCGCCCGACCCTGCAGCCCTGCTGCAGCCACAGGGAACGGGATGTCTGAGAGGGCAGCCCCCACTTGCCCAAGCCTCCGCTGGCAGTTCCCCGAAGGGCTGGTGGCGGCTGCGCCTCAGCAGCCAGCCTCCCTCCCACCCTCCCTGCCTCCCTCTGGTCGGGCACTGCAAGCCACACGAGCCACTTGTGTCCCCTGTGTCCCTGGAGGCCGCAGCGCGTTTTGGGTTTTGGAGCGGACGGGCCCCTCTCGGCTTCCGTAGTCCATTTGCCCCCGGAGCCCGCCAGACCCCTGGCTCTAGGAGGCTGCCCAGGCGGTGCTGCCAACTGCCCCCAGGTGCTAGCTAGCGGCAGTGGCAGCGGCCGGCCACGGGGGGAGCACACACACCTGCGGGTGTCCCCGGGCCGCACACACGGACTGCCCCTCGCCTCCGTGGGTTGCAAATGAGCCCTCCGGGAACCCTTGACTGCCCTAGGGGCTTGTCGGGCGGGGCCGACGCAGGGTGGGTGAGTGGGGGGGGACTGCTGCTGGCACACACCCACTCCTGAAGCCCACTGGGGCGGTCCAAGGGCTATGAGCTCGGAGCTCGGGCACGGGCTGTCCCAGCAGGCCTCGCGAGGGTGGACCGATGTGCTCCCGGACCAAAAGTGTTGTAAAGGCCCAGGGCACGACTCTCCTGCGACCCCCAGCACCTCCTGGGTGCCCGCCACCACCCTTGGGCCGGGATTGAGGTGCCACCTTGTGCGTGGAAGCCCCGCCCAGAGGCAAGAAGCCCCCAAGGCCCGAGGGCGCGCCCGACCCTGCAGCCCTGCTGCAGCCACAGGGAACGGGATGTCTGAGAGGGCAGCCCCCACTGCCCAAGCCTCCGCTGGCAGTTCCCCGAAGGGCTGGTGGCGGCTGCGCCTCAGCAGCCAGCCTCCCTCCCACCCTCCTTGCATCCCTCTGGTCGGGCACTGCAAGCCACACAGCCACTTGTGTCCCCTGTGTCCCTGGACGCCGCAGCGCGTTTTGGGTTTTGGAGCGGACGGGCCCCTCTCGGCTTCCGTAGTCCATTTGCCCCCGGAGCCCGCCAGACCCCTGCCTCTAGGAGGCTGCCCAGGCGGTGCTGCCAACTGCCCCCAGGTGCTAGCTAGTGGCAGTGGCAGCGGCCGGCCACGGGGGGAGCACACACACCTGCGGGTGTCCCCGGGCCGCACACACGGACTGCCCCGCGCCTCCGTGGGTTGCAAATGAGCCCTCCGGGAATCCTTGCCTGCCCTAGGGGCTTGTCGGGCGGGGCCGACGCAGGGTGGGTGAGTGGGGGGGGACTGCTGCTGGCACACACCCACTCCTGAAGCCCACTGGGGCGGTCCAAGGGCTATGAGCTCGGAGCTCGGGCACGGGCTGTCCCAGCAGGGCCTCCCGAGGGTGGACCGATATGCTCCCGGACCAAAAGTGTTGTAAAGGCCCAGGGCACGACTCTCCTGCGACCCCCAGCACCTCCTGGGTGCCCGCCACCACCCTTGGGCCGGGATGAGGTGCCACCTTGTGCGTGGAAGCCCCGCCGAGAGGCAAGAAGCCCCCAAGGCCCGAGGGCGCGCCCGAACCTGCAGCCCTGCTGCAGCCACAGGGAACGGGATGTCTGAGAGGGCAGCCCCCACTGCCCAAGCCTCCGCTGGCAGTTCCCCGAAGGGCTGGTGGCGGCTGCGCCTCAGCAGCCAGCCTCCCTCCCACCCTCCCTGCCTCCCTCTGGTCGGGCACTGCAAGCCACACAGCCACTTGTGTCCCCTGTTTCCCTGGAGGCCGCAGCGCGTTTTGGGTTTTGGAGCGGACGGGCCCCTCTCGGCTTCCGTAGTCCATTTGCCCCCGGAGCCCGCCAGACCCCTGGCTCTAGGAGGCTGCCCAGGCGGTGCTGCCAACTGCCCCCAGGTGCTAGCTAGCGGCAGTGGCAGCGGCCGGCCACGGGGGGAGCACACACACCTGCGGGTGTCCCCGGGCCGCACACACGGACTGCCCCGCGCCTCCGTGGGTTGCAAATGAGCCCTCCGGGAACCCTTGCCTGCCCTAGAGGCTTGTCGGGCGGGGCCGACGCAGGGTGGGTGAGTGGGGGGGGACTGCTGCTGGCACACACCCACTCCTGAAGCCCACTGGGGCGGTCCAAGGGCTATGAGCTCGGAGCTCGGGCACGGGCTGTCCCAGCAGGGCCTCCCGAGCGTGGACCGATATGCTCCCGGACCAAAAGTGTTGTAAAGGCCCAGGGCACGACTCTCCTGCGACCCCCAGCACCTCCTGGGTGCCCGCCACCACCCTTGGGCCGGGATGAGGTGCCACCTTGTGCGTGGAAGCCCCGCCCAGAGGCAAGAAGCCCCCAAGGCCCGAGGGCACGCCCGACCCTGCAGCCCTGCTGCAGCCACAGGGAACGGGATGTCTGAGAGGGCAGCCCCCACTGCCCAAGCCTCCGCTGGCAGTTCCCCGAAGGGCTGGTGGCGGCTGCGCCTCAGCAGCCAGCCTCCCTCCCACCCTCCCTGCCTCCCTCTGGTCGGGCACTGCAAGCCACACAGCCACTTGTGTCCCCTGTGTCCCTGGAGGCCGCAGCGCGTTTTGGGTTTTGGAGCGGACGGGCCCCTCTCGGCTTCCGTAGTCCATTTGCCCCCGGAGCCCGCCAGACCCCTGGCTCTAGGAGGCTGCCCAGGCGGTGCTGCCAACTGCCCCCAGGTGCTAGCTAGCGGCAGTGGCAGCGGCCGGCCACGGGGGGAGCACACACACCTGCGGGTATCCCCGGGCCGCACACACGGACTGCCCCGCGCCTCCGTGGGTTGCAAATGAGCCCTCCGGGAACCCTTGCCTGCCCTAGGGGCTTGTCGGGCGGGGCCGACGCAGGGTGGGTGAGTGGGGGGGGACTGCTGCTGGCACACACCTACTCCTGAAGCCCACTGGGGCGGTCCAAGGGCTATGAGCTCGGAGCTCGGGCACGGGCTGTCCCAGCAGGGCCTCGCGAGGGTGGACCGATATGCTCTTGGACGAAAAGTGTTGTAAAGGCCCAGGGCACGACTCTCCTGCGACCCCCAGCACCTCCTGGGTGCCCGCCACCACCCTTGGGCCGGGATGAGGTGCCACCTTGTGCGTGGAAGCCCCGCCCAGAGGCAAGAAGCCCCCAAGGCCCGAGGGCGCGCCCGACCCTGCAGCCCTGCTGCAGCCACAGGGAACGGGATGTCTGAGAGGGCAGCCCCCACTGCCCAAGCCTCCGCTGGCAGTTCCCCGAAGGGCTGGTGGCGGCTGCGCCTCAGCAGCCAGCCTCCCTCCCACCCTCCCTGCCTCCCTCTGGTCGGGCACTGCAAGCCACACAGCCACTTGTGTCCCCCTGTGTCCCTGGAGGCCGCAGCGCGTTTTGGGTTTTGGAGCGGACGGGCCCCTCTCGGCTTCCGTAGTCCATTTGCCCCCGGAGCCCGCCAGACCCCTGGCTCTAGGAGGCTGCCCAGGCGGTGCTGCCAACTGCCCCCAGGTGCTAGCTAGCGGCAATGGCAGCGGCCGGCCACGGGGGGAGCACACACACCTGCGGGTGTCCCCGGGCCGCACACACGGACTGCCCCGCGCCTCCGTGGGTTGCAAATGAGCCCTCCGGGAACCCTTGCCTGCCCTAGGGGCTTGTCGGGCAGGGCCGACGCAGGGTGGGTGAGTGGGGGGGACTGCTGCTGGCACACACCCACTCCTGAAGCCCACTGGGGCGGTCCAAGGGCTATGAGCTCGGAGCTCGGGCACGGGCTGTCCCAGCAGGGCCTCGCGAGGGTGGACCGATATGCTCCCGGACCAAAAGTGTTGTAAAGGCCCAGGGCACGACTCTCCTGCGACCCCCAGCACCTCCTGGGTGCCCGCCACCACCCTTGGGCCGGGATGAGGTGCCACCTTGTGCGTGGAAGCCCCGCCCAGAGGCAAGAAGCCCCCAAGGCCCGAGGGCGCGCCCGACCCTGCAGCCCTGCTGCAGCCACAGGGAACGGGATGTCTGAGAGGGCAGCCCCCACTGCCCAAGCCTCCGCTGGCAGTTCCCCGAAGGGCTGGTGGCGGCTGCGCCTCAGCAGCCAGCCTCCCTCCCACCCTCCCTGCCTCCCTCTGGTCGGGCACTGCAAGCCACACAGCCACTTGTGTCCCCTGTGTCCCTGGAGGCCGCAGCGCGTTTTGGGTTTTGGAGCGGACGGGCCCCTCTCGGCTTCCGTAGTCCATTTGCCCCCGGAGCCCGCCAGACCCCTGGCTCTAGGAGGCTGCCCAGGCGGTGCTGCCAACTGCCCCCAGGTGCTAGCTAGCGGCAGTGGCAGCGGCCGGCCACGGGGGGAGCACACACACCTGCGGGTGTCCCCGGGCCGCACACACGGACTGCCCCGCGCCTCCGTGGGTTGCAAATGAGCCCTCCGGGAACCCTTGCCTGCCCTAGGGGCTTGTCGGGCGGGGCCGACGCAGGGTGGGTGAGTGGGGGGGGGACTGCTGCTGGCACACACCCACTCCTGAAGCCCACTGGGGCGGTCCAAGGGCTATGAGCTCGGAGCTCGGGCACGGGCTGTCCCAGCAGGGCCTCGCGAGGGTGGACCGATATGCTCCCGGACCAAAAGTGTTGTAAAGGCCCAGGGCACGACTCTCCTGCGACCCCCAGCACCTCCTGGGTGCCCGCCACCACCCTTGGGCCGGGATGAGGTGCCACCTTGTGCGTGGAAGCCCCGCCCAGAGGCAAGAAGCCCCCAAGGCCCGAGGGCGCGCCCGACCCTGCAGCCCTGCTGCAGCCACAGGGAACGGGATGTCTGAGAGGGCAGCCCCCACTGCCCAAGCCTCCGCTGGCAGTTCCCCGAAGGGCTGGTGGCGGCTGCGCCTCAGCAGCCAGCCTCCCTCCCACCCTCCCTGCCTCCCTCTGGTCGGGCACTGCAAGCCACACAGCCACTTGTGTCCCCTGTGTCCCTGGAGGCCGCAGCGCGTTTTGGGTTTTGGAGCGGACGGGCCCCTCTCGGCTTCCGTAGTCCATTTGCCCCCGGAGCCCGCCAGACCCCTGGCTCTAGGAGGCTGCCCAGGCGGTGCTGCCAACTGCCCCCAGGTGCTAGCTAGCGGCAGTGGCAGCGGCCGGCCACGGGGGGAGCACACACACCTGCGGGTGTCCCCGGGCCGCACACACGGACTGCCCCTCGCCTCCGTGGGTTGCAAATGAGCCCTCCGGGAACCCTTGCCTGCCCTAGGGGCTTGTCGGGCGGGGCCGACGCAGGGTGGGTGAGTGGGGGGGGACTGCTGCTGGCACACACACCCACTCCTGAAGCCCACTGGGGCGGTCCAAGGGCTATGAGCTCGGAGCTCGGGCACGGGCTGTCCCAGCAGGGCCTCGCGAGGGTGGACCGATGTGCTCCCGGACCAAAAGTGTTGTAAAGGCCCAGGGCACGACTCTCCTGCGACCCCCAGCACCTCCTGGGTGCCCGCCACCACCCTTGGGCCGGGATGAGGTGCCACCTTGTGCGTGGAAGCCCCGCCCAGAGGCAAGAAGCCCCCAAGGCCCGAGGGCGCGCCCGACCCTGCAGCCCTGCTGCAGCCACAGGGAACGGGATGTCTGAGAGGGCAGCCCCCACTGCCCAAGCCTCCGCTGGCAGTTCCCCGAAGGGCTGGTGGCGGCTGCGCCTCAGCAGCCAGCCTCCCTCCCACCCTCCTTGCATCCCTCTGGTCGGGCACTGCAAGCCACACAGCCACTTGTGTCCCCTGTGTCCCTGGAGGCCGCAGCGCGTTTTGGGTTTTGGAGCGGATGGGCCCCTCTCGGCTTCCGTAGTCCATTTGCCCCCGGAGCCCGCCAGACCCCTGGCTCTAGGAGGCTGCCCAGGCGGTGCTGCCAACTGCCCCCAGGTGCTAGCTAGCGGCAGTGGCAGCGGCCGGACACGGGGGGAGCACACACACCTGCGGGTGTCCCCGGGCCGCACACACGGACTGCCCCGCGCCTCCGTGGGTTGCAAATGAGCCCTCCGGGAACCCTTGCCTGCCCTAGGGGCTTGTCGGACGGGGCTGACGCAGGGTGGGTGAGTGGGGGGGGACTGCTGCTGGCACACACCCACTCCTGAAGCCCACTGGGGCTGTCCAAGGGCTATGAGCTCGGAGCTCGGGCACGGGCTGTCCCAGCATGGCCTCGCGAGTGTGGACCGATATGCTCCCGGACCAAAAGTGTTGTAAAGGCCCAGGGCACGACTCTCCTGCGAACCCCAGCACCTCCTGGGTGCCCGCCACCCGCCCTTGGGCCGGGATGAGGTGCCACCTTGTGCGTGGAAGCCCCGCCCAGAGGCAAGAAGCCCCCAAGGCCCGAGGGCGCGCCCGACCCTGCAGCCCTGCTGCAGCCACAGGGAACGGGATGTCTGAGAGGGCAGCCCCCACTGCCCAAGCCTCCGCTGGCAGTTCCCCGAAGGGCTGGTGGCGGCTGCGCCTCAGCAGCCAGCCTCCCTCCCACCCTCCCTGCCTCCCTCTGGTCGGGCACTGCAAGCCACACAGCCACTTGTGTCCCCTGTGTCCCTAGAGGCCGCAGCGCGTTTTGGGTTTTGGAGCGGACGGGCCCCTCTCGGCTTCCGTAGTCCATTTGCCCCCGGAGCCCGCCAGACCCCTGGCTCTAGGAGGCTGCCCAGGCGGTGCTGCCAACTGCCCCCAGGTGCTAGCTAGCGGCAGTGGCAGCGGCCGGCCACGGGGGGAGCACACACACCTGCGGGTGTCCCCGGGCCGCACACACGGACTGCCCCGCGCCTCCGTGGGTTGCAAATGAGCCCTCCGGGAACCCTTGCCTGCCCTAGGGGCTTGTCGGGCGGGGCCGACGCAGGGTGGGTGAGTGGGGGGGGACTGCTGCTGGCACACACCTACTCCTGAAGCCCACTGGGGCGGTCCAAGGGCTATGAGCTCGGAGCTCGGGCACGGGCTGTCCCAGCAGGGCCTCGCGAGGGTGGACCGATATGCTCTTGGACCAAAAGTGTTGTAAAGGCCCAGGGCACGACTCTCCTGCGACCCCCAGCACCTCCTGGGTGCCCGCCACCACCCTTGGGCCGGGATGAGGTGCCACCTTGTGCGTGGAAGCCCCGCCCAGAGGCAAGAAGCCCCCAAGGCCCGAGGGCGCGCCCGACCCTGCAGCCCTGCTGCAGCCACAGGGAACGGGATGTCTGAGAGGGCAGCCCCCACTGCCCAAGCCTCCGCTGGCAGTTCCCCGAAGGGCTGGTGGCGGCTGCGCCTCAGCAGCCAGCCTCCCTCCCACCCTCCCTGCCTCCCTCTGGTCGGGCACTGCAAGCCACACAGCCACTTGTGTCCCCTGTGTCCCTGGAGGCCGCAGCGCGTTTTGGGTTTTGGAGCGGACGGGCCCCTCTCGGCTTCCGTAGTCCATTTGCCCCCGGAGCCCGCCAGACCCCTGGCTCTAGGAGGCTGCCCAGGCGGTGCTGCCAACTGCCCCCAGGTGCTAGCTAGCGGCAGTGGCAGCGGCCGGCCACGGGGGGAGCACACACACCTGCGGGTGTCCCCGGGCCGCACACACGGACTGCCCCGCGCCTCCGTGGGTTGCAAATGAGCCCTCCGGGAACCCTTGCCTGCCCTAGGGGCTTGTCGGGCGGGGCCGACGCAGGGTGGGTGAGTGGGGGGGACTGCTGCTGGCACACACCCACTCCTGAAGCCCACTGGGGCGGTCCAAGGGCTATGAGCTCGGAGCTCGGGCACGGGCTGTCCCAGCTGGCCCTCCCGAGGGTGGACCGATATGCTCCCGGACCAAAAGTGTTGTAAAGGCCCAGGGCACGACCCTGCTGCGACCCCCAGCACCTCCTGGGTGCCCGCCACCACCCTTGGGCCGGGATGAGGTGCCACCTTGTGCGTGGAAGCCCCGCCCAGAGGCAAGAAGCCCCCAAGGCCCGAGGGCGCGCCCGACCCTGCAGCCCTGCTGCAGCCACAGGGAACGGGATGTCTGAGAGGGCAGCCCCCACTGCCCAAGCCTCCGCTGGCAGTTCCCCGAAGGGCTGGTGGCGGCTGCGCCTCAGCAGCCAGCCTCCCTCCCACCCTCCCTGCCTCCCTCTGGTCGGGCACTGCAAGCCACACAGCCACTTGTGTCCCCTGTTTCCCTGGAGGCCGCAGCGCGTTTTGGGTTTTGGAGCGGACGGGCCCCTCTCGGCTTCCGTAGTCCATTTGCCCCCGCAGCCCGCCAGACCCCTGGCTCTAGGAGGCTGCCCAGGCGGTGCTGCCAACTGCCCCCAGGTGCTAGCTAGCGGCAGTGGCAGCGGCCGGCCACGGGGGGAGCACACACACCTGCGGGTGTCCCCGGGCCGCACACACGGACTGCCCCGCGCCTCCGTGGGTTGCAAATGAGCCCTCCGGGAACCCTTGCCTGCCCTAGGGGCTTGTCGGGCGGGGCCGACGCAGGGTGGGTGAGTGGGGGGGGACTGCTGCTGGCACACACCCACTCCTGAAGCCCACTGGGGCGGTCCAAGGGCTATGAGCTCGGAGCTCGGGCACGGGCTGTCCCAGCAGGGCCTCGCGAGGGTGGACCGATATGCTCCCGGACCAAAAGTGTTGTAAAGGCCCAGGGCACGACTCTCCTGCGACCCCCAGCACCTCCTGGGTGCCCGCCACCACCCTTGGGCCGGGATGAGGTGCCACCTTGTGCGTGGAAGCCCCGCCCAGAGGCAAGAAGCCCCCAAGGCCCGAGGGCGCGCCCGACCCTGCAGCCCTGCTGCAGCCACAGGGAACGGGATGTCTGAGAGGGCAGCCCCCACTGCCCAAGCCTCCGCTGGCAGTTCCCCGAAGGGCTGGTGGCGGCTGCGCCTCAGCAGCCAGCCTCCCTCCCACCCTCCCTGCCTCCCTCTGGTCGGGCACTGCAAGCCACACAGCCACTTGTGTCCCCTGTGTCCCTGGAGGCCGCAGCGCGTTTTGGGTTTTGGAGCGGACGGGCCCCTCTCGGCTTCCGTAGTCCATTTGCCCCCGGAGCCCGCCAGACCCCTGGCTCTAGGAGGCTGCCCAGGCGGTGCTGCCAACTGCCCCCAGGTGCTAGCTAGCGGCAGTGGCAGCGGCCGGCCACGGGGGGAGCACACACACCTGCGGGTGTCCCCGGGCCGCACACACGGACTGCCCCGCGCCTCCGTGGGTTGCAAATGAGCCCTCCGGGAAAACTTGCCGGCCCTAGGTGCTTGTCGGGCGGGGCCGACGCAGGGTGGGTGAGTGGGGGGGGACTGCTGCTGGCACACACCCACTCCTGAAGCCCACTGGGGCGGTCCAAGGGCTATGAGCTCGGAGCTCGGGCACGGGCTGTCCCAGCAGGGCCTCGCGAGGGTGGACCGATATGCTCTTGGACGAAAAGTGTTGTAAAGGCCCAGGGCACGACTCTCCTGCGACCCCCAGCACCTCCTGGGTGCCCGCCACCACCCTTGGGCCGGGATGAGGTGCCACCTTGTGCGTGGAAGCCCCGCCCAGAGGCAAGAAGCCCCCAAGGCCCGAGGGCGCGCCCGACCCTGCAGCCCTGCTGCAGCCACAGGGAACGGGATGTCTGAGAGGGCAGCCCCCACTGCCCAAGCCTCCGCTGGCAGTTCCCCGAAGGGCTGGTGGCGGCTGCGCCTCAGCAGCCAGCCTCCCTCCCACCCTCCCTGCCTCCCTCTGGTCGGGCACTGCAAGCCACACAGCCACTTGTGTCCCCTGTGTCCCTGGAGGCCGCAGCGCGTTTTGGGTTTTGGAGCAGACGGGCCCCTCTCGGCTTCCGTAGTCCATTTGCCCCCGGAGCCCGCCAGACCCCTGGCTCTAGGAGGCTGCCCAGGCGGTGCTGCCAACTGCCCCCAGGTGCTAGCTAGCGGCAGTGGCAGCGGCCGGCCACGGGGGGAGCACACACACCTGCGGGTGTCCCCGGGCCGCACACACGGACTGCCCCGCGCCTCCGTGGGTTGCAAATGAGCCCTCCGGGAACCCTTGCCTGCCCTAGGGGCTTGTCGGGCGGGGCCGACGCAGGGTGGGTGAGTGGGGGGGGACTGCTGCTGGCACACACCCACTCCTGAAGCCCACTGGGGCGGTCCAAGGGCTATGAGCTCGGAGCTCGGGCACGGGCTGTCCCAGCAGGGCCTCGCGAGGGTGGACCGATATGCTCCCGGACCAAAAGTGTTGTAAAGGCCCAGGGCACGACTCTCCTGCGACCCCCAGCACCTCCTGGGTGCCCGCCACCACCCTTGGGCCGGGATGAGGTGCCACCTTGTGCGTGGAAGCCCCGCCCAGAGGCAAGAAGCCCCCAAGGCCCGAGGGCGCGCCCGACCCTGCAGCCCTGCTGCAGCCACAGGGAACGGGATGTCTGAGAGGGCAGCCCCCACTGCCCAAGCCTCCGCTGGCAGTTCCCCGAAGGGCTGGTGGCGGCTGCGCCTCAGCAGCCAGCCTCCCTCCCACCCTCCCTGCCTCCCTCTGGTCGGGCACTGCAAGCCACACAGCCACTTGTGTCCCCTGTGTCCCTGGAGGCCGCAGCGCGTTTTGGGTTTTGGAGCGGACGGGCCCCTCTCGGCTTCCGTAGTCCATTTGCCCCCGGAGCCCGCCAGACCCCTGGCTCTAGGAGGCTGCCCAGGCGGTGCTGCCAACTGCCCCCAGGTGCTAGCTAGCGGCAGTGGCAGCGGCCGGCCACGGGGGGAGCACACACACCTGCAGGTGTCCCCGGGCCGCACACACGGACTGCCCCTCGCCTCTGTGGGTTGCAAATGAGCCCTCCGGGAACCATTGCCTGCCCTAGGGGCTTGTCGGGCGGGGCCGACGCAGGGTGGGTGAGTGGGGGGGGACTGCTGCTGGCACACACCCACTCCTGAAGCCCACTGGGGCGGTCCAAGGGCTATGAGCTCGGAGCTCGGGCACGGGCTGTCCCAGCAGGGCCTCCCGAGGGTGGACCGATATGCTCCCGGACCAAAAGTGTTGTAAAGGCCCAGGGCACGACTCTCCTGCGACCCCCAGCACCTCCTGGGTGCCCGCCACCACCCTTGGGCCGGGATGAGGTGCCACCTTGTGCGTGGAAGCCCCGCCCAGAGGCAAGAAGCCCCCAAGGCCCGAGGGCGCGCCCGACCCTGCAGCCCTGCTGCAGCCACAGGGAACGGGATGTCTGAGAGGGCAGCCCCCACTGCCCAAGCCTCCGCTGGCAGTTCCCCGAAGGGCTGGTGGCGGCTGCGCCTCAGCAGCCAGCCTCCCTCCCACCCTCCCTGCCTCCCTCTGGTCGGGCACTGCAAGCCACACAGCCACTTGTGTCCCCTGTGTCCCTGGAGGCCGCAGCGCGTTTTGGGTTTTGGAGCGGACGGGCCCCTCTCGGCTTCCGTAGTCCATTTGCCCCCGGAGCCCGCCAGACCCCTGGCTCTAGGAGGCTGCCCAGGCGGTGCTGCCAACTGCCCCCAGGTGCTAGCTAGCGGCAGTGGCAGCGGCCGGCCACGGGGGGAGCACACACACCTGCGGGTGTCCCCGGGCCGCACACACGGACTGCCCCGCGCCTCCGTGGGTTGCAAATGAGCCCTCCGGGAACCCTTGCCTGCCCTAGGGGCTTGTCGGGCGGGGCCGACGCAGGGTGGGTGAGTGGGGGGGGACTGCTGCTGGCACACACCCACTCCTGAAGCCCACTGGGGCGGTCCAAGGGCTATGAGCTCGGAGCTCGGGCACGGGCTGTCCCAGCAGGGCCTCGCGAGGGTGGACCGATATGCTCCCGGACCAAAAGTGTTGTAAAGGCCCAGGGCACGACTCTCCTGCGACCCCCAGCACCTCCTGGGTGCCCGCCACCACCCTTGGGCCGGGATGAGGTGCCACCTTGTGCGTGGAAGCCCCGCCCAGAGGCAAGAAGCCCCCAAGGCCCGAGGGCGCGCCCGACCCTGCAGCCCTGCTGCAGCCACAGGGAACGGGATGTCTGAGAGGGCAGCCCCCACTGCCCAAGCCTCCGCTGGCAGTTCCCCGAAGGGCTGGTGGCGGCTGCGCCTCAGCAGCCAGCCTCCCTCCCACCCTCCCTGCCTCCCTCTGGTCGGGCACTGCAAGCCACACAGCCACTTGTGTCCCCTGTGTCCCTGGAGGCCGCAGCGCGTTTTGGGTTTTGGAGCGGACGGGCCCCTCTCGGCTTCCGTAGTCCATTTGCCCCCGGAGCCCGCCAGACCCCTGGCTCTAGGAGGCTGCCCAGGCGGTGCTGCCAACTGCCCCCAGGTGCTAGCTAGCGGCAGTGGCAGCGGCCGGCCACGGGGGGAGCACACACACCTGCGGGTATCCCCGGGCCGCACACACGGACTGCCCCGCGCCTCCGTGGGTTGCAAATGAGCCCTCTGGGAACCCTTGCCTGCCCTAGGGGCTTGTCGGGCGGGGCCGACGCAGGGTGGGTGAGTGGGGGGGGACTGCTGCTGGCACACACCCACTCCTGAAGCCCACTGGGGCGGTCCAAGGGCTATGAGCTCGGAGCTCGGGCACGGGCTGTCCCAGCAGGGCCTCGCGAGGGTGGACCGATATGCTCCCGGACCAAAAGTGTTGTAAAGGCCCAGGGCACGACCCTGCTGCGACCCCCAGCACCTCCTGGGTGCCCGCCACCACCCTTGGGCCGGGATGAGGTGCCACCTTGTGCGTGGAAGCCCCGCCCAGAGGCAAGAAGCCCCCAAGGCCCGAGGGCGCGCCCGACCCTGCAGCCCTGCTGCAGCCACAGGGAACGGGATGTCTGAGAGGGCAGCCCCCACTGCCCAAGCCTCCGCTGGCAGTTCCCTGAAGGGCTGGTGGCGGCTGCGCCTCAGCAGCCAGCCTCCCTCCCACCCTCCCTGCCTCCCTCTGGTCGGGCACAGCAAGCCACACAGCCACTTGTGTCCCCTGTGTCCCTGGAGGCCGCAGCGCGTTTTGGGTTTTGGAGCGGACGGGCCCCTCTCGGCTTCCGTAGTCCATTTGCCCCCGGAGCCCGCCAGACCCCTGGCTCTAGGAGGCTGCCCAGGCGGTGCTGCCAACTGCCCCCAGGTGCTAGCTAGCGGCAGTGGCAGCGGCCGGCCACGGGGGGAGCACACACACCTGCGGGTGTCCCCGGGCCGCACACACGGACTGCCCCGCGCCTCCGTGGGTTGCAAATGAGCCCTCCGGGAACCCTTGCCTGCCCTAGGGGCTTGTCGGGCGGGGCCGACGCAGGGTGGGTGAGTGGGGGGGGACTGCTGCTGGCACACACCCACTCCTGAAGCCCACTGGGGCGGTCCAAGGGCTATGAGCTCGGAGCTCGGGCACGGGCTGTCCCAGCAGGGCCTCCCGAGGGTGGACCGATATGCTCCCGGACCAAAAGTGTTGTAAAGGCCCAGGGCACGACTCTCCTGCGACCCCCAGCACCTCCTGGGTGCCCGCCACCACCCTTGGGCCGGGATGAGGTGCCACCTTGTGCGTGGAAGCCCCGCCCAGAGGCAAGAAGCCCCCAAGGCCCGAGGGCGCGCCCGACCCTGCAGCCCTGCTGCAGCCACAGGGAACGGGATGTCTGAGAGGGCAGCCCCCACTGCCCAAGCCTCCGCTGGCAGTTCCCCGAAGGGCTGGTGGCGGCTGCGCCTCAGCAGCCAGCCTCCCTCCCACCCTCCCTGCCTCCCTCTGGTCGGGCACTGCAAGCCACACAGCCACTTGTGTCCCCTGTGTCCCTGGAGGCCGCAGCGCGTTTTGGGTTTTGGAGCGGACGGGCCCCTCTCGGCTTCCGTAGTCCATTTGCCCCCAGAGCCCGCCAGACCCCTGGCTCTAGGAGGCTACCCAGGCGGTGCTGCCAACTGCCCCCAGGTGCTAGATAGCGGCAGTGGCAGCGGCCGGCCACGGGGGGAGCACACACACCTGCGGGTGTCCCCGGGCCGCACACACGGACTGCCCCGCGCCTCCGTGGGTTGCAAATGAGCCCTCCGGGAACCCTTGCCTGCCCTAGGGGCTTGTCGGGCGGGGCCGACGCAGGGTGGGTGAGTGGGGGGGGACTGCTGCTGGCACACACCCACTCCTGAAGCCCACTGGGGCGGTCCAAGGGCTATGAGCTCGGAGCTCGGGCACGGGCTGTCCCAGCAGGGCCTCGCGAGGGTGGACCGATATGCTCCCGGACCAAAAGTGTTGTAAAGGCCCAGGGCACGACCCTGCTGCGACCCCCAGCACCTCCTGGGTGCCCGCCACCACCCTTGGGCCGGGATGAGGTGCCACCTTGTGCGTGGAAGCCCCGCCCAGAGGCAAGAAGAACCCAAGGCCCGAGGGCGCGCCCGACCCTGCAGCCCTGCTGCAGCCACAGGGAACGGGATGTCTGAGAGGGCAGCCCCCACTGCCCAAGCCTCCGCTGGCAGTTCCCCGAAGGGCTGGTGGCGGCTGCGCCTCAGCAGCCAGCCTCCCTCCCACCCTCCCTGCCTCCCTCTGGTCGGGCACTGCAAGCCACACAGCCACTTGTGTCCCCTGTGTCCCTGGAGGCCGCAGCGCGTTTTGGGTTTTGGAGCGGACGGGCCCCTCTCGGCTTCCGTAGTCCATTTGCCCCCGGAGCCCGCCAGACCCCTGGCTCTAGGAGGCTGCCCAGGCGGTGCTGCCAACTGCCCCCAGGTGCTAGCTAGCGGCAGTGGCAGCGGCCGGCCACGGGGGGAGCACACACACCTGCGGGTGTCCCCGGGCCGCACACACGGACTGCCCCGCGCCTCCGTGGGTTGCAAATGAGCCCTCCGGGAACCCTTGCCTGCCCTAGGGGCTTGTCGGGCGGGGCCGATGCAGGGTGGGTGAGTGGGGGGGGACTGCTGCTGGCACACACCCACTCCTGAAGCCCACTGGAGCGGTCCAAGGGCTATGAGCTCGGAGCTCGGGCACGGGCTGTCCCAGCAGGGCCTCCCGAGGGTGGACCGATATGCTCCCGGACCAAAAGTGTTGTAAAGGCCCAGGGCACGACTCTCCTGCGACCCCCAGCACCTCCTGGGTGCCCGCCACCACCCTTGGGCCGGGATGAGGTGCCACCTTGTGCGTGGAAGCCCCGCCCAGAGGCAAGAAGCCCCCAAGGCCCGAGGGCGCGCCCGACCCTGCAGCCCTGCTGCAGCCACAGGGAACGGGATGTCTGAGAGGGCAGCCCCCACTGCCCAAGCCTCCGCTGGCAGTTCCCCGAAGGGCTGGTGGCGGCTGCGCCTCAGCAGCCAGCCTCCCTCCCACCCTCCCTGCCTCCCTCTGGTCGGGCACTGCAAGCCACACAGCCACTTGTGTCCCCTGTGTCCCTGGAGGCCGCAGCGCGTTTTGGGTTTTGGAGCGGACGGGCCCCTCTCGGCTTCCGTAGTCCATTTGCCCCCGGAGCCCGCCAGACCCCTGGCTCTAGGAGGCTGCCCAGGCGGTGCTGCCAACTGCCCCCAGGTGCTAGCTAGCGGCAGTGGCAGCGGCCGGCCACGGGGGGAGCACACACACCTGCGGGTGTCCCCGGGCCGCACACACGGACTGCCCCGCGCCTCCGTGGGTTGCAAATGAGCCCTCCGGGAACCCTTGCCTGCCCTAGGGGCTTGTCGGGCGGGGCCGACGCAGGGTGGGTGAGTGGGGGGGGACTGCTGCTGGCACACACCCACTCCTGAAGCCCACTGGGGCGGTCCAAGGGCTATGAGCTCGGAGCTCGGGCACGGGCTGTCCCAGCAGGGCCTCCCGAGGGTGGACCGATATGCTCCCGGACCAAAAGTGTTGTAAAGGCCCAGGGCACGACTCTCCTGCGACCCCCAGCACCTCCTGGGTGCCCGCCACCACCCTTGGGCCGGGATGAGGTGCCACCTTGTGCGTGGAAGCCCCGCCCAGAGGCAAGAAGCACCCAAGGCCCGAGGGCGCGCCCGACCCTGCAGCCCTGCTGCAGCCACAGGGAACGGGATGTCTGAGAGGGCAGCCCCCACTGCCCAAGCCTCCGCTGGCAGTTCCCCGAAGGGCTGGTGGCGGCTGCGCCTCAGCAGCCAGCCTCCCTCCCACCCTCCCTGCCTCCCTCTGGTCGGGCACTACAAGCCACACAGCCACTTGTGTCCCCTGTGTCCCTGGAGGCCGCAGCGCGTTTTGGGTTTTGGAGCGGACGGGCCCCTCTCGGCTTCCGTAGTCCATTTGCCCCCGGAGCCCACCAGACCCCTGGCTCTAGGAGGCTGCCCAGGCGGTGCTGCCAACTGCCCCCATGTGCTAGCTAGCGGCAGTGGCAGCGGCCGGCCACGGGGGGAGCACACACACCTGCGGGTGTCCCCGGGCCGCACACACGGACTGCCCCGCGCCTCCGTGGGTTGCAAATGAGCCCTCCGGGAACCCTTGCCTGCCCTAGGGGCTTGTCGGGCGGGGCCGACGCAGGGTGGGTGAGTGGGGGGGGACTGCTGCTGGCACACACCCACTCCTGAAGCCCACTGGGGCGGTCCAAGGGCTATGAGCTCGGAGCTCGGGCACGGGCTGTCCCAGCAGGGCCTCGCGAGGGTGGACCGATATGCTCCCGGACCAAAAGTGTTGTAAAGGCCCAGGGCACGACCCTGCTGCGACCCCCAGCACCTCCTGGGTGCCCGCCACCACCCTTGGGCCGGGATGAGGTGCCACCTTGTGCGTGGAAGCCCCGCCCAGAGGCAAGAAGAACCCAAGGCCCGAGGGCGCGCCCGACCCTGCAGCCCTGCTGCAGCCACAGGGAACGGGATGTCTGAGAGGGCAGCCCCCACTGCCCAAGCCTCCGCTGGCAGTTCCCCGAAGGGCTGGTGGCGGCTGCGCCTCAGCAGCCAGCCTCCCTCCCACCCTCCCTGCCTCCCTCTGGTCGGGCACTGCAAGCCACACAGCCACTTGTGTCCCCTGTGTCCCTGGAGGCCGCAGCGCGTTTTGGGTTTTGGAGCGGACGGGCCCCTCTCGGCTTCCGTAGTCCATTTGCCCCCGGAGCCCGCCAGACCCCTGGCTCTAGGAGGCTGCCCAGGCGGTGCTGCCAACTGCCCCCAGGTGCTAGCTAGCGGCAGTGGCAGCGGCCGGCCACGGGGGGAGCACACACACCTGCGGGTGTCCCCGGGCCGCACACACGGACTGCCCCGCGCCTCCGTGGGTTGCAAATGAGCCCTCCGGGAACCCTTGCCTGCCCTAGGGGCTTGTCGGGCGGGGCCGACGCAGGGTGGGTGAGTGGGGGGGGACTGCTGCTGGCACACACCCACTCCTGAAGCCCACTGGGGCGGTCCAAGGGCTATGAGCTCGGAGCTCGGGCACGGGCTGTCCCAGCAGGGCCTCGCGAGGGTGGACCGATATGCTCCCGGACCAAAAGTGTTGTAAAGGCCCAGGGCACGACTCTCCTGCGACCCCCAGCACCTCCTGGGTGCCCGCCACCACCCTTGGGCCGGGATGAGGTGCCACCTTGTGCGTGGAAGCCCCGCCCAGAGGCAAGAAGCCCCCAAGGCCCGAGGGCACGCCCGACCCTGCAGCCCTGCTGCAGCCACAGGGAACGGGATGTCTGAGAGGGCAGCCCCCACTGCCCAAGCCTCCGCTGGCAGTTCCCCGAAGGGCTGGTGGCGGCTGCGCCTCAGCAGCCAGCCTCCCTCCCACCCTCCCTGCCTCCCTCTGGTCGGGCACTGCAAGCCACACAGCCACTTGTGTCCCCTGTGTCCCTGGAGGCCGCAGCGCGTTTTGGGTTTTGGAGCGGATGGGCCCCTCTCGGCTTCCGTAGTCCATTTGCCCCCGGAGCCCGCCAGACACCTGGCTCTAGGAGGCTGCCCAGGCGGTGCTGCCAACTGCCCCCAGGTGCTAGCTAGCGGCAGTGGCAGCGGCCGGCCACGGGAGGAGCACACACACCTGCGGGTGTCCCCGGGCCGCACACACGGACTGCCCCGCGCCTCCGTGGGTTGCAAATGAGCCCTCCGGGAACCCTTGCCTGCCCTAGGGGCTTGTCGGGCGGGGCCGACGCAGGGTGGGTGAGTGGGGGGGGACTGCTGCTGGCACACACCCACTCCTGAAGCCCACTGGGGCGGTCCAAGGGGTATGAGCTCGGAGCTCGGGCACGGGCTGTCCCAGCAGGGCCTCGCGAGGGTGGACCGATATGCTCCCGGACCAAACGTGTTGTAAAGGCCCAGGGCACGACTCTCCTGCGACCCCCAGCACCTCCTGGGTGCCCGCCACCACCCTTGGGCCGGGATGAGGTGCCACCTTGTGCGTGGAAGCCCCGCCCAGAGGCAAGAAGCCCCCAAGGCCCGAGGGCGCGCCCGACCCTGCAGCCCTGCTGCAGCCACAGGGAACGGGATGTCTGAGAGGGCAGCCCCCACTGCCCAAGCCTCCGCTGGCAGTTCCCCGAAGGGCTGGTGGCGGCTGCGCCTCAGCAGCCAGCCTCCCTCCCACCCTCCCTGCCTCCCTCTGGTCGGGCACTGCAAGCCACACAGCCACTTGTGTCCCCTGTGTCCCTGGAGGCCGCAGCGCGTTTTGGGTTTTGGAGCGGACGGGCCCCTCTCGGCTTCCGTAGTCCATTTGCCCCCGGAGCCCGCCAGACCCCTGGCTCTAGGAGGCTGCCCAGGCGGTGCTGCCAACTGCCCCCAGGTGCTAGCTAGCGGCAGTGGCAGCGGCCGGCCACGGGGGTAGCACACACACCTGTGGGTGTCCCCGGGCCGCACACACGGACTGCCCCGCGCCTCCGTGGGTTGCAAATGAGCCCTCCGGGAACACTTGCCTGCCCTAGGGGCTTGTCGGGCGGGGCCGACGCAGGGTGGGTGAGTGGGGGGGGACTGCTGCTGGCACACACCCACTCCTGAAGCCCACTGGGGCGGTCCAAGGGCTATGAGCTCGGAGCTCGGGCACGGGCTGTCCCGGCTGGCCCTCCCGAGGGTGGACCGATATGCTCCCGGACCAAAAGTGTTGTAAAGGCCCAGGGCACGACCCTGCTGCGACCCCCAGCACCTCCTGGGTGCCCGCCACCACCCTTGGGCCGGGATGAGGTGCCACCTTGTGCGTGGAAGCCCCGCCCAGAGGCAAGAAGCCCCCAAGGCCCGAGGGCGCGCCCGACCCTGCAGCCCTGCTGCAGCCACAGGGAACGGGATGTCTGAGAGGGCAGCCCCCACTGCCCAAGCCTCCGGCTGGCAGTTCCCCGAAGGGCTGGTGGTGGCTGCGCCTCAGCAGCCAGCCTCCCTCCCACCCTCCCTGCCTCCCTCTGGTCGGGCACTGCAAGCCACACAGCCACTTGTGTCCCCTGTGTCCCTGGAGGCCGCAGCGCGTTTTGGGTTTTGGAGCGGACGGGCCCCTCTCGGCTTCCGTAGTCCATTTGCCCCCGGAGCCCGCCAGACCCCTGGCTCTAGGAGGCTGCCCAGGCGGTGCTGCCAACTGCCCCCAGGTGCTAGCTAGCGGCAGTGGCAGCGGCCGGCCACGGGGGGAGCACACACACCTGCGGGTGTCCCCGGGCCGCACACACGGACTGCCCCGCGCCTCCGTGGGTTGCAAATGAGCCCTCCGGGAACCCTTGCCTGCCCTAGGGGCTTGTCGGGCGGGGCCAACGCAGGGTGGGTGAGTGGGGGGGGGACTGCTGCTGGCACACACCCACTCCTGAAGCCCACTGGGGCGGTCCAAGGGCTATGAGCTCGGAGCTCGGGCACGGGCTGTCCCAGCAGGGCCTCGCGAGGGTGGACCGATATGCTCCCGGACCAAAAGTGTTGTAAAGGCCCAGGGCACGACTCTCCTGCGACCCCCAGCACCTCCTGGGTGCCCGCCACCACCCTTGGGCCGGGATGAGGTGCCACCTTGTGCGTGGAAGCCCCGCCCAGAGGCAAGAAGCCCCCAAGGCCCGAGGGCACGCCCGACCCTGCAGCCCTGCTGCAGCCACAGGGAACGGGATGTCTGAGAGGGCAGCCCCCACTGCCCAAGCCTCCGCTGGCAGTTCCCCGAAGGGCTGGTGGCGGCTGCGCCTCAGCAGCCAGCCTCCCTCCCACCCTCCCTGCCTCCCTCTGGTCGGGCACTGCAAGCCACACAGCCACTTGTGTCCCCTGTGTCCCTGGAGGCCGCAGCGCGTTTTGGGTTTTGGAGCGGATGGGCCCCTCTCGGCTTCCGTAGTCCATTTGCCCCCGGAGCCCGCCAGACACCTGGCTCTAGGAGGCTGCCCAGGCGGTGCTGCCAACTGCCCCCAGGTGCTAGCTAGCGGCAGTGGCAGCGGCCGGCCACGGGGGGAGCACACACACCTGCGGGTGTCCCCGGGCCGCACACACGGACTGCCCCGCGCCTCCCTGGGTTGCAAATGAGCCCTCCGGGAACCCTTGCCTGCCCTAGGGGCTTGTCGGGCGGGGCCGACGCAGGGTGGGTGAGTGGGGGGGGACTGCTGCTGGCACACACCCACTCCTGAAGCCCACTGTGGCGGTCCAAGGGCTATGAGCTCGGAGCTCGGGCACGGGCTGTCCCAGCAGGGCCTCGCGAGGGTGGACCGATATGCTCCCGGACCAAACGTGTTGTAAAGGCCCAGGGCACGACTCTCCTGCGACCCCCAGCACCTCCTGGGTGCCCGCCACCACCCTTGGGCCGGGATGAGGTGCCACCTTGTGCGTGGAAGCCCCGCCCAGAGGCAAGAAGCCCCCAAGGCCCGAGGGCACGCCCGACCCTGCAGCCCTGCTGCAGCCACAGGGAACGGGATGTCTGAGAGGGCAGCCCCCACTGCCCAAGCCTCCGCTGGCAGTTCCCCGAAGGGCTGGTGGCGGCTGCGCCTCAGCAGCCAGCCTCCCTCCCACCCTCCCTGCCTCCCTCTGGTCGGGCACTGCAAGCCACACAGCCACTTGTGTCCCCTGTGTCCCTGGAGGCCGCAGTGCGTTTTGGGTTTTGGAGCGGACGGGCCCCTCTCGGCTTCCGTAGTCCATTTGCCCCCGGAGCCCGCCAGACCCCTGGCTCTAGGAGGCTGCCCAGGCGGTGCTGCCAACTGCCCCCAGGTGCTAGCTAGCGGCAGTGGCAGCGGCCGGCCACGGGGGTAGCACACACACCTGTGGGTGTCCCCGGGCCGCACACACGGACTGCCCCGCGCCTCCGTGGGTTGCAAATGAGCCCTCCGGGAACCCTTGCCTGCCCTAGGGGCTTGTCGGGCGGGGCCGACGCAGGGTGGGTGAGTGGGGGGGGACTGCTGCTGGCACACACCCACTCCTGAAGCCCACTGGGGCGGTCCAAGGGGTATGAGCTCGGAGCTCGGGCACGGGCTGTCCCAGCAGGGCCTCGCGAGGGTGGACCGATATGCTCCCGGACCAAACGTGTTGTAAAGGCCCAGGGCACGACTCTCCTGCGACCCCCAGCACCTCCTGGGTGCCCGCCACCACCCTTGGGCCGGGATGAGGTGCCACCTTGTGCGTGGAAGCCCCGCCCAGAGGCAAGAAGTCCCCAAGGCCCGAGGGCGCGCCCGACCCTGCAGCCCTGCTGCAGCCACAGGGAACGGGATGTCTGAGAGGGCAGCCCCCACTGCCCAAGCCTCCGCTGGCAGTTCCCCGAAGGGCTGGTGGCGGCTGCGCCTCAGCAGCCAGCCTCCCTCCCACCCTCCCTGCCTCCCTCTGGTCGGGCACTGCAAGCCACACAGCCACTTGTGTCCCCTGTGTCCCTGGAGGCCGCAGCGCGTTTTGGGTTTTGGAGCGGACGGGCCCCTCTCGGCTTCCGTAGTCCATTTGCCCCCGGAGCCCGCCAGACCCCTGGCTCTAGGAGGCTGCCCAGGCGGTGCTGCCAACTGCCCCCAGGTGCTAGCTAGCGGCAGTGGCAGCGGCCGGCCACGGGGGTAGCACACACACCTGTGGGTGTCCCCGGGCCGCACACACGGACTGCCCCGCGCCTCCGTGGGTTGCAAATGAGCCCTCCGGGAACACTTGCCTGCCCTAGGGGCTTGTCGGGCGGGGCCGACGCAGGGTGGGTGAGTGGGGGGGGACTGCTGCTGGCACACACCCACTCCTGAAGCCCACTGGGGCGGTCCAAGGGCTATGAGCTCGGAGCTCGGGCACGGGCTGTCCCGGCTGGCCCTCCCGAGGGTGGACCGATATGCTCCCGGACCAAAAGTGTTGTAAAGGCCCAGGGCACGACCCTGCTGCGACCCCCAGCACCTCCTGGGTGCCCGCCACCACCCTTGGGCCGGGATGAGGTGCCACCTTGTGCGTGGAAGCCCCGCCCAGAGGCAAGAAGCCCCCAAGGCCCGAGGGCGCGCCCGACCCTGCAGCCCTGCTGCAGCCACAGGGAACGGGATGTCTGAGAGGGCAGCCCCCACTGCCCAAGCCTCCGGCTGGCAGTTCCCCGAAGGGCTGGTGGTGGCTGCGCCTCAGCAGCCAGCCTCCCTCCCACCCTCCCTGCCTCCCTCTGGTCGGGCACTGCAAGCCACACAGCCACTTGTGTCCCCTGTGTCCCTGGAGGCCGCAGCGCGTTTTGGGTTTTGGAGCGGACGGGCCCCTCTCGGCTTCCGTAGTCCATTTGCCCCCGGAGCCCGCCAGACCCCTGGCTCTAGGAGGCTGCCCAGGCAGTGCTGCCAACTGCCCCCAGGTGCTAGCTAGCGGCAGTGGCAGCGGCCGGCCACGGGGGGAGCACACACACCTGCGGGTGTCCCCGGGCCGCACACACGGACTGCCCCGCGCCTCCGTGGGTTGCAAATGAGCCCTCCGGGAACCCTTGCCTGCCCTAGGGGCTTGTCGGGCGGGGCCGATGCAGGGTGGGTGAGTGGGGGGGGACTGCTGCTGGCACACACCCACTCCTGAAGCCCACTGGAGCGGTCCAAGGGCTATGAGCTCGGAGCTCGGGCACGGGCTGTCCCAGCAGGGCCTCCCGAGGGTGGACCGATATGCTCCCGGACCAAAAGTGTTGTAAAGGCCCAGGGCACGACCCTGCTGCGACCCCCAGCACCTCCTGGGTGCCCGCCACCACCCTTGGGCTGGGATGAGGTGCCACCTTGTGCGTGGAAGCCCCGCCCAGAGGCAAGAAGCCCCCAAGGCCCGAGGGCGCGCCCGACCCTGCAGCCCTGCTGCAGCCACAGGGAACGGGATGTCTGAGAGGGCAGCCCCCACTGCCCAAGCCTCCGCTGGCAGTTCCCCGAAGGGCTGGTGGCGGCTGCGCCTCAGCAGCCAGCCTCCCTCCCACCCTCCCTGCCTCCCTCTGGTCGGGCACTGCAAGCCACACAGCCACTTGTGTCCCCTGTGTCCCTGGAGGCCGCAGCGCGTTTTGGGTTTTGGAGCGGACGGGCCCCTCTCGGCTTCCGTAGTCCATTTGCCCCCGGAGCCCGCCAGACCCCTGGCTCTAGGAGGCTGCCCAGGCAGTGCTGCCAACTGCCCCCAGGTGCTAGCTAGCGGCAGTGGCAGCGGCCGGCCACGGGGGGAGCACACACACCTGCGGGTGTCCCCGGGCCGCACACACGGACTGCCCCGCGCCTCCGTGGATTGCAAATGAGCCCTCCGGGAACCCTTGCCTGCCCTAGGGGCTTGTCGGGCGGGGCCGATGCAGGGTGGGTGAGTGGGGGGGGACTGCTGCTGGCACACACCCACTCCTGAAGCCCACTGGAGCGGTCCAAGGGCTATGAGCTCGGAGCTCGGGCACGGGCTGTCCCAGCAGGGCCTCCCGAGGGTGGACCGATATGCTCCCGGACCAAAAGTGTTGTAAAGGCCCAGGGCACGACTCTCCTGCGACCCCCAGCACCTCCTGGGTGCCCGCCACCACCCTTGGGCCGGGATGAGGTGCCACCTTGTGCGTGGAAGCCCCGCCCAGAGGCAAGAAGCCCCCAAGGCCCGAGGGCGCGCCCGACCCTGCAGCCCTGCTGCAGCCACAGGGAACGGGATGTCTGAGAGGGCAGCCCCCACTGCCCAAGCCTCCGCTGGCAGTTCCCCGAAGGGCTGGTGGCGGCTGCGCCTCAGCAGCCAGCCTCCCTCCCACCCTCCCTGCCTCCCTCTGGTCGGGCACTGCAAGCCACACAGCCACTTGTGTCCCCTGTGTCCCTGGAGGCCGCAGCGCGTTTTGGGTTTTGGAGCGGACGGGCCCCTCTCGGCTTCCGTAGTCCATTTGCCCCCGGAGCCCGCCAGACCCCTGGCTCTAGGAGGCTGCCCAGGCGGTGCTGCCAACTGCCCCCAGGTGCTAGCTAGCGGCAGTGGCAGCGGCCGGCCACGGGGGGAGCACACACACCTGCGGGTGTCCCCGGGCCGCACACACGGACTGCCCCGCGCCTCCGTGGGTTGCAAATGAGCCCTCCGGGAACCCTTGCCTGCCCTAGGGGCTTGTCGGGCGGGGCCAACGCAGGGTGGGTGAGTGGGGGGGGACTGCTGCTGGCACACACCCACTCCTGAAGCCCACTGGGGCGGTCCAAGGGCTATGAGCTCGGAGCTCGGGCACGGGCTGTCCCAGCAGGGCCTCGCGAGGGTGGACCGATATGCTCCCGGACCAAAAGTGTTGTAAAGGCCCAGGGCACGACTCTCCTGCGACCCCCAGCACCTCCTGGGTGCCCGCCACCACCCTTGGGCCGGGATGAGGTGCCACCTTGTGCGTGGAAGCCCCGCCCAGAGGCAAGAAGCCCCCAAGGCCCGAGGGCACGCCCGACCCTGCAGCCCTGCTGCAGCCACAGGGAACGGGATGTCTGAGAGGGCAGCCCCCACTGCCCAAGCCTCCGCTGGCAGTTCCCCGAAGGGCTGGTGGCGGCTGCGCCTCAGCAGCCAGCCTCCCTCCCACCCTCCCTGCCTCCCTCTGGTCGGGCACTGCAAGCCACACAGCCACTTGTGTCCCCTGTGTCCCTGGAGGCCGCAGTGCGTTTTGGGTTTTGGAGCGGACGGGCCCCTCTCGGCTTCCGTAGTCCATTTGCCCCCGGAGCCCGCCAGACCCCTGGCTCTAGGAGGCTGCCCAGGCGGTGCTGCCAACTGCCCCCAGGTGCTAGCTAGCGGCAGTGGCAGCGGCCGGCCACGGGGGTAGCACACACACCTGCGGGTGTCCCCGGGCCGCACACACGGACTGCCCCGCGCCTCCGTGGGTTGCAAATGAGCCCTCCGGGAACACTTGCCTGCCCTAGGGGCTTGTCGGGCGGGGCCGACGCAGGGTGGGTGAGTGGGGGGGGACTGCTGCTGGCACACACCCACTCCTGAAGCCCACTGGGGCGGTCCAAGGGCTATGAGCTCGGAGCTCGGGCACGGGCTGTCCCAGCAGGGCCTCGCGAGGGTGGACCGATATGCTCCCGGACCAAAAGTGTTGTAAAGGCCCAGGGCACGACCCTGCTGCGACCCCCAGCACCTCCTGGGTGCCCGCCACCACCCTTGGGCCGGGATGAGGTGCCACCTTGTGCGTGGAAGCCCCGCCCAGAGGCAAGAAGCCCCCAAGGCCCGAGGGCGCGCCCGACCCTGCAGCCCTGCTGCAGCCACAGGGAACGGGATGTCTGAGAGGGCAGCCCCCACTGCCCAAGCCTCCGCTGGCAGTTCCCCGAAGGGCTGGTGGCGGCTGCGCCTCAGCAGCCAGCCTCCCTCCCACCCTCCCTGCCTCCCTCTGGTCGGGCACTGCAAGCCACACAGCCACTTGTGTCCCCTGTGTCCCTGGAGGCCGCAGCGCGTTCTGGGTTTTGGAGCGGACGGGCCCCTCTCGGCTTCCGTAGTCCATTTGCCCCCGGAGCCCGCCAGACCCCTGGCTCTAGGAGGCTGCCCAGGCGGTGCTTCCAACTGCCCCCAGGTGCTAGCTAGCGGCAGTGGCAGCGGCCGGCCACGGGGGGAGCACGCACACCTGCGGGTGTCCCCGGCCGCACACACGGACTGCCCCGCGCCTCCGTGGGTTGCAAATGAGCCCTCCGGGAACCCTTGCCTGCCCTAGGGGCTTGTCGGGCGGGGCCGACGCAGGGTGGGTGAGTGGGGGGGGACTGCTGCTGGCACACACCCACTCCTGAAGCCCACTGGGGCGGTCCAAGGGCTATGAGCTCGGAGCTCGGGCACGGGCTGTCCCAGCAGGGCCTCGCGAGGGTGGACCGATATGCTCCCGGACCAAAAGTGTTGTAAAGGCCCAGGGCACGACCCTGCTGCGACCCCCAGCACCTCCTGGGTGCCCGCCACCACCCTTGGGCCGGGATGAGGTGCCACCTTGTGCGTGGAAGCCCCACCCAGAGGCAAGAAGCCCCCAAGGCCCGAGGGCACGCCCGACCCTGCAGCCCTGCTGCAGCCACAGGGAACGGGATGTCTGAGAGGGCAGCCCCCACTGCCCAAGCCTCCGCTGGCAGTTCCCCCAAGGGCTGGTGGCGGCTGCGCCTCAGCAGCCAGCCTCCCTCCCACCCTCCCTGCCTCCCTCTGGTCGGGCACTGCAAGCCACACAGCCACTTGTGTCCCCTGTGTCCCTGGAGGCCGCAGCGCGTTTTGGGTTTTGGAGCGGATGGGCCCCTCTCGGCTTCTGTAGTCCATTTGACCCCTGAGCCCGCCAGACCCCTGGCTCTAGGAGGCTGCCCAGGCGGTGCTGCCAACTGCCCCCAGGTGCTAGCTAGCGGCAGTGGCAGCGGCCGGCCACGGGGGGAGCACACACACATGCGGGTGTCCCCGGGCCGCACACACAGACTGCCCCGCGCCTCCGTGGGTTGCAAATGAGCCCTCCGGGAACCCTTGCCTGCCCTAGGGGCTTGTCGGGCGGGGCCGACGCAGGGTGGGTGAGTGGGGGGGGACTGCTGCTGGAACACACCCACTCCTGAACCCACTGGGGCGGTCCAAGGGCTATGAGCTCGGAGCTCGGGCACGGGCTGTCCCAGCAGGGCCTCGCGAGGGTGGACCGATATGCTCCCGGACCAAAAGTGTTGTAAAGGCCCAGGGCACGACTCTCCTGCGACCCCCAGCACCTCCTGGGTGCCCGCCACCACCCTTGGGCCGGGATGAGGTGCCACCTTGTGCGTGGAAGCCCCGCCCAGAGGCAAGAAGCCCCCAAGGCCCGAGGGCGCGCCCGACCCTGCAGCCCTGCTGCAGCCACAGGGAACGGGATGTCTGAGAGGGCAGCCCCCACTGCCCAAGCCTCCGCTGGCAGTTCCCCGAAGGGCTGGTGGCGGCTGGGCCTCAGCAGCCAGCCTCCCTCCCACCCTCCCTGCCTCCCTCTGGTCGGGCACTGCAAGCCACACAGCCACTTGTGTCCCCTGTGTCCCTGGAGGCCGCAGCGCGTTTTGGGTTTTGGAGCGGACGGGCCCCTCTCGGCTTCCGTAGTCCATTTGCCCCCGGAGCCCGCCAGACCCCTGGCTCTAGGAGGCTGCCCAGGCGGTGCTGCCAACTGCCCCCAGGTGCTAGCTAGCGGCAGTGGCAGCGGCCGGCCACGGGGGGAGCACACACACCTGCGGGTGTCCCCGGGCCGCACACACGGACTGCCCCGCGCCTCCGTGGGTTGCAAATGAGCCCTCCGGGAACCCTTGCCTGCCCTAGGGGCTTTTCGGGCGGGGCCGACGCAGGGTGGGTGAGTGGGGGTGGACTGCTGCTGGCACACACCCACTCCTGAAGCCCACTGGGGCGGTCCAAGGGCTATGAGCTCGGAGCTCGGGCACGGGCTGTCCCAGCAGGGCCTCGCGAGGGTGGACCGATATGCTCCCGGACCAAAAGTGTTGTAAAGGCCCAGGGCACGACTCTCCTGCGACCCCCAGCACCTCCTGGGTGCCCGCCACCACCCTTGGGCCGGGATGAGGTGCCACCTTGTGCGTGGAAGCCCCGCCCAGAGGCAAGAAGCCCCCAAGGCCCGAGGGCGCGCCCGACCCTGCAGCCCTGCTGCAGCCACAGGGAACGGGATGTCTGAGAGGGCAGCCCCCACTGCCCAAGCCTCCGCTGGCAGTTCCCCGAAGGGCTGGTGGCGGCTGCGCCTCAGCAGCCAGCCTCCCTCCCACCCTCCCTGCCTCCCTCTGGTCGGGCACTGCAAGCCACACAGCCACTTGTGTCCCCTGTGTCCCTGGAGGCCGCAGCGCGTTCTGGGTTTTGGAGCGGACGGGCCCCTCTCGGCTTCCGTAGTCCATTTGCCCCCGGAGCCCGCCAGACCCCTGGCTCTAGGAGGCTGCCCAGGCGGTGCTTCCAACTGCCCCCAGGTGCTAGCTAGCGGCAGTGGCAGCGGCCGGCCACGGGGGGAGCACGCACACCTGCGGGTGTCCCCGGCCGCACACACGGACTGCCCCGCGCCTCCGTGGGTTGCAAATGAGCCCTCCGGGAACCCTTGCCTGCCCTAGGGGCTTGTCGGGCGGGGCCGACGCAGGGTGGGTGAGTGGGGGGGGACTGCTGCTGGCACACACCCACTCCTGAAGCCCACTGGGGCGGTCCAAGGGCTATGAGCTCGGAGCTCGGGCACGGGCTGTCCCAGCAGGGCCTCGCGAGGGTGGACCGATATGCTCCCGGACCAAAAGTGTTGTAAAGGCCCAGGGCACGACCCTGCTGCGACCCCCAGCACCTCCTGGGTGCCCGCCACCACCCTTGGGCCGGGATGAGGTGCCACCTTGTGCGTGGAAGCCCCACCCAGAGGCAAGAAGCCCCCAAGGCCCGAGGGCACGCCCGACCCTGCAGCCCTGCTGCAGCCACAGGGAACGGGATGTCTGAGAGGGCAGCCCCCACTGCCCAAGCCTCCGCTGGCAGTTCCCCGAAGGGCTGGTGGCGGCTGCGCCTCAGCAGCCAGCCTCCCTCCCACCCTCCCTGCCTCCCTCTGGTCGGGCACTGCAAGCCACACAGCCACTTGTGTCCCCTGTGTCCCTGGAGGCCGCAGCGCGTTTTGGGTTTTGGAGCGGATGGGCCCCTCTCGGCTTCTGTAGTCCATTTGACCCCTGAGCCCGCCAGACCCCTGGCTCTAGGAGGCTGCCCAGGCGGTGCTGCCAACTGCCCCCAGGTGCTAGCTAGCGGCAGTGGCAGCGGCCGGCCACGGGGGGAGCACACACACATGCGGGTGTCCCCGGGCCGCACACACGGACTGCCCCGCGCCTCCGTGGGTTGCAAATGAGCCCTCCGGGAACCCTTGCCTGCCCTAGGGGCTTGTCGGGCGGGGCCGACGCAGGGTGGGTGAGTGGGGGGGGACTGCTGCTGGCACACACCCACTCCTGAACCCACTGGGGCGGTCCAAGGGCTATGAGCTCGGAGCTCGGGCACGGGCTGTCCCAGCAGGGCCTCGCGAGGGTGGACCGATATGCTCCCGGACCAAAAGTGTTGTAAAGGCCCAGGGCACGACTCTCCTGCGACCCCCAGCACCTCCTGGGTGCCCGCCACCACCCTTGGGCCGGGATGAGGTGCCACCTTGTGCGTGGAAGCCCCGCCCAGAGGCAAGAAGCCCCCAAGGCCCGAGGGCGCGCCCGACCCTGCAGCCCTGCTGCAGCCACAGGGAACGGGATGTCTGAGAGGGCAGCCCCCACTGCCCAAGCCTCCGCTGGCAGTTCCCCGAAGGGCTGGTGGCGGCTGCGCCTCAGCAGCCAGCCTCCCTCCCACCCTCCCTGCCTCCCTCTGGTCGGGCACTGCAAGCCACACAGCCACTTGTGTCCCCTGTGTCCCTGGAGGCCGCAGCGCGTTTTGGGTTTTGGAGCGGACGGGCCCCTCTCGGCTTCCGTAGTCCATTTGCCCCCGGAGCCCGCCAGACCCCTGGCTCTAGGAGGCTGCCCAGGCGGTGCTGCCAACTGCCCCCAGGTGCTAGCTAGCGGCAGTGGCAGCGGCCGGCCACGGGGGGAGCACACACACCTGCGGGTGTCCCCGGGCCGCACACACGGACTGCCCCGCGCCTCCGTGGGTTGCAAATGAGCCCTCCGGGAACCCTTGCCTGCCCTAGGGGCTTGTCGGGCGGGGCCGACGCAGGGTGGGTGAGTGGGGGGGGACTGCTGCTGGCACACACCCACTCCTGAAGCCCACTGGGGCGGTCCAAGGGCTATGAGCTCGGAGCTCGGGCACGGGCTGTCCCAGCAGGGCCTCGCGAGGGTGGACCGATATGCTCCCGGACCAAAAGTGTTGTAAAGGCCCAGGGCACGACTCTCCTGCGACCCCCAGCACCTCCTGGGTGCCCGCCACCAGCCTTGGGCCGGGATGAGGTGCCACCTTGTGCGTGGAAGCCCCGCCCAGAGGCAAGAAGCCCCCAAGGCCCGAGGGCGCGCCCGACCCTGCAGCCCTGCTGCAGCCACAGGGAACGGGATGTCTGAGAGGGCAGCCCCCACTGCCCAAGCCTCCGCTGGCAGTTCCCCCAAGGGCTGGTGGCGGCTGCGCCTCAGCAGCCAGCCTCCCTCCCACCCTCCCTGCCTCCCTCTGGTCGGGCACTGCAAGCCACACAGCCACTTGTGTCCCCTGTGTCCCTGGAGGCCGCAGCGCGTTCTGGGTTTTGGAGCGGACGGGCCCCTCTCGGCTTCCATAGTCCATTTGCCCCCGGAGCCCGCCAGACCCCTGGCTCTAGGAGGCTGCCCAGGCGGTGCTTCCAACTGCCCCCAGGTGCTAGCTAGCGGCAGTGGCAGCGGCCGGCCACGGGGGGAGCACACACACCTGCGGGTGTCCCCGGGCCGCACACACGGACTGCCCCGCGCCTCCGTGGGTTGCAAATGAGCCCTCCGGGAACCCTTGCCTGCCCTAGGGGCTTGTCGGGCGGGGCCGACGCAGGGTGGGTGAGTGGGGGGGGACTGCTGCTGGCACACACCCACTCCTGAAGCCCACTGGGGCGGTCCAAGGGCTATGAGCTCGGAGCTCGGGCACGGGCTGTCCCAGCAGGGCCTCGCGAGGGTGGACCGATATGCTCCCGGACCAAAAGTGTTGTAAAGGCCCAGGGCACGACTCTCCTGCGACCCCCAGCACCTCCTGGGTGCCCGCCACCACCCTTGGGCCGGGATGAGGTGCCACCTTGTGCGTGGAAGCCCCGCCCAGAGGCAAGAAGCCCCCAAGGCCCGAGGGCGCGCCCGACCCTGCAGCCCTGCTGCAGCCACAGGGAACGGGATGTCTGAGAGGGCAGCCCCCACTGCCCAAGCCTCCGCTGGCAGTTCCCCGAAGGGCTGGTGGCGGCTGCGCCTCAGCAGCCAGCCTCCCTCCCACCCTCCCTGCCTCCCTCTGGTCGGGCACTGCAAGCCACACAGCCACTTGTGTCCCCTGTGTCCCTGGAGGCCGCAGCGCATTCTGGGTTTTGGAGCGGACGGGCCCCTCTCGGCTTCCGTAGTCCATTTGCCCCCGGAGCCCGCCAGACCCCTGGCTCTAGGAGGCTGCCCAGGCGGTGCTTCCAACTGCCCCCAGGTGCTAGCTAGCGGCAGTGGCAGCGGCCGGCCACGGGGGGAGCACACACACCTGCGGGTGTCCCCGGGCCGCACACACGGACTGCCCCGCGCCTCCGTGGGTTGCAAATGAGCCCTCCGGGAACCCTTGCCTGCCCTAGGGGCTTGTCGGGCGGGGCCGACGCAGGGTGGGTGAGTGGGGGGGGACTGCTGCTGGCACACACCCACTCCTGAAGCCCACTGGGGCGGTCCAAGGGCTATGAGCTCGGAGCTCGGGCACGGGCTGTCCCAGCAGGGCCTCGCGAGGGTGGACCGATATGCTCCCGGACCAAAAGTGTTGTAAAGGCCCAGGGCACGACCCTGCTGCGACCCCCAGCACCTCCTGGGTGCCCGCCACCACCCTTGGGCCGGGATGAGGTGCCACCTTGTGCGTGGAAGCCCCGCCCAGAGGCAAGAAGCCCCCAAGGCCCGAGGGCACGCCCGACCCTGCAGCCCTGCTGCAGCCACAGGGAACGGGATGTCTGAGAGGGCAGCCCCCACTGCCCAAGCCTCCGCTGGCAGTTCCCCGAAGGGCTGGTGGCGGCTGCGCCTCAGCAGCCAGCCTCCCTCCCACCCTCCCTGCCTCCCTCTGGTCGGGCACTGCAAGCCACACAGCCACTTGTGTCCCCTGTGTCCCTGGAGGCCGCAGCGCGTTTTGGGTTTTGGAGCGGACGGGCCCCTCTCGGCTTCCGTAGTCCATTTGCCCCCAGAGCCCACCAGACCCCTGGCTCTAGGAGGCTGCCCAGGCGGTGCTGCCACTGCCCCCAGGTGCTAGCTAGCGGCAGTGGCAGCGGCCGGCCACGGGGGGAGCACACACACCTGCGGGTGTCCCCGGGCCGCACACACGGACTGCCCCGCGCCTCCGTGGGTTGCAAATGAGCCCTCCGGGAACCCTTGCCTGCCCTAGGGGCTTGTCGGGCGGGGCCGACGCAGGGTGGGTGAGTGGGGGGGGACTGCTGCTGGCACACACCCACTCCTGAAGCCCACTGGGGCGGTCCAAGGGCTATGAGCTCGGAGCTCGGGCACGGGCTGTCCCGGCTGGCCCTCCCGAGGGTGGACCGATATGCTCCCGGACCAAAAGTGTTGTAAAGGCCCAGGGCACGACCCTGCTGCGACCCCCAGCACCTCCTGGGTGCCCGCCACCACCCTTGGGCCGGGATGAGGTGCCACCTTGTGCGTGGAAGCCCCGCCCAGAGGCAAGAAGCCCCCAAGGCCCGAGGGCGCGCCCGACCCTGCAGCCCTGCTGCAGCCACAGGGAACGGGATGTCTGAGAGGGCAGCCCCCACTGCCCAAGCCTCCGCTGGCAGTTCCCCGAAGGGCTGGTGGCGGCTGCGCCTCAGCAGCCAGCCTCCCTCCCACCCTCCCTGCCTCCCTCTGGTCGGGCACTGCAAGCCACACAGCCACTTGTGTCCCCTGTGTCCCTGGAGGCCGCAGCGCGTTTTGGGTTTTGGAGCGGATGGGCCCCTCTCGGCTTCCGTAGTCCATTTGCCCCCGGAGCCCGCCAGACACCTGGCTCTAGGAGGCTGCCCAGGCAGTGCTGCCAACTGCCCCCAGGTGCTAGCTAGCGGCAGTGGCAGCGGCCGGCCACGGGGGGAGCACACACACCTGCGGGTGTCCCCGGCCGCACACACGGACTGCCCCGCGCCTCCGTGGGTTGCAAATGAGCCCTCCGGGAACCCTTGCCTGCCCTAGGGGCTTGTCGGGCGGGGCCGACGCAGGGTGGGTGAGTGGGGGGGGACTGCTGCTGGCACACACCCACTCCTGAAGCCCACTGGGGCGGTCCAAGGGCTATGAGCTCGGAGCTCGGGCACGGGCTGTCCCAGCTGGCCCTCCCGAGGGTGGACCGATATGCTCCCGGACCAAAAGTGTTGTAAAGGCCCAGGGCACGACCCTGCTGCGACCCCCAGCACCTCCTGGGTGCCCGCCACCACCCTTGGGCCGGGATGAGGTGCCACCTTGTGCGTGGAAGCCCCGCCCAGAGGCAAGAAGCCCCCAAGGCCCGAGGGCACGCCCGACCCTGCAGCCCTGCTGCAGCCACAGGGAACGGGATGTCTGAGAGGGCAGCCCCCACTGCCCAAGCCTCCGCTGGCAGTTCCCCGAAGGGCTGGTGGCGGCTGCGCCTCAGCAGCCAGCCTCCCTCCCACCCTCCCTGCCTCCCTCTGGTCGGGCACTGCAAGCCACACAGCCACTTGTGTCCCCTGTGTCCCTGGAGGCCGCAGCGCGTTTTGGGTTTTGGAGCGGATGGGCCCCTCTCGGCTTCCGTAGTCCATTTGCCCCCTGAGCCCGCCAGACCCCTGGCTCTAGGAGGCTGCCCAGGCGGTGCTGCCAACTGCCCCCAGGTGCTAGCTAGCGGCAGTGGCAGCGGCCGGCCACGGGGGGAGCACACACACATGCGGGTGTCCCCGGGCCGCACACACGGACTGCCCCGCGCCTCCGTGGGTTGCAAATGAGCCCTCCGGGAACCCTTGCCTGCCCTAGGGGCTTGTCGGGCGGGGCCGACGCAGGGTGGGTGAGTGGGGGGGGACTGCTGCTGGCACACACCCACTCCTGAACCCACTGGGGCGGTCCAAGGGCTATGAGCTCGGAGCTCGGGCACGGGCTGTCCCAGCAGGGCCTCGCGAGGGTGGACCGATATGCTCCCGGACCAAAAGTGTTGTAAAGGCCCAGGGCACGACTCTCCTGCGACCCCCAGCACCTCCTGGGTGCCCGCCACCACCCTTGGGCCGGGATGAGGTGCCACCTTGTGCGTGGAAGCCCCGCCCAGAGGCAAGAAGCCCCCAAGGCCCGAGGGCGCGCCCGACCCTGCAGCCCTGCTGCAGCCACAGGGAACGGGATGTCTGAGAGGGCAGCCCCCACTGCCCAAGCCTCCGCTGGCAGTTCCCCCAAGGGCTGGTGGCGGCTGCGCCTCAGCAGCCCGCCTCCCTCCCACCCTCCCTGCCTCCCTCTGGTCGGGCACTGCAAGCCACACAGCCACTTGTGTCCCCTGTGTCCCTGGAGGCCGCAGCGCGTTCTGGGTTTTGGAGCGGACGGGCCCCTCTCGGCTTCCGTAGTCCATTTGCCCCCGGAGCCCGCCAGACCCCTGGCTCTAGGAGGCTGCCCAGGTGGTGCTTCCAACTGCCCCCAGGTGCTAGCTAGCGGCAGTGGCAGCGGCCGGCCACGGGGGGAGCACACACACCTGCGGGTGTCCCCGGGCCGCACACACGGACTGCCCTGCGCCTCCGTGGGTTGCAAATGAGCCCTCCGGGAACCCTTGCCTGCCCTAGGGGCTTGTCGGGCGGGGCCGACGCAGGGTGGGTGAGTGGGGGGGGACTGCTGCTGGCACACACCCACTCCTGAAGCCCACTGGGGCGGTCCAAGGGCTATGAGCTCGGAGCTCGGGCACGGGCTGTCCCAGCAGGGCCTCGCGAGGGTGGACCGATATGCTCCCGGACCAAAAGTGTTGTAAAGGCCCAGGGCACGACTCTCCTGCGACCCCCAGCACCTCCTGGGTGCCCGCCACCACCCTTGGGCCGGGATGAGGTGCCACCTTGTGCGTGGAAGCCCCGCCCAGAGCCAAGAAGCCCCCAAGGCCCGAGGGCGCGCCCGACCCTGCAGCCCTGCTGCAGCCACAGGGAACGGGATGTCTGAGAGGGCAGCCCCCACTGCCCAAGCCTCCGCTGGCAGTTCCCCGAAGGGCTGGTGGCGGCTGCGCCTCAGCAGCCAGCCTCCCTCCCACCCTCCCTGCCTCCCTCTGGTCGGGCACTGCAAGCCACACAGGCACTTGTGTCCCCTGTGTCCCTGGAGGCCGCAGCGCGTTCTGGGTTTTGGAGCGGACGGGCCCCTCTCGGCTTCCGTAGTCCATTTGCCCCCGGAGCCCGCCAGACCCCTGGCTCTAGGAGGCTGCCCAGGCGGTGCTTCCAACTGCCCCCAGGTGCTAGCTAGCGGCAGTGGCAGCGGCCGGCCACGGGGGGAGCACACACACCTGCGGGTGTCCCCGGGCCGCACACACGGACTGCCCCGCGCCTCCGTGGGTTGCAAATGAGCCCTCCGGGAACCCTTGCCTGCCCTAGGGGCTTGTCGGGCGGGGCCGACGCAGGGTGGGTGAGTGGGGGGGGACTGCTGCTGGCACACACCCACTCCTGAAGCCCACTGGGGCGGTCCAAGGGCTATGAGCTCGGAGCTCGGGCACGGGCTGTCCCAGCTGGCCCTCCCGAGGGTGGACCGATATGCTCCCGGACCAAAAGTGTTGTAAAGGCCCAGGGCACGACCCTGCTGCGACCCCCAGCACCTCCTGGGTGCCCGCCACCACCCTTGGGCCGGGATGAGGTGCCACCTTGTGCGTGGAAGCCCCGCCCAGAGGCAAGAAGCCCCCAAGGCCCGAGGGCACGCCCGACCCTGCAGCCCTGCTGCAGCCACAGGGAACGGGATGTCTGAGAGGGCAGCCCCCACTGCCCAAGCCTCCGCTGGCAGTTCCCCGAAGGGCTGGTGGCGGCTGCGCCTCAGCAGCCAGCCTCCCTCCCACCCTCCCTGCCTCCCTCTGGTCGGGCACTGCAAGCCACACAGCCACTTGTGTCCCCTGTGTCCCTGGAGGCCGCAGCGCGTTTTGGGTTTTGGAGCGGATGGGCCCCTCTCGGCTTCCGTAGTCCATTTGCCCCCTGAGCCCGCCAGACACCTGGCTCTAGGAGGCTGCCCAGGCGGTGCTGCCAACTGCCCCCAGGTGCTAGCTAGCGGCAGTGGCAGCGGCCGGCCACGGGGGGAGCACACACACCTGCGGGTGTCCCCGGGCCGCACACACGGACTGCCCCGCGCCTCCGTGGGTTGCAAATGAGCCCTCCGGGAACCCTTGCCTGCCCTAGGGGCTTGTCGGGCGGGGCCGACGCAGGGTGGGTGAGTGGGGGGGGACTGCTGCTGGCACACACCCACTCCTGAAGCCCACTGGGGCGGTCCAAGGGCTATGAGCTCGGAGCTCGGGCACGGGCTGTCCCAGCAGGGCCTCGCGAGGGTGGACCGATATGCTCCCGGACCAAAAGTGTTGTAAAGGCCCAGGGCACGACCCTGCTGCGACCCCCAGCACCTCCTGGGTGCCCGCCACCACCCTTGGGCCGGGATGAGGTGCCACCTTGTGCGTGGAAGCCCCGCCCAGAGGCAAGAAGAACCCAAGGCCCGAGGGCACGCCCGACCCTGCAGCCCTGCTGCAGCCACAGGGAACGGGATGTCTGAGAGGGCAGCCCCCACTGCCCAAGCCTCCGCTGGCAGTTCCCCGAAGGGCTGGTGGCGGCTGCGCCTCAGCAGCCAGCCTCCCTCCCACCCTCCCTGCCTCCCTCTGGTCGGGCACTGCAAGCCACACAGCCACTTGTGTCCCCTGTGTCCCTGGAGGCCGCAGCGCGTTTTGGGTTTTGGAGCGGATGGGCCCCTCTCGGCTTCTGTAGTCCATTTGACCCCTGAGCCCGCCAGACCCCTGGCTCTAGGAGGCTGCCCAGGCGGTGCTGCCAACTGCCCCCAGGTGCTAGCTAGCGGCAGTGGCAGCGGCCGGCCACGGGGGGAGCACACACACCTGCGGGTGTCCCCGGGCCGCACACACGGACTGCCCCGCGCCTCCGTGGGTTGCAAATGAGCCCTCCGGGAACCCTTGCCTGCCCTAGGGGCTTGTCGGGCGGGGCCGACGCAGGGTGGGTGAGTGGGGGGGGACTGCTGCTGGCACACACCCACTCCTGAACCCACTGGGGCGGTCCAAGGGCTATGAGCTCGGAGCTCGGGCACGGGCTGTCCCAGCAGGGCCTCGCGAGGGTGGACCGATATGCTCCCGGACCAAAAGTGTTGTAAAGGCCCAGGGCACGACCCTGCTGCGACCCCCAGCACCTCCTGGGTGCCCGCCACCACCCTTGGGCCGGGATGAGGTGCCACCTTGTGCGTGGAAGCCCCGCCCAGAGGCAAGAAGCCCCCAAGGCCCGAGGGCGCGCCCGACCCTGCAGCCCTGCTGCAGCCACAGGGAACGGGATGTCTGAGAGGGCAGCCCCCACTGCCCAAGCCTCCGCTGGCAGTTCCCCGAAGGGCTGGTGGCGGCTGCGCCTCAGCAGCCAGCCTCCCTCCCACCCTCCCTGCCTCCCTCTGGTCGGGCACTGCAAGCCACACAGCCACTTGTGTCCCCTGTGTCCCTGGAGGCCGCAGCGCGTTTTGGGTTTTGGAGCGGACGGGCCCCTCTCGGCTTCCGTAGTCCATTTGCCCCCAGAGCCCACCAGACCCCTGGCTCTAGGAGGCTGCCCAGGCGGTGCTGCCACTGCCCCCAGGTGCTAGCTAGCGGCAGTGGCAGCGGCCGGCCACGGGGGGAGCACACACACCTGCGGGTGTCCCCGGGCCGCACACACGGACTGCCCCGCGCCTCCCTGGGTTGCAAATGAGCCCTCCGGGAACCCTTGCCTGCCCTAGGGGCTTGTCGGGCGGGGCCGACGCAGGGTGGGTGAGTGGGGGGGGACTGCTGCTGGCACACACCCACTCCTGAAGCCCACTGGGGCGGTCCAAGGGCTATGAGCTCGGAGCTCGGGCACGGGCTGTCCCGGCTGGCCCTCCCGAGGGTGGACCGATATGCTCCCGGACCAAAAGTGTTGTAAAGGCCCAGGGCACGACCCTGCTGCGACCCCCAGCACCTCCTGGGTGCCCGCCACCACCCTTGGGCCGGGATGAGGTGCCACCTTGTGCGTGGAAGCCCCGCCCAGAGGCAAGAAGCCCCCAAGGCCCGAGGGCGCGCCCGACCCTGCAGCCCTGCTGCAGCCACAGGGAACGGGATGTCTGAGAGGGCAGCCCCCACTGCCCAAGCCTCCGCTGGCAGTTCCCCGAAGGGCTGGTGGCGGCTGCGCCTCAGCAGCCAGCCTCCCTCCCACCCTCCCTGCCTCCCTCTGGTCGGGCACTGCAAGCCACACAGCCACTTGTGTCCCCTGTGTCCCTGGAGGCCGCAGCGCGTTTTGGGTTTTGGAGCGGATGGGCCCCTCTCGGCTTCTGTAGTCCATTTGACCCCTGAGCCCGCCAGACCCCTGGCTCTAGGAGGCTGCCCAGGCGGTGCTGCCAACTGCCCCCAGGTGCTAGCTAGCGGCAGTGGCAGCGGCCGGCCACGGGGGGAGCACACACACCTGCGGGTGTCCCCGGGCCGCACACACGGACTGCCCCGCGCCTCCGTGGGTTGCAAATGAGCCCTCCGGGAACCCTTGCCTGCCCTAGGGGCTTGTCGGGCGGGGCCGACGCAGGGTGGGTGAGTGGGGGGGGACTGCTGCTGGCACACACCCACTCCTGAACCCACTGGGGCGGTCCAAGGGCTATGAGCTCGGAGCTCGGGCACGGGCTGTCACTGCAGGGCCTCGCGAGGGTGGACCGATATGCTCCCGGACCAAAAGTGTTGTAAAGGCCCAGGGCACGACCCTGCTGCGACCCCCAGCACCTCCTGGGTGCCCGCCACCACCCTTGGGCCGAGATGAGGTGCCACCTTGTGCGTGGAAGCCCCGCCCAGAGGCAAGAAGCCCCCAAGGCCCGAGGGCGCGCCCGACCCTGCAGCCCTGCTGCAGCCACAGGGAACGGGATGTCTGAGAGGGCAGCCCCCACTGCCCAAGCCTCCGCTGGCAGTTCCCCGAAGGGCTGGTGGCGGCTGCGCCTCAGCAGCCAGCCTCCCTCCCACACTCCCTGCCTCCCTCTGGTCGGGCACTGCAAGCCACACAGCCACTTGTGTCCCCTGTGTCCCTGGAGGCCGCAGCGCGTTTTGGGTTTTGGAGCGGACGGGCCCCTCTCGGCTTCCGTAGTCCATTTGCCCCCAGAGCCCACCAGACCCCTGGCTCTAGGAGGCTGCCCAGGCGGTGCTGCCACTGCCCCCAGGTGCTAGCTAGCGGCAGTGGCAGCGGCCGGCCACGGGGGGAGCACACACACCTGCGGGTGTCCCCGGGCCGCACACACGGACTGCCCCGCGCCTCCCTGGGTTGCAAATGAGCCCTCCGGGAACCCTTGCCTGCCCTAGGGGCTTGTCGGGCGGGGCCGACGCAGGGTGGGTGAGTGGGGGGGGACTGCTGCTGGCACACACCCACTCCTGAAGCCCACTGGGGCGGTCCAAGGGCTATGAGCTCGGAGCTCGGGCACGGGCTGTCCCGGCTGGCCCTCCCGAGGGTGGACCGATATGCTCCCGGACCAAAAGTGTTGTAAAGGCCCAGGGCACGACCCTGCTGCGACCCCCAGCACCTCCTGGGTGCCCGCCACCACCCTTGGGCCGGGATGAGGTGCCACCTTGTGCGTGGAAGCCCCGCCCAGAGGCAAGAAGCCCCCAAGGCCCGAGGGCGCGCCCGACCCTGCAGCCCTGCTGCAGCCACAGGGAACGGGATGTCTGAGAGGGCAGCCCCCACTGCCCAAGCCTCCGCTGGCAGTTCCCCGAAGGGCTGGTGGCGGCTGCGCCTCAGCAGCCAGCCTCCCTCCCACCCTCCCTGCCTCCCTCTGGTCGGGCACTGCAAGCCACACAGCCACTTGTGTCCCCTGTGTCCCTGGAGGCCGCAGCGCGTTTTGGGTTTTGGAGCGGATGGGCCCCTCTCGGCTTCTGTAGTCCATTTGACCCCTGAGCCCGCCAGACCCCTGGCTCTAGGAGGCTGCCCAGGCGGTGCTGCCAACTGCCCCCAGGTGCTAGCTAGCGGCAGTGGCAGCGGCCGGCCACGGGGGGAGCACACACACCTGCGGGTGTCCCCGGGCCGCACACACGGACTGCCCCGCGCCTCCGTGGGTTGCAAATGAGCCCTCCGGGAACCCTTGCCTGCCCTAGGGGCTTGTCGGGCGGGGCCGACGCAGGGTGGGTGAGTGGGGGGGGACTGCTGCTGGCACACACCCACTCCTGAACCCACTGGGGCGGTCCAAGGGCTATGAGCTCGGAGCTCGGGCACGGGCTGTCCCAGCAGGGCCTCGCGAGGGTGGACCGATATGCTCCCGGACCAAAAGTGTTGTAAAGGCCCAGGGCACGACCCTGCTGCGACCCCCAGCACCTCCTGGGTGCCCGCCACCACCCTTGGGCCGAGATGAGGTGCCACCTTGTGCGTGGAAGCCCCGCCCAGAGGCAAGAAGCCCCCAAGGCCCGAGGGCGCGCCCGACCCTGCAGCCCTGCTGCAGCCACAGGGAACGGGATGTCTGAGAGGGCAGCCCCCACTGCCCAAGCCTCCGCTGGCAGTTCCCCGAAGGGCTGGTGGCGGCTGCGCCTCAGCAGCCAGCCTCCTTCCCACACTCCCTGCCTCCCTCTGGTCGGGCACTGCAAGCCACACAGCCACTTGTGTCCCCTGTGTCCCTGGAGGCCGCAGCGCGTTTTGGGTTTTGGAGCGGACGGGCCCCTCTCGGCTTCCGTAGTCCATTTGCCCCCAGAGCCCACCAGACCCCTGGCTCTAGGAGGCTGCCCAGGCGGTGCTGCCACTGCCCCCAGGTGCTAGCTAGCGGCAGTGGCAGCGGCCGGCCACGGGGGGAGCACACACACCTGCGGGTGTCCCCGGGCCGCACACACGGACTGCCCCGCGCCTCCCTGGGTTGCAAATGAGCCCTCCGGGAACCCTTGCCTGCCCTAGGGGCTTGTCGGGCGGGGCCGACGCAGGGTGGGTGAGTGGGGGGGGACTGCTGCTGGCACACACCCACTCCTGAAGCCCACTGGGGCGGTCCAAGGGCTATGAGCTCGGAGCTCGGGCACGGGCTGTCCCGGCTGGCCCTCCCGAGGGTGGACCGATATGCTCCCGGACCAAAAGTGTTGTAAAGGCCCAGGGCACGACCCTGCTGCGACCCCAGCACCTCCTGGGTGCCCGCCACCACCCTTGGGCCGGGATGAGGTGCCACCTTGTGCGTGGAAGCCCCGCCCAGAGGCAAGAAGCCCCCAAGGCCCGAGGGCGCGCCCGACCCTGCAGCCCTGCTGCAGCCACAGGGAACGGGATGTCTGAGAGGGCAGCCCCCACTGCCCAAGCCTCCGCTGGCAGTTCCCCGAAGGGCTGGTGGCGGCTGCGCCTCAGCAGCCAGCCTCCCTCCCACCCTCCCTGCCTCCCTCTGGTCGGGCACTGCAAGCCACACAGCCACTTGTGTCCCCTGTGTCCCTGGAGGCCGCAGCGCGTTTTGGGTTTTGGAGCGGACGGGCCCCTCTCGGCTTCTGTAGTCCATTTGACCCCTGAGCCCGCCAGACACCTGGCTCTAGGAGGCTGCCCAGGCAGTGCTGCCAACTGCCCCCAGGTGCTAGCTAGCGGCAGTGGCAGCGGCCGGCCACGGGGGGAGCACACACACCTGCGGGTGTCCCCGGGCCGCACACACGGACTGCCCCGCGCCTCCGTGGGTTGCAAATGAGCCCTCCGGGAACCCTTGCCTGCCCTAGGGGCTTGTCGGGCGGGGCCGACGCAGGGTGGGTGAGTGGGGGGGGACTGCTGCTGGCACACACCCACTCCTGAAGCCCACTGTGGCGGTCCAAGGGCTATGAGCTCGGAGCTCGGGCACGGGCTGTCCCAGCTGGCCCTCGCGAGTGTGGACCGATATGCTCCCGGACCAAAAGTGTTGTAAAGGCCCAGGGCACGACCCTGCTGCGACCCCCAGCACCTCCTGGGTGCCCGCCACCACCCTTGGGCCGGGATGAGGTGCCACCTTGTGCGTGGAAGCCCCGCCCAGAGGCAAGAAGCCCCCAAGGCCCGAGGGCGCGCCCGACCCTGCAGCCCTGCTGCAGCCACAGGGAACGGGATGTCTGAGAGGGCAGCCCCCACTGCCCAAGCCTCCGCTGGCAGTTCCCCGAAGGGCTGGTGGCGGCTGCGCCTCAGCAGCCAGCCTCCCTCCCACCCTCCCTGCCTCCCTCTGGTCGGGCACTGCAAGCCACACAGCCACTTGTGTCCCCTGTGTCCCTGGAGGCCGCAGCGCGTTTTGGGTTTTGGAGCGGATGGGCCCCTCTCGGCTTCTGTAGTCCATTTGACCCCTGAGCCCACCAGACCCCTGGCTCTAGGAGGCTGCCCAGGCGGTGCTGCCAACTGCCCCCAGGTGCTAGCTAGCGGCAGTGGCAGCGGCCGGCCACGGGGGGAGCACACACACATGCGGGTGTCCCCGGGCCGCACACACGGACTGCCCCGCGCCTCCGTGGGTTGCAAATGAGCCCTCCGGGAACCCTTGCCTGCCCTAGGGGCTTGTCGGGCGGGGCCGACACAGGGTGGGTGAGTGGGGGGGGACTGCTGCTGGCACACACCCACTCCTGAACCCACTGGGGCGGTCCAAGGGCTATGAGCTCGGAGCTCGGGCACGGGCTGTCCCAGCAGGGCCTCGCGAGGGTGGACCGATATGCTCCCGGACCAAAAGTGTTGTAAAGGCCCAGGGCACGACCCTGCTGCGACCCCCAGCACCTCCTGGGTGCCCGCCACCACCCTTGGGCCGGGATGAGGTGCCACCTTGTGCGTGGAAGCCCCGCCCAGAGGCAAGAAGCCCCCAAGGCCCGAGGGCGCGCCCGACCCTGCAGCCCTGCTGCAGCCACAGGGAACGGGATGTCTGAGAGGGCAGCCCCCACTGCCCAAGCCTCCGCTGGCAGTTCCCCGAAGGGCTGGTGGCGGCTGCGCCTCAGCAGCCAGCCTCCCTCCCACCCTCCCTGCCTCCCTCTGGTCGGGCACTGCAAGCCACACAGCCACTTGTGTCCCCTGTGTCCCTGGAGGCCGCAGCGCGTTTTGGGTTTTGGAGCGGACGGGCCCCTCTCGGCTTCCGTAGTCCATTTGCCCCCAGAGCCCACCAGACCCCTGGCTCTAGGAGGCTGCCCAGGCGGTGCTGCCACTGCCCCCAGGTGCTAGCTAGCGGCAGTGGCAGCGGCCGGCCACGGGGGGAGCACACACACCTGCGGGTGTCCCCGGGCCGCACACACGGACTGCCCCGCGCCTCCCTGGGTTGCAAATGAGCCCTCCGGGAACCCTTGCCTGCCCTAGGGGCTTGTCGGGCGGGGCCGACGCAGGGTGGGTGAGTGGGGGGGGACTGCTGCTGGCACACACCCACTCCTGAAGCCCACTGGGGCGGTCCAAGGGCTATGAGCTCGGAGCTCGGGCACGGGCTGTCCCGGCTGGCCCTCCCGAGGGTGGACCGATATGCTCCCGGACCAAAAGTGTTGTAAAGGCCCAGGGCACGACCCTGCTGCGACCCCCAGCACCTCCTGGGTGCCCGCCACCACCCTTGGGCCGGGATGAGGTGCCACCTTGTGCGTGGAAGCCCCGCCCAGAGGCAAGAAGCCCCCAAGGCCCGAGGGCGCGCCCGACCCTGCAGCCCTGCTGCAGCCACAGGGAACGGGATGTCTGAGAGGGCAGCCCCCACTGCCCAAGCCTCCGCTGGCAGTTCCCCGAAGGGCTGGTGGCGGCTGCGCCTCAGCAGCCAGCCTCCCTCCCACCCTCCCTGCCTCCCTCTGGTCGGGCACTGCAAGCCACACAGCCACTTGTGTCCCCTGTGTCCCTGGAGGCCGCAGCGCGTTTTGGGTTTTGGAGCGGATGGGCCCCTCTCGGCTTCTGTAGTCCATTTGACCCCTGAGCCCGCCAGACCCCTGGCTCTAGGAGGCTGCCCAGGCGGTGCTGCCAACTGCCCCCAGGTGCTAGCTAGCGGCAGTGGCAGCGGCCGGCCACGGGGGGAGCACACACACCTGCGGGTGTCCCCGGGCCGCACACACGGACTGCCCCGCGCCTCCGTGGGTTGCAAATGAGCCCTCCGGGAACCCTTGCCTGCCCTAGGGGCTTGTCGGGCGGGGCCGACGCAGGGTGGGTGAGTGGGGGGGGACTGCTGCTGGCACACACCCACTCCTGAACCCACTAGGGCGGTCCAAGGGCTATGAGCTCGGAGCTCGGGCACGGGCTGTCACTGCAGGGCCTCGCGAGGGTGGACCGATATGCTCCCGGACCAAAAGTGTTGTAAAGGCCCAGGGCACGACCCTGCTGCGACCCCCAGCACCTCCTGGGTGCCCGCCACCACCCTTGGGCCGAGATGAGGTGCCACCTTGTGCGTGGAAGCCCCGCCCAGAGGCAAGAAGCCCCCAAGGCCCGAGGGCGCGCCCGACCCTGCAGCCCTGCTGCAGCCACAGGGAACGGGATGTCTGAGAGGGCAGCCCCCACTGCCCAAGCCTCCGCTGGCAGTTCCCCGAAGGGCTGGTGGCGGCTGCGCCTCAGCAGCCAGCCTCCCTCCCACACTCCCTGCCTCCCTCTGGTCGGGCACTGCAAGCCACACAGCCACTTGTGTCCCCTGTGTCCCTGGAGGCCGCAGCGCGTTTTGGGTTTTGGAGCGGACGGGCCCCTCTCGGCTTCCGTAGTCCATTTGCCCCCAGAGCCCACCAGACCCCTGGCTCTAGGAGGCTGCCCAGGCGGTGCTGCCACTGCCCCCAGGTGCTAGCTAGCGGCAGTGGCAGCGGCCGGCCACGGGGGGAGCACACACACCTGCGGGTGTCCCCGGGCCGCACACACGGACTGCCCCGCGCCTCCCTGGGTTGCAAATGAGCCCTCCGGGAACCCTTGCCTGCCCTAGGGGCTTGTCGGGCGGGGCCGACGCAGGGTGGGTGAGTGGGGGGGGACTGCTGCTGGCACACACCCACTCCTGAAGCCCACTGGGGCGGTCCAAGGGCTATGAGCTCGGAGCTCGGGCACGGGCTGTCCCGGCTGGCCCTCCCGAGGGTGGACCGATATGCTCCCGGACCAAAAGTGTTGTAAAGGCCCAGGGCACGACCCTGCTGCGACCCCCAGCACCTCCTGGGTGCCCGCCACCACCCTTGGGCCGGGATGAGGTGCCACCTTGTGCGTGGAAGCCCCGCCCAGAGGCAAGAAGCCCCCAAGGCCCGAGGGCGCGCCCGACCCTGCAGCCCTGCTGCAGCCACAGGGAACGGGATGTCTGAGAGGGCAGCCCCCACTGCCCAAGCCTCCGCTGGCAGTTCCCCGAAGGGCTGGTGGCGGCTGCGCCTCAGCAGCCAGCCTCCCTCCCACCCTCCCTGCCTCCCTCTGGTCGGGCACTGCAAGCCACACAGCCACTTGTGTCCCCTGTGTCCCTGGAGGCCGCAGCGCGTTTTGGGTTTTGGAGCGGATGGGCCCCTCTCGGCTTCCGTAGTCCATTTGCCCCCGGAGCCCGCCAGACACCTGGCTCTAGGAGGCTGCCCAGGCAGTGCTGCCAACTGCCCCCAGGTGCTAGCTAGCGGCAGTGGCAGCGGCCGGCCACTGGGGGAGCACACACACCTGCGGGTGTCCCCGGCCGCACACACGGACTGCCCCGCGCCTCCGTGGGTTGCAAATGAGCCCTCCGGGAACCCTTGCCTGCCCTAGGGGCTTGTCGGGCGGGGCCGACGCAGGGTGGGTGAGTGGGGGGGGACTGCTGCTGGCACACACCCACTCCTGAAGCCCACTGGGGCGGTCCAAGGGCTATGAGCTCGGAGCTCGGGCACGGGCTGTCCCAGCTGGCCCTCCCGAGGGTGGACCGATATGCTCCCGGACCAAAAGTGTTGTAAAGGCCCAGGGCACGACCCTGCTGCGACCCCCAGCACCTCCTGGGTGCCCGCCACCACCCTTGGGCCGGGATGAGGTGCCACCTTGTGCGTGGAAGCCCCGCCCAGAGGCAAGAAGCCCCCAAGGCCCGAGGGCACGCCCGACCCTGCAGCCCTGCTGCAGCCACAGGGAACGGGATGTCTGAGAGGGCAGCCCCCACTGCCCAAGCCTCCGCTGGCAGTTCCCCGAAGGGCTGGTGGCGGCTGCGCCTCAGCAGCCAGCCTCCCTCCCACCCTCCCTGCCTCCCTCTGGTCGGGCACTGCAAGCCACACAGCCACTTGTGTCCCCTGTGTCCCTGGAGGCCGCAGCGCGTTTTGGGTTTTGGAGCGGATGGGCCCCTCTCGGCTTCTGTAGTCCATTTGACCCCTGAGCCCGCCAGACCCCTGGCTCTAGGAGGCTGCCCAGGCGGTGCTGCCAACTGCCCCCAGGTGCTAGCTAGCGGCAGTGGCAGCGGCCGGCCACGGGGGGAGCACACACACCTGCGGGTGTCCCCGGGCCGCACACACGGACTGCCCCGCGCCTCCGTGGGTTGCAAATGAGCCCTCCGGGAACCCTTGCCTGCCCTAGGGGCTTGTCGGGCGGGGCCGACGCAGGGTGGGTGAGTGGGGGGGGACTGCTGCTGGCACACACCCACTCCTGAACCCACTGGGGCGGTCCAAGGGCTATGAGCTCGGAGCTCGGGCACGGGCTGTCCCAGCAGGGCCTCGCGAGGGTGGACCGATATGCTCCCGGACCAAAAGTGTTGTAAAGGCCCAGGGCACGACCCTGCTGCGACCCCCAGCACCTCCTGGGTGCCCGCCACCACCCTTGGGCCGAGATGAGGTGCCACCTTGTGCGTGGAAGCCCCGCCCAGAGGCAAGAAGCCCCCAAGGCCCGAGGGCGCGCCCAACCCTGCAGCCCTGCTGCAGCCACAGGGAACGGGATGTCTGAGAGGGCAGCCCCCACTGCCCAAGCCTCCGCTGGCAGTTCCCCGAAGGGCTGGTGGCGGCTGCGCCTCAGCAGCCAGCCTCCTTCCCACACTCCCTGCCTCCCTCTGGTCGGGCACTGCAAGCCACACAGCCACTTGTGTCCCCTGTGTCCCTGGAGGCCGCAGCGCGTTTTGGGTTTTGGAGCGGACGGGCCCCTCTCGGCTTCCGTAGTCCATTTGCCCCCAGAGCCCACCAGACCCCTGGCTCTAGGAGGCTGCCCAGGCGGTGCTGCCACTGCCCCCAGGTGCTAGCTAGCGGCAGTGGCAGCGGCCGGCCACGGGGGGAGCACACACACCTGCGGGTGTCCCCGGGCCGCACACACGGACTGCCCCGCGCCTCCCTGGGTTGCAAATGAGCCCTCCGGGAACCCTTGCCTGCCCTAGGGGCTTGTCGGGCGGGGCCGACGCAGGGTGGGTGAGTGGGGGGGGACTGCTGCTGGCACACACCCACTCCTGAAGCCCACTGGGGCGGTCCAAGGGCTATGAGCTCGGAGCTCGGGCACGGGCTGTCCCGGCTGGCCCTCCCGAGGGTGGACCGATATGCTCCCGGACCAAAAGTGTTGTAAAGGCCCAGGGCACGACCCTGCTGCGACCCCAGCACCTCCTGGGTGCCCGCCACCACCCTTGGGCCGGGATGAGGTGCCACCTTGTGCGTGGAAGCCCCGCCCAGAGGCAAGAAGCCCCCAAGGCCCGAGGGCGCGCCCGACCCTGCAGCCCTGCTGCAGCCACAGGGAACGGGATGTCTGAGAGGGCAGCCCCCACTGCCCAAGCCTCCGCTGGCAGTTCCCCGAAGGGCTGGTGGCGGCTGCGCCTCAGCAGCCAGCCTCCCTCCCACCCTCCCTGCCTCCCTCTGGTCGGGCACTGCAAGCCACACAGCCACTTGTGTCCCCTGTGTCCCTGGAGGCCGCAGCGCGTTTTGGGTTTTGGAGCGGATGGGCCCCTCTCGGCTTCTGTAGTCCATTTGACCCCTGAGCCCGCCAGACACCTGGCTCTAGGAGGCTGCCCAGGCAGTGCTGCCAACTGCCCCCAGGTGCTAGCTAGCGGCAGTGGCAGCGGCCGGCCACGGGGGGAGCACACACACCTGCGGGTGTCCCCGGGCCGCACACACGGACTGCCCCGCGCCTCCGTGGGTTGCAAATGAGCCCTCCGGGAACCCTTGCCTGCCCTAGGGGCTTGTCGGGCGGGGCCGACGCAGGGTGGGTGAGTGGGGGGGGACTGCTGCTGGCACACACCCACTCCTGAAGCCCACTGTGGCGGTCCAAGGGCTATGAGCTCGGAGCTCGGGCACGGGCTGTCCCAGCTGGCCCTCGCGAGTGTGGACCGATATGCTCCCGGACCAAAAGTGTTGTAAAGGCCCAGGGCACGACCCTGCTGCGACCCCCAGCACCTCCTGGGTGCCCGCCACCACCCTTGGGCCGGGATGAGGTGCCACCTTGTGCGTGGAAGCCCCGCCCAGAGGCAAGAAGCCCCCAAGGCCCGAGGGCGCGCCCGACCCTGCAGCCCTGCTGCAGCCACAGGGAACGGGATGTCTGAGAGGGCAGCCCCCACTGCCCAAGCCTCCGCTGGCAGTTCCCCGAAGGGCTGGTGGCGGCTGCGCCTCAGCAGCCAGCCTCCCTCCCACCCTCCCTGCCTCCCTCTGGTCGGGCACTGCAAGCCACACAGCCACTTGTGTCCCCTGTGTCCCTGGAGGCCGCAGCGCGTTTTGGGTTTTGGAGCGGATGGGCCCCTCTCGGCTTCTGTAGTCCATTTGACCCCTGAGCCCGCCAGACCCCTGGCTCTAGGAGGCTGCCCAGGCGGTGCTGCCAACTGCCCCCAGGTGCTAGCTAGCGGCAGTGGCAGCGGCCGGCCACGGGGGGAGCACACACACATGCGGGTGTCCCCGGGCCGCACACACGGACTGCCCCGCGCCTCCGTGGGTTGCAAATGAGCCCTCCGGGAACCCTTGCCTGCCCTAGGGGCTTGTCGGGCGGGGCCGACGCAGGGTGGGTGAGTGGGGGGGGACTGCTGCTGGCACACACCCACTCCTGAACCCACTGGGGCGGTCCAAGGGCTATGAGCTCGGAGCTCGGGCACGGGCTGTCCCAGCAGGGCCTCGCGAGGGTGGACCGATATGCTCCCGGACCAAAAGTGTTGTAAAGGCCCAGGGCACGACCCTGCTGCGACCCCCAGCACCTCCTGGGTGCCCGCCACCACCCTTGGGCCGAGATGAGGTGCCACCTTGTGCGTGGAAGCCCCGCCCAGAGGCAAGAAGCCCCCAAGGCCCGAGGGCGCGCCCGACCCTGCAGCCCTGCTGCAGCCACAGGGAACGGGATGTCTGAGAGGGCAGCCCCCACTGCCCAAGCCTCCGCTGGCAGTTCCCCGAAGGGCTGGTGGCGGCTGCGCCTCAGCAGCCAGCCTCCCTCCCACACTCCCTGCCTCCCTCTGGTCGGGCACTGCAAGCCACACAGCCACTTGTGTCCCCTGTGTCCCTGGAGGCCGCAGCGCGTTTTGGGTTTTGGAGCGGACGGGCCCCTCTCGGCTTCCGTAGTCCATTTGCCCCCAGAGCCCACCAGACCCCTGGCTCTAGGAGGCTGCCCAGGCGGTGCTGCCACTGCCCCCAGGTGCTAGCTAGCGGCAGTGGCAGCGGCCGGCCACGGGGGGAGCACACACACCTGCGGGTGTCCCCGGGCCGCACACACGGACTGCCCCGCGCCTCCCTGGGTTGCAAATGAGCCCTCCGGGAACCCTTGCCTGCCCTAGGGGCTTGTCGGGCGGGGCCGACGCAGGGTGGGTGAGTGGGGGGGGACTGCTGCTGGCACACACCCACTCCTGAAGCCCACTGGGGCGGTCCAAGGGCTATGAGCTCGGAGCTCGGGCACGGGCTGTCCCGGCTGGCCCTCCCGAGGGTGGACCGATATGCTCCCGGACCAAAAGTGTTGTAAAGGCCCAGGGCACGACCCTGCTGCGACCCCCAGCACCTCCTGGGTGCCCGCCACCACCCTTGGGCCGGGATGAGGTGCCACCTTGTGCGTGGAAGCCCCGCCCAGAGGCAAGAAGCCCCCAAGGCCCGAGGGCGCGCCCGACCCTGCAGCCCTGCTGCAGCCACAGGGAACGGGATGTCTGAGAGGGCAGCCCCCACTGCCCAAGCCTCCGCTGGCAGTTCCCCGAAGGGCTGGTGGCGGCTGCGCCTCAGCAGCCAGCCTCCCTCCCACCCTCCCTGCCTCCCTCTGGTCGGGCACTGCAAGCCACACAGCCACTTGTGTCCCCTGTGTCCCTGGAGGCCGCAGCGCGTTTTGGGTTTTGGAGCGGATGGGCCCCTCTCGGCTTCCGTAGTCCATTTGCCCCCGGAGCCCGCCAGACACCTGGCTCTAGGAGGCTGCCCAGGCAGTGCTGCCAACTGCCCCCAGGTGCTAGCTAGCGGCAGTGGCAGCGGCCGGCCACTGGGGGAGCACACACACCTGCGGGTGTCCCCGGCCGCACACACGGACTGCCCCGCGCCTCCGTGGGTTGCAAATGAGCCCTCCGGGAACCCTTGCCTGCCCTAGGGGCTTGTCGGGCGGGGCCGACGCAGGGTGGGTGAGTGGGGGGGGACTGCTGCTGGCACACACCCACTCCTGAAGCCCACTGGGGCGGTCCAAGGGCTATGAGCTCGGAGCTCGGGCACGGGCTGTCCCAGCTGGCCCTCCCGAGGGTGGACCGATATGCTCCCGGACCAAAAGTGTTGTAAAGGCCCAGGGCACGACCCTGCTGCGACCCCCAGCACCTCCTGGGTGCCCGCCACCACCCTTGGGCCGGGATGAGGTGCCACCTTGTGCGTGGAAGCCCCGCCCAGAGGCAAGAAGCCCCCAAGGCCCGAGGGCACGCCCGACCCTGCAGCCCTGCTGCAGCCACAGGGAACGGGATGTCTGAGAGGGCAGCCCCCACTGCCCAAGCCTCCGCTGGCAGTTCCCCGAAGGGCTGGTGGCGGCTGCGCCTCAGCAGCCAGCCTCCCTCCCACCCTCCCTGCCTCCCTCTGGTCGGGCACTGCAAGCCACACAGCCACTTGTGTCCCCTGTGTCCCTGGAGGCCGCAGCGCGTTTTGGGTTTTGGAGCGGATGGGCCCCTCTCGGCTTCTGTAGTCCATTTGACCCCTGAGCCCGCCAGACCCCTGGCTCTAGGAGGCTGCCCAGGCGGTGCTGCCAACTGCCCCCAGGTGCTAGCTAGCGGCAGTGGCAGCGGCCGGCCACGGGGGGAGCACACACACCTGCGGGTGTCCCCGGGCCGCACACACGGACTGCCCCGCGCCTCCGTGGGTTGCAAATGAGCCCTCCGGGAACCCTTGCCTGCCCTAGGGGCTTGTCGGGCGGGGCCGACGCAGGGTGGGTGAGTGGGGGGGGACTGCTGCTGGCACACACCCACTCCTGAACCCACTGGGGCGGTCCAAGGGCTATGAGCTCGGAGCTCGGGCACGGGCTGTCCCAGCAGGGCCTCGCGAGGGTGGACCGATATGCTCCCGGACCAAAAGTGTTGTAAAGGCCCAGGGCACGACCCTGCTGCGACCCCCAGCACCTCCTGGGTGCCCGCCACCACCCTTGGGCCGGGATGAGGTGCCACCTTGTGCGTGGAAGCCCCGCCCAGAGGCAAGAAGCCCCCAAGGCCCGAGGGCACGCCCGACCCTGCAGCCCTGCTGCAGCCACAGGGAACGGGATGTCTGAGAGGGCAGCCCCCACTGCCCAAGCCTCCGCTGGCAGTTCCCCGAAGGGCTGGTGGCGGCTGCGCCTCAGCAGCCAGCCTCCCTCCCACCCTCCCTGCCTCCCTCTGGTCGGGCACTGCAAGCCACACAGCCACTTGTGTCCCCTGTGTCCCTGGAGGCCGCAGCGCGTTTTGGGTTTTGGAGCGGATGGGCCCCTCTCGGCTTCTGTAGTCCATTTGACCCCTGAGCCCGCCAGACCCCTGGCTCTAGGAGGCTGCCCAGGCGGTGCTGCCAACTGCCCCCAGGTGCTAGCTAGCGGCAGTGGCAGCGGCCGGCCACGGGGGGAGCACACACACATGCGGGTGTCCCCGGGCCGCACACACGGACTGCCCCGCGCCTCCGTGGGTTGCAAATGAGCCCTCCGGGAACCCTTGCCTGCCCTAGGGGCTTGTCGGGCGGGGCCGACGCAGGGTGGGTGAGTGGGGGGGGACTGCTGCTGGCACACACCCACTCCTGAACCCACTGGGGCGGTCCAAGGGCTATGAGCTCGGAGCTCGGGCACGGGCTGTCCCAGCAGGGCCTCGCGAGGGTGGACCGATATGCTCCCGGACCAAAAGTGTTGTAAAGGCCCAGGGCACGACCCTGCTGCGACCCCCAGCACCTCCTGGGTGCCCGCCACCACCCTTGGGCCGGGATGAGGTGCCACCTTGTGCGTGGAAGCCCCGCCCAGAGGCAAGAAGCCCCCAAGGCCCGAGGGCGCGCCCGACCCTGCAGCCCTGCTACAGCCACAGGGAACGGGATGTCTGAGAGGGCAGCCCCCACTGCCCAAGCCTCCGCTGGCAGTTCCCCGAAGGGCTGGTGGCGGCTGCGCCTCAGCAGCCAGCCTCCCTCCCACCCTCCCTGCCTCCCTCTGGTCGGGCACTGCAAGCCACACAGCCACTTGTGTCCCCTGTGTCCCTGGAGGCCGCAGCGCGTTTTGGGTTTTGGAGCGGATGGGCCCCTCTCGGCTTCCGTAGTCCATTTGCCCCCGGAGCCCGCCAGACACCTGGCTCTAGGAGGCTGCCCAGGCAGTGCTGCCAACTGCCCCCAGGTGCTAGCTAGCGGCAGTGGCAGCGGCCGGCCACTGGGGGAGCACACACACCTGCGGGTGTCCCCGGCCGCACACACGGACTGCCCCGCGCCTCCGTGGGTTGCAAATGAGCCCTCCGGGAACCCTTGCCTGCCCTAGGGGCTTGTCGGGCGGGGCCGACGCAGGGTGGGTGAGTGGGGGGGGACTGCTGCTGGCACACACCCACTCCTGAAGCCCACTGGGGCGGTCCAAGGGCTATGAGCTCGGAGCTCGGGCACGGGCTGTCCCAGCTGGCCCTCCCGAGGGTGGACCGATATGCTCCCGGACCAAAAGTGTTGTAAAGGCCCAGGGCACGACCCTGCTGCGACCCCCAGCACCTCCTGGGTGCCCGCCACCACCCTTGGGCCGGGATGAGGTGCCACCTTGTGCGTGGAAGCCCCGCCCAGAGGCAAGAAGCCCCCAAGGCCCGAGGGCACGCCCGACCCTGCAGCCCTGCTGCAGCCACAGGGAACGGGATGTCTGAGAGGGCAGCCCCCACTGCCCAAGCCTCCGCTAGCAGTTCCCCGAAGGGCTGGTGGCGGCTGCGCCTCAGCAGCCAGCCTCCCTCCCACCCTCCCTGCCTCCCTCTGGTCGGGCACTGCAAGCCACACAGCCACTTGTGTCCCCTGTGTCCCTGGAGGCCGCAGCGCGTTTTGGGTTTTGGAGCGGATGGGCCCCTCTCGGCTTCTGTAGTCCATTTGACCCCTGAGCCCGCCAGACCCCTGGCTCTAGGAGGCTGCCCAGGCGGTGCTGCCAACTGCCCCCAGGTGCTAGCTAGCGGCAGTGGCAGCGGCCGGCCACGGGGGGAGCACACACACCTGCGGGTGTCCCCGGGCCGCACACACGGACTGCCCCGCGCCTCCGTGGGTTTCAAATGAGCCCTCCGGGAACCCTTGCCTGCCCTAGGGGCTTGTCGGGCGGGGCCGACGCAGGGTGGGTGAGTGGGGGGGGACTGCTGCTGGCACACACCCACTCCTGAACCCACTGGGGCGGTCCAAGGGCTATGAGCTCGGAGCTCGGGCACGGGCTGTCCCAGCAGGGCCTCGCGAGGGTGGACCGATATGCTCCCGGACCAAAAGTGTTGTAAAGGCCCAGGGCACGACCCTGCTGCGACCCCCAGCACCTCCTGGGTGCCCGCCACCACCCTTGGGCCGAGATGAGGTGCCACCTTGTGCGTGGAAGCCCCGCCCAGAGGCAAGATGCCCCCAAGGCCCGAGGGCGCGCCCGACCCTGCAGCCCTGCTGCAGCCACAGGGAACGGGATGTCTGAGAGGGCAGCCCCCACTGCCCAAGCCTCCGCTGGCAGTTCCCCGAAGGGCTGGTGGCGGCTGCGCCTCAGCAGCCAGCCTCCCTCCCACACTCCCTGCCTCCCTCTGGTCGGGCACTGCAAGCCACACAGCCACTTGTGTCCCCTGTGTCCCTGGAGGCCGCAGCGCGTTTTGGGTTTTGGAGCGGACGGGCCCCTCTCGGCTTCCGTAGTCCATTTGCCCCCAGAGCCCACCAGACCCCTTGCTCTAGGAGGCTGCCCAGGCGGTGCTGCCACTGCCCCCAGGTGCTAGCTAGCGGCAGTGGCAGCGGCCGGCCACGGGGGGAGCACACACACCTGCGGGTGTCCCCGGGCCGCACACACGGACTGCCCCGCGCCTCCCTGGGTTGCAAATGAGCCCTCCGGGAACCCTTGCCTGCCCTAGGGGCTTGTCGGGCGGGGCCGACGCAGGGTGGGTGAGTGGGGGGGGACTGCTGCTGGCACACACCCACTCCTGAAGCCCACTGGGGCGGTCCAAGGGCTATGAGCTCGGAGCTCGGGCACGGGCTGTCCCGGCTGGCCCTCCCGAGGGTGGACCGATATGCTCCCGGACCAAAAGTGTTGTAAAGGCCCAGGGCACGACCCTGCTGCGACCCCCAGCACCTCCTGGGTGCCCGCCACCACCCTTGGGCCGGGATGAGGTGCCACCTTGTGCGTGGAAGCCCCGCCCAGAGGCAAGAAGCCCCCAAGGCCCGAGGGCGCGCCCGACCCTGCAGCCCTGCTGCAGCCACAGGGAACGGGATGTCTGAGAGGGCAGCCCCCACTGCCCAAGCCTCCGCTGGCAGTTCCCCGAAGGGCTGGTGGCGGCTGCGCCTCAGCAGCCAGCCTCCCTCCCACCCTCCCTGCCTCCCTCTGGTCGGGCACTGCAAGCCACACAGCCACTTGTGTCCCCTGTGTCCCTGGAGGCCGCAGCGCGTTTTGGGTTTTGGAGCGGACGGGCCCCTCTCGGCTTCCGTAGTCCATTTGCCCCCGGAGCCCGCCAGACCCCTGGCTCTAGGAGGCTGCCCAGGCGGTGCTGCCAACTGCCCCCAGGTGCTAGCTAGCGGCAGTGGCAGCGGCCGGCCACGGGGGGAGCACACACACCTGCGGGTGTCCCCGGGCCGCACACACGGACTGCCCCGCGCCTCCGTGGGTTGCAAATGAGCCCTCCGGGAACCCTTGCCTGCCCTAGGGGCTTGTCGGGCGGGGCCGACGCAGGGTGGGTGAGTGGGGGGGGACTGCTGCTGGCACACACCCACTCCTGAAGCCCACTGGGGCGGTCCAAGGGCTATGAGCTCGGAGCTCGGGCACGGGCTGTCCCAGCTGGCCCTCGCGAGTGTGGACCGATATGCTCCCGGACCAAAAGTGTTGTAAAGGCCCAGGGCACGACCCTGCTGCGACCCCCAGCACCTCCTGGGTGCCCGCCACCACCCTTGGGCCGGGATGAGGTGCCACCTTGTGCGTGGAAGCCCCGCCCAGAGGCAAGAAGCCCCCAAGGCCCGAGGGCGCGCCCGACCCTGCAGCCCTGCTGCAGCCACAGGGAACGGGATGTCTGAGAGGGCAGCCCCCACTGCCCAAGCCTCCGCTGGCAGTTCCCCGAAGGGCTGGTGGCGGCTGCGCCTCAGCAGCCAGCCTCCCTCCCACCCTCCCTGCCTCCCTCTGGTCGGGCACTGCAAGCCACACAGCCACTTGTGTCCCCTGTGTCCCTGGAGGCCGCAGCGCGTTTTGGGTTTTGGAGCGGATGGGCCCCTCTCGGCTTCTGTAGTCCATTTGACCCCTGAGCCCGCCAGACCCCTGGCTCTAGGAGGCTGCCCAGGCGGTGCTGCCAACTGCCCCCAGGTGCTAGCTAGCGGCAGTGGCAGCGGCCGGCCACGGGGGGAGCACACACACATGCGGGTGTCCCCGGGCCGCACACACGGACTGCCCCGCGCCTCCGTGGGTTGCAAATGAGCCCTCCGGGAATCCTTGCCTGCCCTAGGGGCATGTCGGGCGGGGCCGACGCAGGGTGGGTGAGTGGGGGGGGACTGCTGCTGGCACACACCCACTCCTGAACCCACTGGGGCGGTCCAAGGGCTATGAGCTCGGAGCTCGGGCACGGGCTGTCCCAGCAGGGCCTCGCGAGGGTGGACCGATATGCTCCCGGACCAAAAGTGTTGTAAAGGCCCAGGGCACGACTCTCCTGCGACCCCCAGCACCTCCTGGGTGCCCGCCACCACCCTTGGGCCGGGATGAGGTGCCACCTTGTGCGTGGAAGCCCCGCCCAGAGGCAAGAAACCCCCAAGGCCCGAGGGCGCGCCCGACCCTGCAGCCCTGCTGCAGCCACAGGGAACGGGATGTCTGAGAGGGCAGCCCCCACTGCCCAAGCCTCCGCTGGCAGTTCCCCGAAGGGCTGGTGGTGGCTGCGCCTCAGCAGCCAGCCTCCCTCCCACCCTCCCTGCCTCCCTCTGGTCGGGCACTGCAAGCCACACAGCCACTTGTGTCCCCTGTGTCCCTGGAGGCCGCAGCGCGTTTTGGGTTTTGGAGCGGATGGGCCCCTCTCGGCTTGCGTAGTCCATTTGCCCCCGGAGCCCGCCAGACCCCTGGCTCTAGGAGGCTGCCCAGGCGGTGCTGCCAACTGCCCCCAGGTGCTAGCTAGCGGCAGTGGCAGCGGCCGGCCATGGGGGGAGCACACACACCTGCGGGTGTCCCCGGCCGCACACACGGACTGCCCCGCGCCTCCGTGGGTTGCAAATGAGCCCTCCGGGAACCCTTGCCTGCCCTAGGGGCTTGTTGGGCGGGGCCGACGCAGGGGGGGTGAGTGGGGGGGGACTGCTGCTGGCACACACCCACTCCTGAAGCCCACTGGGGCGGTCCAAGAGCTATGAGCTCGGAGCTCGGGCACGGGCTGTCCCAGCAGGGCCTCGCGAGGGTGGACCGATATGCTCCCGGACCAAAAGTGTTGTAAAGGCCCAGGGCACGACCCTGCTGCGACCCCCAGCACCTCCTGGGTGCCCGCCACCACCCTTGGGCCGGGATGAGGTGCCACCTTGTGCGTGGAAGCCCCGCCCAGAGGCAAGAAGCCCCCAAGGCCCGAGGGCGCGCCCGACCCTGCAGCCCTGCTGCAGCCACAGGGAACGGGATGTCTGAGAGGGCAGCCCCCACTGCCCAAGCCTCCGCTGGCAGTTCCCCCAAGGGCTGGTGGCGGCTGCGCCTCAGCAGCCAGCCTCCCTCCCACCCTCCCTGCCTCCCTCTGGTCGGGCACTGCAAGCCACACAGCCACTTGTGTCCCCTGTGTCCCTGGAAGCCGCAGCGCGTTTTGGGTTTTGGAGCGGACGGGCCCCTCTCGGCTTCCGTAGTCCATTTGCCCCCGGAGCCCGCCAGACCCCTGGCTCTAGGAGGCTGCCCAGGCGGTGCTGCCAACTGCCCCCAGGTGCTAGCTAGCGGCAGTGGCAGCGGCCGGCCACGGGGGGAGCACACACACCTGCGGGTGTCCCCGGGCCGCACACACGGACTGCCCCGCGCCTTCCTGGGTTGCAAATGAGCCCTCCGGGAACCCTTGCCTGCCCTAGGGGCTTGTCGGGCGGGGCCGACGCAGGGTGGGTGAGTGGGGGGGGACTGCTGCTGGCACACACCCACTCCTGAAGCCCACTGGGGCGGTCCAAGGGCTATGAGCTCGGAGCTCGGGCACGGGCTGTCCCAGCTGGCCCTCCGGAGGGTGGACCGATATGCTCCCGGACCAAAAGTGTTGTAAAGGCCCAGGGCACGACTCTCCTGCGACCCCCAGCACCTCCTGGGTGCCCGCCACCACCCTTGGGCCGGGATGAGGTGCCACCTTTTGCGTGGTAGCCCCGCCCAGAGGCAAGAAGCCCCTAAGGCCCGAGGGCACGCCTGACCCTGCAGCCCTGCTGCAGCCACAGGGAACGGGATGTCTGAGAGGGCAGCCCCCACTGCCCAAGCCTCCGCTGGCAGTTCCCCGAAGGGCTGGTGGCGGCTGCGCCTCAGCAGCCAGCCTCCCTCCCACCCTCCCTGCCTCCCTCTGGTCGGGCACTGCAAGCCACACAGCCACTTGTGTCCCCTGTGTCCCTGGAGGCCGCAGCGCGTTTTGGGTTTTGGAGCGGACGGGCCCCTCTCGGCTTCCGTAGTCCATTTGCCCCCGGAGCCCCCCAGACCCCTGGCTCTAGGAGGCTGCCCAGGCGGTGCTGCCAACTGCCCCCAGGTGCTAGCTAGCGGCAGTGGCAGCGGCCGGCCACGGGGGGAGCACACACACCTGCGGGTGTCCCCGGGCCGCACACACGGACTGCCCCGCGCCTCCGTGGGTTGCAAATGAGCCCTCCGGGAACCCTTGCCTGCCCTAGGGGCTTGTCGGGCGGGGCCGACGCAGGGTGGGTGAGTGGGGGAGGACTGCTGCTGGCAAACACCCACTCCTGAACCCACTGGGGCGGTCCAAGGGCTATGAGCTCGGAGCTCGGGCACGGGCTGTCCCAGCAGGGCCTCGCGAGGGTGGACCGATATGCTCCCGGACCAAAAGTGTTGTAAAGGCCCAGGGCACGACTCTCCTGCGACCCCCAGCACCTCCTGGGTGCCCGCCACCACCCTTGGGCCGGGATGAGGTGCCACCTTGTGCGTGGAAGCCCCGCCCAGAGGCTAGAAGCCCCCAAGGCCCGAGGGCGCGCCCGACCCTGCAGCCCTGCTGCAGCCACAGGGAACGGGATGTCTGAGAGGGCAGCCCCCACTGCCCAAGCCTCCGCTGGCAGTTCCCCGAAGGGCTGGTGGCGGCTGCGCCTCAGCAGCCAGCCTCCCTCCCACCATCCCTGCCTCCCTCTGGTCGGGCACTGCAAGCCACACAGCCACTTGTGTCCCCTGTGTCCCTGGAGGCCGCAGCGCGTTTTTGGTTTTGGAGCGGACGGGCCCCTCTCGGCTTCCGTAGTCCATTTGCCCCCGGAGCCCGCCAGACCCCTGGCTCTAGGAGGCTGCCCAGGCGGTGCTGCCAACTGCCCCCAGGTGCTAGCTAGCGGCAGTGGCAGCGGCCGGCCACGGGGGGAGCACACACACCTGTGGGTGTCCCCGGGCCGCACACACGGACTGCCCCGCGCCTCCATGGGTTGCAAATGAGCCCTCCGGGAACCCTTGCCTGCCCTAGGGGCTTGTCGGGCGGGGCCGACGCAGGGTGGGTGAGTGGGGGGGGACTGCTGCTGGCACACACCCACTCCTGAAGCCCACTGGGGCGGTCCAAGGGCTATGAGCTCGGAGCTCGGGCACGGGCTGTCCCGGCTGGCCCTCCCGAGGGTGGACCGATATGCTCCCGGACCAAAAGTGTTGTAAAGGCCCAGGGCACGACCCTGCTGCGACCCCCAGCACCTCCTGGGTGCCCGCCACCAGCCTTGGGCCGGGATGAGGTGCCACCTTGTGCGTGGAAGCCCCGCCCAGAGGCAAGAAGCCCCCAAGGCCCGAGGGCGCGCCCGACCCTGCAGCCCTGCTGCAGCCACAGGGAACGGGATGTCTGAGAGGGCAGCCCCCACTGCCCAAGCCTCCGCTGGCAGTTCCCCGAAGGGCTGGTGGCGGCTGCGCCTCAGCAGCCAGCCTCCCTCCCACCCTCCCTGCCTCCCTCTGGTCGGGCACTGCAAGCCACACAGCCACTTGTGTCCCCTGTGTCCCTGGAGGCCGCAGCGCGTTTTGGGTTTTGGAGCGGACGGGCCCCTCTCGGCTTCCGTAGTCCATTTGCCCCCGGAGCCCGCCAGACACCTGGCTCTAGGAGGCTGCCCAGGCAGTGCTGCCAACTGCCCCCAGGTGCTAGCTAGCGGCAGTGGCAGCGGCCGGCCACGGGGGGAGCACACACACCTGCGGGTGTCCCCGGGCCGCACACACGGACTGCCCCGCGCCTCCGTGGGTTGCAAATGAGCCCTCCGGGAACACTTGCCTGCCCTAGGGGCTTGTCGGGCGGGGCCGACGCAGGGTGGGTGAGTGGGGGGGGACTGCTGCTGGCACACACCCACTCCTGAAGCCCACTGGGGCGGTCCAAGGGCTATGAGCTCGGAGCTCGGGCACGGGCTGTCCCAGCAGGGCCTCGCGAGGGTGGACCGATATGCTCCCGGACCAAAAGTGTTGTAAAGGCCCAGGGCACGACCCTGCTGCGACCCCCAGCACTTCCTGGGTGCCCGCCACCACCCTTGGGCCGGGATGAGGTGCCACCTTGTGCGTGGAAGCCCCGCCCAGAGGCTAGAAGCCCCCAAGGCCGGAGGGCGCGCCCGACCCTGCAGCCCTGCTGCAGCCACAGGGAACGGGATGTCTGAGAGGGCAGCCCCCACTGCCCAAGCCTCCGCTGGCAGTTCCCCGAAGGGCTGGTGGCGGCTGCGCCTCAGCAGCCAGCCTCCCTCCCACCCTCCCTGCCTCCCTCTGGTCGGGCACTGCAAGCCACACAGCCACTTGTGTCCCCTGTGTCCCTGGAGGCCGCAGCGCGTTTTGGGTTTTGGAGCGGACGGGCCCCTCTCGGCTTCCGTAGTCCATTTGCCCCCGGAGCCCGCCAGACCCCTGGCTCTAGGAGGCTGCCCAGGCGGTGCTGCCAACTGCCCCCAGGTGCTAGCTAGCGGCAGTGGCAGCGGCCGGCCACGGGGGGAGCACAAACACCTGTGGGTGTCCCCGGGCCGCACACACGGACTGCCCCGCGCCTCCATGGGTTGCAAATGAGCCCTCCGGGAACCCTTGCCTGCCCTAGGGGCTTGTCGGGCGGGGCCGACGCAGGGTGGGTGAGTGGGGGGGGACTGCTGCTGGCACACACCCACTCCTGAACCCACTGGGGCGGTCCAAGGGCTATGAGCTCGGAGCTCGGGCACGACTGTCCCAGCAGGGCCTCGCGAGGGTGGACCGATATGCTCCCGGACCAAAAGTGTTGTAAAGGCCCAGGGCACGACCCTGCTGCGACCCCCAGCACCTCCTGGGTGCCCGCCACCACCCTTGGGCCGGGATGAGGTGCCACCTTGTGCGTGGAAGCCCCGCCCAGAGGCAAGAAGCCCCCAAGGCCCGAGGGTGCGCCCGACCCTGCAGCCCTGCTGCAGCCACAGGGAACGGGATGTCTGAGAGGGCAGCCCCCACTGCCCAAGCCTCCGCTGGCAGTTCCCCGAAGGGCTGGTGGTGGCTGCGCCTCAGCAGCCAGCCTCCCTCCCACCCTCCCTGCCTCCCTCTGGTCGGGCACTGCAAGCCACACAGCCACTTGTGTCCCCTGTGTCCCTGGAGGCCGCAGCGCGTTTTGGGTTTTGGAGCGGATGGGCCCCTCTCGGCTTCCGTAGTCCATTTGCCCCCGGAGCCCGCCAGACCCCTGGCTCTAGGAGGCTGCCCAGGCGGTGCTGCCAACTGCCCCCAGGTGCTAGCTAGCGGCAGTGGCAGCGGCCGGCCACGGGGGGAGCACACACACCTGCGGGTGTCCCCGGCCGCACACACGGACTGCCCCGCGCCTCCGTGGGTTGCAAATGAGCCCTCCGGGAACCCTTGCCTGCCCTAGGGGCTTGTTGGGCGGGGCCGACGCAGGGTGGGTGAGTGGGGGGGGACTGCTGCTGGCACACACCCACTCCTGAAGCCCACTGGGGCGGTCCAAGGGCTATGAGCTCGGAGCTCGGGCACGGGCTGTCCCAGCAGGGCCTCGCGAGGGTGGACCGATATGCTCCCGGACCAAAAGTGTTGTAAAGGCCCAGGGCACGACCCTGCTGCGACCCCCAGCACCTCCTGGGTGCCCGCCACCACCCTTGGGCCGGGATGAGGTGCCACCTTGTGCGTGGAAGCCCCGCCCAGAGGCAAGAAGCCCCCAAGGCCCGAGGGCGCGCCCGACCCTGCAGCCCTGCTGCAGCCACAGGGAACGGGATGTCTGAGAGGGCAGCCCCCACTGCCCAAGCCTCCGCTGGCAGTTCCCCCAAGGGCTGGTGGCGGCTGCGCCTCAGCAGCCAGCCTCCCTCCCACCCTCCCTGCCTCCCTCTGGTCGGGCACTGCAAGCCACACAGCCACTTGTGTCCCCTGTGTCCCTGGAGGCCGCAGCGCGTTTTGGGTTTTGGAGCGGACGGGCCCCTCTCGGCTTCCGTAGTCCATTTGCCCCCGGAGCCCGCCAGACCCCTGGCTCTAGGAGGCTGCCCAGGCGGTGCTGCCAACTGCCCCCAGGTGCTAGCTAGCGGCAGTGGCAGCGGCCGGCCACGGGGGGAGCACACACACCTGCGGGTGTCCCCGGGCCGCACACACGGACTGCCCCGCGCCTCCGTGGGTTGCAAATGAGCCCTCCGGGAACCCTTGCCTGCCCTAGGGGCTTGTCGGGCGGGGCCGACGCAGGGTGGGTGAGTGGGGGGGGACTGCTGCTGGCACACACCCACTCCTGAAGCCCACTGGGGCGGTCCAAGGGCTATGAGCTCGGAGCTCGGGCACGGGCTGTCCCAGCAGGGCCTCGCGAGGGTGGACCGATATGCTCCCGGACCAAAAGTGTTGTAAAGGCCCAGGGCACGACCCTGCTGCGACCCCCAGCACCTCCTGGGTGCCCGCCACCACCCTTGGGCCGGGATGAGGTGCCACCTTGTGCGTGGAAGCCCCGCCCAGAGGCAAGAAGCCCCCAAGGCCCGAGGGCACGCCCGACCCTGCAGCCCTGCTGCAGCCACAGGGAACGGGATGTCTGAGAGGGCAGCCCCCACTGCCCAAGCCTCCGCTGGCAGTTCCCCGACCCACCCTCCCTGCCTCCCTCTGGTCGGGCACTGCAAGCCACACAGCCACTTGTGTCCCCTGTGTCCCTGGAGGCCGCAGCGCGTTTTGGGTTTTGGAGCGGATGGGCCCCTCTCGACTTCTGTAGTCCATTTGACCCCTGAGCCCGCCAGACCCCTGGCTCTAGGAGGCTGCCCAGGCCGTGCTGCCAACTGCCCCCAGGTGCTAGCTAGCGGCAGTGGCAGCGGCCGGCCACGGGGGGAGCACACACACATGCGGGTGTCCCCGGGCCGCACACACGGACTGCCCCGCGCCTCCGTGGGTTGCAAATGAGCACTCCGGGAACCCTTGCCTGCCCTAGGGGCTTGTCGGGCGGGGCCGACGCAGGGTGGGTGAGTGGGGGAGGACTGCTGCTGGCAAACACCCACTCCTGAACCCACTGGGGCGGTCCAAGGGCTATGAGCTCGGAGCTCGGGCACGGGCTGTCCCAGCAGGGCCTCGCGAGGGTGGACCGATATGCTCCCGGACCAAAAGTGTTGTAAAGGCCCAGGGCACGACTCTCCTGCGACCCCCAGCACCTCCTGGGTGCCCGCCACCACCCTTGGGCCGGGATGAGGTGCCACCTTGTGCGTGGAAGCCCCGGCCAGAGGCTAGAAGCCCCCAAGGCCCGAGGGCGCGCCCGACCCTGCAGCCCTGCTGCAGCCACAGGGAACGGGATGTCTGAGAGGGCAGCCCCCACTGCCCAAGCCTCCGCTGGCAGTTCCCCGAAGGGCTGGTGGCGGCTGCGCCTCAGCAGCCAGCCTCCCTCCCACCCTCCCTGCCTCCCTCTGGTCGGGCATTGCAAGCCACACAGCCACTTGTGTCCCCTGTGTCCCTGGAGGCCGCAGCGCGTTTTGGGTTTTGGAGCGGACGGGCCCCTCTCGGCTTCCGTAGTCCATTTGCCCCCGGAGCCCGCCAGACCCCTGGCTCTAGGAGGCTGCCCAGGCGGTGCTGCCAACTGCCCCCAGGTGCTAGCTAGCTTTCTCAGTGGCAGCGGCCGGCCACGGGGGGAGCACAAACACCTGTGGGTGTCCCCGGGCCGCACACACGGACTGCCCCGCGCCTCCATGGGTTGCAAATGAGCCCTCCGGGAACCCTTGCCTGCCCTAGGGGCTTGTCGGGCGGGGCCGACGCAGGGTGGGTGAGTGGGGGGGGACTGCTGCTGGCACACACCCACTCCTGAAGCCCACTGGGGCGGTCCAAGGGCTATGAGCTCGGAGCTCGGGCACGGGCTGTCCCGGCTGGCCCTCCCGAGGGTGGACCGATATGCTCCCGGACCAAAAGTGTTGTAAAGGCCCAGGGCACGACCCTGCTGCGACCCCCAGCACCTCCTGGGTGCCCGCCACCAGCCTTGGGCCGGGATGAGGTGCCACCTTGTGCGTGGAAGCCCCGCCCAGAGGCAAGAAGCCCCCAAGGCCCGAGGGCGCGCCCGACCCTGCAGCCCTGCTGCAGCCACAGGGAACGGGATGTCTGAGAGGGCAGCCCCCACTGCCCAAGCCTCCGCTGGCAGTTCCCCGAAGGGCTGGTGGCGGCTGCGCCTCAGCAGCCAGCCTCCCTCCCACCCTCCCTGCCTCCCTCTGGTCGGGCACTGCAAGCCACACAGCCACTTGTGTCCCCTGTGTCCCTGGAGGCCGCAGCGCGTTTTGGGTTTTGGAGCGGACGGGCCCCTCTCGGCTTCCGTAGTCCATTTGCCCCCGGAGCCCGCCAGACACCTGGCTCTAGGAGGCTGCCCAGGCAGTGCTGCCAACTGCCCCCAGGTGCTAGCTAGCGGCAGTGGCAGCGGCCGGCCACGGGGGGAGCACACACACCTGCGGGTGTCCCCGGGCCGCACACACGGACTGCCCCGCGCCTCCGTGGGTTGCAAATGAGCCCTCCGGGAACACTTGCCTGCCCTAGGGGCTTGTCGGGCGGGGCCGACGCAGGGTGGGTGAGTGGGGGGGGACTGCTGCTGGCACACACCCACTCCTGAAGCCCACTGCGGTGGTCCAAGGGCTATGAGCTCGGAGCTCGGGCACGGGCTGTCCCGGCTGGCCCTCGCGAGGGTGGACCGATATGCTCCCGGACCAAAAGTGTTGTAAAGGCCCAGGGCACGACCCTGCTGCGACCCCCAGCACTTCCTGGGTGCCCGCCACCACCCTTGGGCCGGGATGAGGTGCCACCTTGTGCGTGGAAGCCCCGCCCAGAGGCAAGAAGCCCCCAAGGCCCGAGGGCACGCCCGACCCTGCAGCCCTGCTGCAGCCACAGGGAACGGGATGTCTGAGAGGGCAGCCCCCACTGCCCAAGCCTCCGCTGGCAGTTCCCCGAAGGGCTGGTGGCGGCTGCGCCTCAGCAGCCAGCCTCCCTCCCACCCTCCCTGCCTCCCTCTGGTCGGGCACTGCAAGCCACACAGCCACTTGTGTCCCCTGTGTCCCTGGAGGCCGCAGCGCGTTTTGGGTTTTGGAGCGGATGGGCCCCTCTCGGCTTCTGTAGTCCATTTGCCCCCTGAGCCCGCCAGACCCCTGGCTCTAGGAGGCTGCCCAGGCGGTGCTGCCAACTGCCCCCAGGTGCTAGCTAGCGGCAGTGGCAGCGGCCGGCCACGGGGGGAGCACACACACCTGCGGGTGTCCCCGGGCCGCGCACACGGACTGCCCCGCGCCTCCGTGGGTTGCAAATGAGCCCTCCGGGAACCCTTGCCTGCCCTAGGGGCTTGTCGGGCGGGGCCGACGCAGGGTGGGTGAGTGGGGGGGGACTGCTGCTGGCACACACCCACTCCTGAACCCACTGGGGCGGTCCAAGGGCTATGAGCTCGGAGCTCGGGCACGGGCTGTCCCAGCAGGGCCTCGCGAGGGTGGACCGATATGCTCCCGGACCAAAAGTGTTGTAAAGGCCCAGGGCACGACTCTCCTGCGACCCCCAGCACCTCCTGGGTGCCCGCCACCACCCTTGGGCCGGGATGAGGTGCCACCTTGTGCGTGGAAGCCCCGCCCAGAGGCAAGAAGCCCCCAAGGCCCGAGGGCGCGCCCGACCCTGCAGCCCTGCTGCAGCCACAGGGAACGGGATGTCTGAGAGGGCAGCCCCCACTGCCCAAGCCTCCGCTGGCAGTTCCCCGAAGGGCTGGTGGCGGCTGCGCCTCAGCAGCCAGCCTCCCTCCCACCCTCCCTGCCTCCCTCTGGTCGGGCACTGCAAGCCACACAGCCACTTGTGTCCCCTGTGTCCCTGGAGGCCGCAGCGCGTTTTGGGTTTTGGAGCGGACGGGCCCCTCTCGGCTTCCGTAGTCCATTTGCCCCCGGAGCCCGCCAGACCCCTGGCTCTAGGAGGCTGCCCAGGCGGTGCTGCCAACTGCCCCCAGGTGCTAGCTAGCGGCAGTGGCAGCGGCCGGCCACGGGGGGAGCACAAACACCTGTGGGTGTCCCCGGGCCGCACACACGGACTGCCCCGCGCCTCCATGGGTTGCAAATGAGCCCTCCGGGAACCCTTGCCTGCCCTAGGGGCTTGTCGGGCGGGGCCGACGCAGGGTGGGTGAGTGGGGGGGGACTGCTGCTGGCACACACCCACTCCTGAAGCCCACTGCGGCGGTCCAAGGGCTATGAGCTCGGAGCTCGGGCACGGGCTGTCCCGGCTGGCCCTCCCGAGGGTGGACCGATATGCTCCCGGACCAAAAGTGTTGTAAAGGCCCAGGGCACGACCCTGCTGCGACCCCCAGCACCTCCTGGGTGCCCGCCACCAGCCCTGGGCCGGGATGAGGTGCCACCTTGTGCGTGGAAGCCCCGCCCAGAGGCAAGAAGCCCCCAAGGCCCGAGGGCGCGCCCGACCCTGCAGCCCTGCTGCAGCCACAGGGAACGGGATGTCTGAGAGGGCAGCCCCCACTGCCCAAGCCTCCGCTGGCAGTTCCCCGAAGGGCTGGTGGCGGCTGCGCCTCAGCAGCCAGCCTCCCTCCCACCCTCCCTGCCTCCCTCTGGTCGGGCACTGCAAGCCACACAGCCACTTGTGTCCCCTGTGTCCCTGGAGGCCGCAGCGCGTTTTGGGTTTTGGAGCGGATGGGCCCCTCTCGGCTTCTGTAGTCCATTTGACCCCTGAGCCCGCCAGACCCCTGGCTCTAGGAGGCTGCCCAGGCGGTGCTGCCAACTGGCCCCAGGTGCTAGCTAGCGGCAGTGGCAGCGGCCGGCCACGGGGGGAGCACACACACATGCGGGTGTCCCCGGGCCGCACACACGGACTGCCCCGCGCCTCCGTGGGTTGCAAATGAGCCCTCCGGGAACCCTTGCCTGCCCTAGGGGCTTGTCGGGCGGGGCCGACGCAGGGTGGGTGAGTGGGGGGGGACTGCTGCTGGCACACACCCACTCCTGAACCCACTGGGGCGGTCCAAGGGCTATGAGCTCGGAGCTCGGGCACGGGCTGTCCCGGCTGGCCCTCCCGAGGGTGGACCGATATGCTCCCGGACCAAAAGTGTTGTAAAGGCCCAGGGCACGACCCTGCTGCGACCCCCAGCACCTCCTGGGTGCCCGCCACCAGCCTTGGGCCGGGATGAGGTGCCACCTTGTGCATGGAAGCCCCGCCCAGAGGCAAGAAGCCCCCAAGGCCCGAGGGCGCGCCCGACCCTGCAGCCCTGCTGCAGCCACAGGGAACGGGATGTCTGAGAGGGCAGCCCCCACTGCCCAAGCCTCCGCTGGCAGTTCCCCGAAGGGCTGGTGGCGGCTGCGCCTCAGCAGCCAGCCTCCCTCCCACCCTCCCTGCCTCCCTCTGGTCGGGCACTGCAAGCCACACAGCCACTTGTGTCCCCTGTGTCCCTGGAGGCCGCAGCGCGTTTTGGGTTTTGGAGCGGACGGGCCCCTCTCGGCTTCCGTAGTCCATTTGCCCCCGGAGCGCGCCAGACACCTGGCTCTAGGAGGCTGCCCAGGCAGTGCTGCCAACTGCCCCCAGGTGCTAGCTAGTGGCAGTGGCAGCGGCCGGCCACGGGGGGAGCACACACACCTGCGGGTGTCCCCGGGCCGCACACACGGACTGCCCCGCGCCTCCGTGGGTTGCAAATGAGCCCTCCGGGAACCCTTGCCTGCCCTAGGGGCTTGTCGGGCGGGGCCGACGCAGGGTGGGTGAGTGGGGGGGGACTGCTGCTGGCACACACCCACTCCTGAAGCCCACTGGGGCGGTCCAAGGGCTATGAGCTCGGAGCTCGGGCACGGGCTGTCCCAGCAGGGCCTCGCGAGGGTGGACCGATATGCTCCCGGACCAAAAGTGTTGTAAAGGCCCAGGGCACGACCCTGCTGCGACCCCCAGCACTTCCTGGGTGCCCGCCACCACCCTTGGGCCGGGATGAGGTGCCACCTTGTGCGTGGAAGCCCCGCCCAGAGGCAAGAAGCCCCCAAGGCCCGAGGGCACGCCCGACCCTGCAGCCCTGCTGCAGCCACAGGGAACGGGATGTCTGAGAGGGCAGCCCCCACTGCCCAAGCCTCCGCTGGCAGTTCCCCGAAGGGCTGGTGGCGGCTGCGCCTCAGCAGCCAGCCTCCCTCCCACCCTCCCTGCCTCCCTCTGGTCGGGCACTGCAAGCCACACAGCCACTTGTGTCCCCTGTGTCCCTGGAGGCCGCAGCGCGTTTTGGGTTTTGGAGCGGATGGGCCCCTCTCGGCTTCTGTAGTCCATTTGCCCCCTGAGCCCGCCAGACCCCTGGCTCTAGGAGGCTGCCCAGGCGGTGCTGCCAACTGCCCCCAGGTGCTAGCTAGCGGCAGTGGCAGCGGCCGGCCACGGGGGGAGCACACACACCTGCGGGTGTCCCCGGGCCGCGCACACGGACTGCCCCGCGCCTCCGTGGGTTGCAAATGAGCCCTCCGGGAACCCTTGCCTGCCCTAGGGGCTTGTCGGGCGGGGCCGACGCAGGGTGGGTGAGTGGGGGGGGACTGCTGCTGGCACACACCCACTCCTGAACCCACTGGGGCGGTCCAAGGGCTATGAGCTCGGAGCTCGGGCACGGGCTGTCCCAGCAGGGCCTCGCGAGGGTGGACCGATATGCTCCCGGACCAAAAGTGTTGTAAAGGCCCAGGGCACGACTCTCCTGCGACCCCCAGCACCTCCTGGGTGCCCGCCACCACCCTTGGGCCGGGATGAGGTGCCACCTTGTGCGTGGAAGCCCCGCCCAGAGGCAAGAAGCCCCCAAGGCCCGAGGGCGCGCCCGACCCTGCAGCCCTGCTGCAGCCACAGGGAACGGGATGTCTGAGAGGGCAGCCCCCACTGCCCAAGCCTCCGCTGGCAGTTCCCCGAAGGGCTGGTGGCGGCTGCGCCTCAGCAGCCAGCCTCCCTCCCACCCTCCCTGCCTCCCTCTGGTCGGGCACTGCAAGCCACACAGCCACTTGTGTCCCCTGTGTCCCTGGAGGCCGCAGCGCGTTTTGGGTTTTGGAGCGGACGGGCCCCTCTCGGCTTCCGTAGTCCATTTGCCCCCGGAGCCCGCCAGACCCCTGGCTCTAGGAGGCTGCCCAGGCGGTGCTGCCAACTGCCCCCAGGTGCTAGCTAGCGGCAGTGGCAGCGGCCGGCCACGGGGGGAGCACACACACCTGCGGGTGTCCCCGGGCCGCACACACGGACTGCCCCGCGCCTCCGTGGGTTGCAAATGAGCCCTCCGGGAACCCTTGCCTGCCCTAGGGGCTTGTCGGGCGGGGCCGACGCAGGGTGGGTGAGTGGGGGGGGACTGCTGCTGGCACACACCCACTCCTGAAGCCCACTGGGGCGGTCCAAGGGCTATGAGCTCGGAGCTCGGGCACGGGCTGTCCCAGCAGGGCCTCGCGAGGGTGGACCGATATGCTCCCGGACCAAAAGTGTTGTAAAGGCCCAGGGCACGACCCTGCTGCGACCCCCAGCACCTCCTGGGTGCCCGCCACCACCCTTGGGCCGGGATGAGGTGCCACCTTGTGCGTGGAAGCCCCGCCCAGAGGCAAGAAGCCCCCAAGGCCCGAGGGCACGCCCGACCCTGCAGCCCTGCTGCAGCCACAGGGAACGGGATGTCTGAGAGGGCAGCCCCCACTGCCCAAGCCTCCGCTGGCAGTTCCCTGAAGGGCTGGTGGCGGCTGCGCCTCAGCAGCCAGCCTCCCTCCCACCCTCCCTGCCTCCCTCTGGTCGGGCACTGCAAGCCACACAGCCACTTGTGTCCCCTGTGTCCCTGGAGGCCGCAGCGCGTTTTGGGTTTTGGAGCGGATGGGCCCCTCTCGGCTTCCGTAGTCCATTTGCCTCCGGAGCCCGCCAGACACCTGGCTCTAGGAGGCTGCCCAGGCAGTGCTGCCAACTGCCCCCAGGTGCTAGCTAGCGGCAGTGGCAGCGGCCGGCCACGGGGGGAGCACACACACCTGCGGGTGTCCCCGGGCCGCACACACGGACTGCCCCGCGCCTCCCTGGGTTGCAAATGAGCCCTCCGGGAACCCTTGCCTGCCCTAGGGGCTTGTCGGGCGGGGCCGACGCAGGGTGGGTGAGTGGGGGGGGACTGCTGCTGGCACACACCCACTCCTGAAGCCCACTGGGGCGGTCCAAGGGCTATGAGCTCGGAGCTCGGGCACGGGCTGTCCCAGCAGGGCCTCGCGAGTGTGGACCGATATGCTCCCGGACCAAAAGTGTTGTAAAGGCCCAGGGCACGACCCTGCTGCGACCCCCAGCACCTCTTGGGTGCCCGCCACCACCCTTGGGCCGGGATGAGGTGCCACCTTGTGCGTGGAAGCCCCGCCCAGAGGCAAGAAGCCCCCAAGGCCCGAGGGCACGCCCGACCCTGCAGCCCTGCTGCAGCCACAGGGAACAGGATGTCTGAGAGGGCAGCCCCCACTGCCCAAGCCTCCGCTGGCAGTTCCCTGAAGGGCTGGTGGCGGCTGCGCCTCAGCAGCCAGCCTCCCTCCCACCCTCCCTGCCTCCCTCTTGTCGGGCACTGCAAGCCACACAGCCACTTGTGTCCCCTGTGTCCCTGGAGGCCGCAGCGCGTTTTGGGATTTGGAGCGGATGGGCCCCTCTCGGCTTCTGTAGTCCATTTGACCCCTGAGCCCGCCAGACCCCTGGCTCTAGGAGGCTGCCCAGGCGGTGCTGCCAACTGCCCCCAGGTGCTAGCTAGCGGCAGTGGCAGCGGCCGGCCACGGGGGGAGCACACACACATGCGGGTGTCCCCGGGCCGCACACACGGACTGCCCCGCGCCTCCGTGGGTTGCAAATGAGCCCTCCGGGAACCCTTGCCTGCCCTAGGGGCTTGTCGGGCGGGGCCGACGCAGGGTGGGTGAGTGGGGGGGGACTGCTGCTGGCACACACCCACTCCTGAACCCACTGGGGCGGTCCAAGGGCTATGAGCTCGGAGCTCGGGCACGGGCTGTCCCAGCAGGGCCTCGCGAGGGTGGACCGATATGCTCCCGGACCAAAAGTGTTGTAAAGGCCCAGGGCACGACCCTGCTGCGACCCCCAGCACCTCCTGGGTGCCCGCCACCACCCTTGGGCCGGGATGAGGTGCCACCTTGTGCGTGGAAGCCCCGCCCAGAGGCAAGAAACCCCCAAGGCCCGAGGGCACGCCCGACCCTGCAGCCCTGCTGCAGCCACAGGGAACGGGATGTCTGAGAGGGCAGCCCCCACTGCCCAAGCCTCCGCTGGCAGTTCCCCGAAGGGCTGGTGGCGGCTGCGCCTCAGCAGCCAGCCTCCCTCCCACCCTCCCTGCCTCCCTCTGGTCGGGCACTGCAAGCCACACAGCCACTTGTGTCCCCTGTGTCCCTGGAGGCCGCAGCGCGTTTTGGGTTTTGGAGCGGATGGGCCCCTCTCGGCTTATGTAGTCCATTTGCCCCCTGAGCCCGCCAGACCCCTGGCTCTAGGAGGCTGCCCAGGCGGTGCTGCCAACTGCCCCCAGGTGCTAGCTAGCGGCAGTGGCAGCGGCCGGCCACGGGGGGAGCACACACACATGCGGGTGTCCCCGGGCCGCACACACGGACTGCCCCGGGCCTCCGTGGGTTGCAAATGAGCCCTCCGGGAACCCTTGCCTGCCCTAGGGGCTTGTCGGGCGGGGCCGACGCAGGGTGGGTGAGTGGGGGGGGACTGCTGCTGGCACACACCCACTCCTGAAGCCCACTGGGGCGGTCCAAGGGCTATGAGCTCGGAGCTCGGGCACGGGCTGTCCCAGCAGGGCCTCGCGAGGGTGGACCGATATGCTCCCGGACCAAAAGTGTTGTAAAGGCCCAGGGCACGACTCTCCTGCGACCCCCAGCACCTCCTGGGTGCCCGCCACCACCCTTGGGCCGGGATGAGGTGCCACCTTGTGCATGGAAGCCCCGCCCAGAGGCAAGAAGCCCCCAAGGCCCGAGGGCGCGCCCGACCCTGCAGCCCTGCTGCAGCCACAGGGAACGGGATGTCTGAGAGGGCAGCCCCCACTGCCCAAGCCTCCGCTGGCAGTTCCCCGAAGGGCTGGTGGCGGCTGCGCCTCAGCAGCCAGCCTCCCTCCCACCCTCCCTGCCTCCCTCTGGTCGGGCACTGCAAGCCACACAGCCACTTGTGTCCCCTGTGTCCCTGGAGGCCGCAGCGCGTTTTGGGTTTTGGAGCGGACGGGCCCCTCTCGGCTTCCGTAGTCCATTTGTCCCCAGAGCCCACCAGACCCCTGGTTCTAGGAGGCTGCCCAGGCGGTGCTGCCACTGCCCCCAGGTGCTAGCTAGCGGCAGTGGCAGCGGCTGGCCACGGGGGGAGCACACACACCTGCGGGTGTCCCCGGGCCGCACACACGGACTGCCCCGCGCCTCCGTGGGTTGCAAATGAGCCCTCCGGGAACCCTTGCCTGCCCTAGGGGCTTGTCGGGCGGGGCCGACGCAGGGTGGGTGAGTGGGGGGGGACTGCTGCTGGCACACACCCACTCCTGAAGCCCACTGGGGCGGTCCAAGGGCTATGAGCTCGGAGCTCGGGCACGGGCTGTCCCAGCAGGGCCTCGCGAGGGTGGACCGATATGCTCCCGGACCAAAAGTGTTGTAAAGGCCCAGGGCACGACCCTGCTGCGACCCCCAGCACCTCCTGGGTGCCCGCCACCACCCTTGGGCCGGGATGAGGTGCCACCTTGTGCGTGGAAGCCCCGCCCAGAGGCAAGAAGCCCCCAAGGCCCGAGGGCACGCCCGACCCTACAGCCCTGCTGCAGCCACAGGGAACGGGATGTCTGAGAGGGCAGCCCCCACTGCCCAAGCCTCCGCTGGCAGTTCCCCGAAGGGCTGGTGGCGGCTGCGCCTCAGCAGCCAGCCTCCCTCCCACCCTCCCTGCCTCCCTCTGGTCGGGCACTGCAAGCCACACAGCCACTTGTGTCCCCTGTGTCCCTGGAGGCCGCAGCGCGTTTTGGGTTTTGGAGCGGATGGGCCCCTCTCGGCTTCCGTAGTCCATTTGCCCCCTGAGCCCGCCAGACCCCTGTCTCTAGGAGGCTGCACCGGCGGTGCTGCCAACTGCCCCCAGGTGCTAGCTAGTGGCAGTGGCAGCGGCCGGCCACGGGGGGAGCACACACACATGCGGGTGTCCCCGGGCCGCACACACGGACTGCCCCGCGCCTCCGTGGGTTGCAAATGAGCCCTCCGGGAACCCTTGCCTGCCCTAGGGGCTTGTCGGGCGGGGCCGACGCAGGGTGGGTGAGTGGGGGGGGACTGCTGCTGGCACACACCCACTCCTGAAGCCCACTGGGGCGGTCCAAGGGCTATGAGCTCGGAGCTCGGGCACGGGCTGTCCCAGCAGGGCCTCGCGAGGGTGGACCGATATGCTCCCGGACCAAAAGTGTTGTAAAGGCCCAGGGCACGACCCTGCTGCGACCCCCAGCACCTCCTGGGTGCCCGCCACCACCCTTGGGCCGGGATGAGGTGCCACCTTGTGCGTGGAAGCCCCGCCCAGAGGCAAGAAACCCCCAAGGCCCGAGGGCACGCCCGACCCTGCAGCCCTGCTGCAGCCACAGGGAACGGGATGTCTGAGAGGGCAGCCCCCACTGCCCAAGCCTCCGCTGGCAGTTCCCCGAAGGGCTGGTGGCGGCTGCGCCTCAGCAGCCAGCCTCCCTCCCACCCTCCCTGCCTCCCTCTGGTCGGGCACTGCAAGCCACACAGCCACTTGTGTCCCCTGTGTCCCTGGAGGCCGCAGCGCGTTTTGGGTTTTGGAGCGGACGGGCCCCTCTCGGCTTATGTAGTCCATTTGCCCCCTGAGCCCGCCAGACCCCTGGCTCTAGGAGGCTGCCCAGGCGGTGCTGCCAACTGCCCCCAGGTGCTAGCTAGCGGCAGTGGCAGCGGCCGGCCACGGGGGGAGCACACACACCTGCGGGTGTCCCCGGGCCGCACACACGGACTGCCCCGGGCCTCCGTGGGTTGCAAATGAGCCCTCCGGGAACCCTTGCCTGCCCTAGGGGCTTGTCGGGCGGGGCCGACGCAGGGTGGGTGAGTGGGGGGGGACTGCTGCTGGCACACACCCACTCCTGAAGCCCACTGGGGCGGTCCAAGGGCTATGAGCTCGGAGCTCGGGCACGGGCTGTCCCAGCAGGGCCTCGCGAGGGTGGACCGATATGCTCCCGGACCAAAAGTGTTGTAAAGGCCCAGGGCACGACTCTCCTGCGACCCCCAGCACCTCCTGGGTGCCCGCCACCACCCTTGGGCCGGGATGAGGTGCCACCTTGTGCGTGGAAGCCCCGCCCAGAGGCAAGAAGCCCCCAAGGCCCGAGGGCGCGCCCGACCCTGCAGCCCTGCTGCAGCCACAGGGAACGGGATGTCTGAGAGGGCAGCCCCCACTGCCCAAGCCTCCGCTGGCAGTTCCCCGAAGGGCTGGTGGCGGCTGCGCCTCAGCAGCCAGCCTCCCTCCCACCCTCCCTGCCTCCCTCTGGTCGGGCACTGCAAGCCACACAGCCACTTGTGTCCCCTGTGTCCCTGGAGGCCGCAGCGCGTTTTGGGTTTTGGAGCGGACGGGCCCCTCTCGGCTTCCGTAGTCCATTTGCCCCCGGAGCCCGCCAGCCCCCTGGCTCTAGGAGGCTGCCCAGGCGGTGCTGCCAACTGCCCCCAGGTGCTAGCTAGCGGCAGTGGCAGCGGCCGGCCACGGGGGGAGCACACATACCTGCGGGTGTCCCCGGGCCGCACACACGGACTGCCCCGCGCCTCCGTGGGTTGCAAATGAGCCCTCCGGGAACCCTTGCCTGCCCTACGGGCTTGTCGGGCGGGGACGACGAAGGGTGGGTGAGTGGGGGGGGACTGCTGCTGGCACACACCCACTCCTGAAGCCCACTGGGGCGGTCCAAGGGCTATGAGCTCGGAGCTCGGGCACGGGCTGTCCCAGCAGGGCCTCGCGAGGGTGGACCGATATGCTCCCGGACCAAAAGTGTTGTAAAGGCCCAGGGCACGACTCTCCTGCGACCCCCAGCACCTCCTGGGTGCCCGCCACCACCCTTGGGCCGGGATGAGGTGCCACCTTGTGCGTGGAAGCCCCGCCCAGAGGCAAGAAGCCCCCAAGGCCCGAGGGCGCGCCCGACCCTGCAGCCCTGCTGCAGCCACAGGGAACGGGATGTCTGAGAGGGCAGCCCCCACTGCCCAAGCCTCCGCTGGCAGTTCCCCGAAGGGCTGGTGGCGGCTGCGCCTCAGCAGCCAGCCTCCCTCCCACCCTCCCTGCCTCCCTCTGGTCGGGCACTGCAAGCCACACAGCCACTTGTGTCCCCTGTGTCCCTGGAGGCCGCAGCGCGTTTTGGGTTTTGGAGCGGACGGGCCCCTCTCGGCTTCCGTAGTCCATTTGCCCCCAGAGCCCGCCAGACCCCTGGCTCTAGGAGGCTGCCCAGGCGGTGCTGCCAACTGCCCCCAGGTGCTAGCTAGCGGCAGTGGCAGCGGCCGGCCACGGGGGGAGCACACACACCTGCGGGTGTCCCCGGGCCGCACACACGGACTGCCCCGCGCCTCCGTGGGTTGCAAATGAGCCCTCCGGGAACCCTTGCCTGCCCTAGGGGCTTGTCGGGCGGGGCCGACGCAGGGTGGGTGAGTGGGGGGGGACTGCTGCTGGCACACACCCACTCCTGAAGCCCACTGGGGCGGTCCAAGGGCTATGAGCTCGGAGCTCGGGCACGGGCTGTCCCAGCAGGGCCTCGCGAGGGTGGACCGATATGCTCCCGGACCAAAAGTGTTGTAAAGGCCCAGGGCACGACCCTGCTGCGACCCCCAGCACCTCCTGGGTGCCCGCCACCACCCTTGGGCCGGGATGAGGTGCCACCTTGTGCGTGGAAGCCCCGCCCAGAGGCAAGAAGCCCCCAAGGCCCGAGGGCGCGCCCGACCCTGCAGCCCTGCTGCAGCCACAGGGAACGGGATGTCTGAGAGGGCAGCCCCCACTGCCCAAGCCTCCGCTGGCAGTTCCCCGAAGGGCTGGTGGCGGCTGCGCCTCAGCAGCCAGCCTCCCTCCCACCCTCCCTGCCTCCCTCTGGTCGGGCACTGCAAGCCACACAGCCACTTGTGTCCCCTGTGTCCCTGGAGGCCGCAGCGCGTTTTGGGTTTTGGAGCGGACGGGCCCCTCTCGGCTTCCGTAGTCCATTTGCCCCCGGAGCCCGCCAGACCCCTGGCTCTAGGAGGCTGCCCAGGCGGTGCTGCCAACTGCCCCCAGGTGCTAGCTAGCGGCAGTGGCAGCGGCCGGCCACGGGGGGAGCACACACACATGCGGGTGTCCCCGGGCCGCACACACGGACTGCCCCGCGCCTCCGTGGGTTGCAAATGAGCCCTCCGGGAACCCTTGCCTGCCCTAGGGGCTTGTCGGGCGGGGCCGACGCAGGGTGGGTGAGTGGGGGGGGACTGCTGCTGGCACACACCCACTCCTGAAGCCCACTGGGGCGGTCCAAGGGCTATGAGCTCGGAGCTCGGGCACGGGCTGTCCCAGCAGGGCCTCGCGAGGGTGGACCGATATGCTCCCGGACCAAAAGTGTTGTAAAGGCCCAGGGCACGACCCTGCTGCGACCCCCAGCACCTCCTGGGTGCCCGCCACCACCCTTGGGCCGGGATGAGGTGCCACCTTGTGCGTGGAAGCCCCGCCCAGAGGCAAGAAACCCCCAAGGCCCGAGGGCACGCCCGACCCTGCAGCCCTGCTGCAGCCACAGGGAACGGGATGTCTGAGAGGGCAGCCCCCACTGCCCAAGCCTCCGCTGGCAGTTCCCCGAAGGGCTGGTGGCGGCTGCGCCTCAGCAGCCAGCCTCCCTCCCACCCTCCCTGCCTCCCTCTGGTCGGGCACTGCAAGCCACACAGCCACTTGTGTCCCCTGTGTCCCTGGAGGCCGCAGCGCGTTTTGGGTTTTGGAGCGGACGGGCCCCTCTCGGCTTATGTAGTCCATTTGCCCCCTGAGCCCGCCAGACCCCTGGCTCTAGGAGGCTGCCCAGGCGGTGCTGCCAACTGCCCCCAGGTGCTAGCTAGCGGCAGTGGCAGCGGCCGGCCACGGGGGGAGCACACACACATGCGGGTGTCCCCGGGCCGCACACACGGACTGCCCCGGGCCTCCGTGGGTTGCAAATGAGCCCTCCGGGAACCCTTGCCTGCCCTAGGGGCTTGTCGGGCGGGGCCGACGCAGGGTGGGTGAGTGGGGGGGGACTGCTGCTGGCACACACCCACTCCTGAAGCCCACTGGGGCGGTCCAAGGGCTATGAGCTCGGAGCTCGGGCACGGGCTGTCCCAGCAGGGCCTCGCGAGGGTGGACCGATATGCTCCCGGACCAAAAGTGTTGTAAAGGCCCAGGGCACGACTCTCCTGCGACCCCCAGCACCTCCTGGGTGCCCGCCACCACCCTTGGGCCGGGATGAGGTGCCACCTTGTGCGTGGAAGCCCCGCCCAGAGGCAAGAAGCCCCCAAGGCCCGAGGGCGCGCCCGACCCTGCAGCCCTGCTGCAGCCACAGGGAACGGGATGTCTGAGAGGGCAGCCCCCACTGCCCAAGCCTCCGCTGGCAGTTCCCCGAAGGGCTGGTGGCGGCTGCGCCTCAGCAGCCAGCCTCCCTCCCACCCTCCCTGCCTCCCTCTGGTCGGGCACTGCAAGCCACACAGCCACTTGTGTCCCCTGTGTCCCTGGAGGCCGCAGCGCGTTTTGGGTTTTGGAGCGGACGGGCCCCTCTCGGCTTCCGTAGTCCATTTGCCCCCGGAGCCCGCCAGCCCCCTGGCTCTAGGAGGCTGCCCAGGCGGTGCTGCCAACTGCCCCCAGGTGCTAGCTAGCGGCAGTGGCAGCGGCCGGCCACGGGGGGAGCACACACACCTGCGGGTGTCCCCGGGCCGCACACACGGACTGCCCCGCGCCTCCGTGGGTTGCAAATGAGCCCTCCGGGAACCCTTGCCTGCCCTAGGGGCTTGTCGGGCGGGGCCGACGCAGGGTGGGTGAGTGGGGGGGGACTGCTGCTGGCACACACCCACTCCTGAAGCCCACTGGGGCGGTCCAAGGGCTATGAGCTCGGAGCTCGGGCACGGGCTGTCCCAGCAGGGCCTCGCGAGGGTGGACCGATATGCTCCCGGACCAAAAGTGTTGTAAAGGCCCAGGGCACGACTCTCCTGCGACCCCCAGCACCTCCTGGGTGCCCGCCACCACCCTTGGGCCGGGATGAGGTGCCACCTTGTGCGTGGAAGCCCCGCCCAGAGGCAAGAAGCCCCCAAGGCCCGAGGGCGCGCCCGACCCTGCAGCCCTGCTGCAGCCACAGGGAACGGGATGTCTGAGAGGGCAGCCCCCACTGCCCAAGCCTCCGCTGGCAGTTCCCCGAAGGGCTGGTGGCGGCTGCGCCTCAGCAGCCAGCCTCCCTCCCACCCTCCCTGCCTCCCTCTGGTCGGGCACTGCAAGCCACACAGCCACTTGTGTCCCCTGTGTCCCTGGAGGCCGCAGCGCGTTTTGGGTTTTGGAGCGGACGGGCCCCTCTCGGCTTCCGTAGTCCATTTGCCCCCAGAGCCCGCCAGACCCCTGGCTCTAGGAGGCTGCCCAGGCGGTGCTGCCAACTGCCCCCAGGTGCTAGCTAGCGGCAGTGGCAGCGGCCGGCCACGGGGGGAGCACACACACCTGCGGGTGTCCCCGGGCCGCACACACGGACTGCCCCGCGCCTCCGTGGGTTGCAAATGAGCCCTCCGGGAACCCTTGCCTGCCCTAGGGGCTTGTCGGGCGGGGCCGACGCAGGGTGGGTGAGTGGGGGGGGACTGCTGCTGGCACACACCCACTCCTGAAGCCCACTGGGGCGGTCCAAGGGCTATGAGCTCGGAGCTCGGGCACGGGCTGTCCCAGCAGGGCCTCGCGAGGGTGGACCGATATGCTCCCGGACCAAAAGTGTTGTAAAGGCCCAGGGCACGACCCTGCTGCGACCCCCAGCACCTCCTGGGTGCCCGCCACCACCCTTGGGCCGGGATGAGGTGCCACCTTGTGCGTGGAAGCCCCGCCCAGAGGCAAGAAGCCCCCAAGGCCCGAGGGCGCGCCCGACCCTGCAGCCCTGCTGCAGCCACAGGGAACGGGATGTCTGAGAGGGCAGCCCCCACTGCCCAAGCCTCCGCTGGCAGTTCCCCGAAGGGCTGGTGGCGGCTGCGCCTCAGCAGCCAGCCTCCCTCCCACCCTCCCTGCCTCCCTCTGGTCGGGCACTGCAAGCCACACAGCCACTTGTGTCCCCTGTGTCCCTGGAGGCCGCAGCGCGTTTTGGGTTTTGGAGCGGACGGGCCCCTCTCGGCTTCCGTAGTCCATTTGCCCCCGGAGCCCGCCAGACCCCTGGCTCTAGGAGGCTGCCCAGGCGGTGCTGCCAACTGCCCCCAGGTGCTAGCTAGCGGCAGTGGCAGCGGCCGGCCACGGGGGGAGCACACACACCTGCGGGTGTCCCCGGGCCTCACACACGGACGGCCCCGCGCCTCCGTGGGTTGCAAATGAGCCCTCCGGGAACCCTTGCCTGCCCTAGGGGCTTGTCGGGCGGGGCCGACGCAGGGTGGGTGAGTGGGGGGGGACTGCTGCTGGCACACACCCACTCCTGAAGCCCACTGGGGCGGTCCAAGGGCTATGAGCTCGGAGCTCGGGCACGGGCTGTCCCAGCTGGCCCTCCCGAGGGTGGACCGATATGCTCCCGGACCAAAAGTGTTGTAAAGGCCCAGGGCACGACCCTGCTGCGACCCCCAGCACTTCCTGGGTGCCCGCCACCACCCTTGGGCCGGGATGAGGTGCCACCTTGTGCGTGGAAGCCCCGCCCAGAGGCAAGAAGCCCCCAAGGCCCGAGGGCGCGCCCGACCCTGCAGCCCTGCTGCAGCCACAGGGAACGGGATGTCTGAGAGGGCAGCCCCCACTGCCCAAGCCTCCGCTGGCAGTTCCCCGAAGGGCTGGTGGCGGCTGCGCCTCAGCAGCCAGCCTCCCTCCCACCCTCCCTGCCTCCCTCTGGTCGGGCACTGCAAGCCACACAGCCACTTGTGTCCCCTGTGTCCCTGGAGGCCGCAGCGCGTTTTGGGTTTTGGAGCGGACGGGCCCCTCTCGGCTTCCGTAGTCCATTTGCCCCCGGAGCCCGCCAGACCCCTGGCTCTAGGAGGCTGCCCAGGCGGTGCTGCCAACTGCCCCCAGGTGCTAGCTAGCGGCAGTGGCAGCGGCCGGCCACGGGGGGAGCACACACACCTGCGGGTGTCCCTGGGCCGCACACGCGGACTGCCCCGCGCCTCCGTGGGTTGCAAATGAGCCCTCCGGGAACACTTGCCTGCCCTAGGGGCTTGTCGGGCGGGGCCGACGCAGGGTGGGTGAGTGGGAGGGGACTGCAGCTGGCACACACCCACTCCTGAAGCCCACTGGGGTGGTCCAAGGGCTATGAGCTCGGAGCTCGGGCACGGGCTGTCCCAGCAGGGCCTCGCGAGGGTGGACCGATATGCTCCCGGACCAAAAGTGTTGTAAAGGCCCAGGGCACGACCCTGCTGCGACCCCCAGCACCTCCTGGGTGCCCGCCACCACCCTTGGGCCGGGATGAGGTGCCACCTTGTGCGTGGAAGCCCCGCCCAGAGGCAAGAAGCCCCCAAGGCCCGAGGGCGCGCCCGACCCTGCAGCCCTGCTGCAGCCACAGGGAACGGGATGTCTGAGAGGGCAGCCCCCACTGCCCAAGCCTCCGCTGGCAGTTCCCCGAAGGGCTGGTGGCGGCTGCGCCTCAGCAGCCAGCCTCCCTCCCACCCTCCCTGCCTCCCTCTGGTCGGGCACTGCAAGCCACACAGCCACTTGTGTCCCCTGTGTCCCTGGAGGCCGCAGCGCGTTTTGGGTTTTGGAGCGGACGGGCCCCTCTCGGCTTACGTAGTCCATTTGCCCCCGGAGCCCGCCAGACCCCTGGCTCTAGGAGGCTGCCCAGGCGGTGCTGCCAACTGCCCCCAGGTGCTGGCTAGCGGTAGCGGCCGGCCACGGGGGGAGCACACACACATACGGGTGTCCCCGGGCCGCACACACGGACTGCCCCGCGCCTCCGTGGGTTGCAAATGAGCCCTCCGGGAACCCTTGCCTGCCCTAGGGGCTTGTCGGGCGGGGCCGACGCAGGGTGGGTGAGTGGGGGGGGGACTGCTGCTGGCACACACCCACTCCTGAAGCCCACTGGGGCGGTCCAAGGGCTATGAACTCGGAGCTCGGGCACGGGCTGTCCCAGCAGGGCCTCGCGAGGGTGGACCGATATGCTCCCGGACCAAAAGTGTTGTAAAGGCCCAGGGCACGACTCTCCTGCGACCCCCAGCACCTCCTGGGTGCCCGCCACCACCCTTGGGCCGGGATGAGGTGCCACCTTGTGCGTGGAAGCCCCGCCCAGAGGCTAGAAGCCCCCAAGGCCGGAGGGCGCGCCCGACCCTGCAGCCCTGCTGCAGCCACAGGGAACGGGATGTCTGAGAGGGCAGCCCCCACTGCCCAAGCCTCCGCTGGCAGTTCCCCGAAGGGCTGGTGGCGGCTGCGCCTCAGCAGCCAGCCTCCCTCCCACCCTCCCTGCCTCCCTCTGGTCGGGCACTGCAAGCCACACAGCCACTTGTGTCCCCTGTGTCCCTGGAGGCCGCAGCGCGTTTTGGGTTTTGGAGCGGACGGGCCCCTCTCGGCTTCCGTAGTCCATTTGCCCCCAGAGCCCGCCAGACCCCTGGCTCTAGGAGGCTGCCCAGGCGGTGCTGCCAACTGCCCCCAGGTGCTGGCTAGCGGTAGCGGCCGGCCACGGGGGGAGCACACACACATGCGGGTGTCCCCGAGCCGCACACACAGACTTCCCCGGGCCTACCAGGGTTGCAAATGAGCCCTCTGGGAACCCTTGCCTGCCCTAGGGGCTTGTCAGGTGCGGCCGACGCCCGGGGACCGACCCTGCTGCGACCCCCAGCACCTCCTGGGTTCCCGCCTCCACCCTTGGGCCGGGATGAGGTGCCACCTTGTGCGTGGAAGCCCCGCCCAGAGGCAAGAAGCCCCCAAGGCCCGAGGGCGCGCCCGACCCTGCAGCCCTGCTGCAGCCACAGGGAACGGGATGTCTGAGAGGGCAGCCCCCACTGCCCAAGCCTCCGCTGGCAGTTCCCCAAGGGCTGGTGGCGGCTGCGCCTCAGCAGCCAGCCTCCCTCCCACCCTCCCTGCCTCCCTCTGGTCGGGCACTGCAAGCCACACAGCCACTTGTGTCCCCTGTGTCCCTGGAGGCCGCAGCGCGTTTTGGGTTTTGGAGCGGATGGGCCCCTCTCGGCTTCTGTAGTCCATTTGCCCCCGGAGCCCGCCAGATCCCTGGCTCTAGGAGGCTGCCCAGGCGGTGCTGCCAACTGCCCCAGGTGCTAGCTAGCGGCAGTGGCAGCGGCCGGCCACGGGGGGAGCACACACACCTGCGGGTGTCCCCGGGCCGCACACACGGACTGCCCCGCGCCTCCGTGGGTTGCAAATGAGCCCTCCGGGAACCCTTGCCTGCCCTAGGGGCTTGTCGGGCGGGGCCGACGCAGGGTGGGTGAGTGGGGGGGGACTGCTGCTGGCACACACCCACTCCTGAACCCACTGGGGCGGTCCAAGGGCTATGAGCTCGGAGCTCGGGCACGGGCTGTCGCAGCAGGGCATCGCAAGGGTGGACCGATATGCTCCCGGACCAAAAGTGTTGTAAAGGCCCAGGGCACGACTCTTCTGCGACCCCCAGCACCTCCTGGGAGCCCGCCACCACCCTTGGGCCGGGATGAGGTGCCACCTTGTGCGTGGAAGCCCCGCCCAGAGGCAAGAAGCCCCCAAGGCCCGAGGGCGCGCCCGACCCTGCAGCCCTGCTGCAGCCACAGGGAACGGGATGTCTGAGAGGGCAGCCCCCACTGCCCAAGCCTCCGCTGGCAGTTCCCCGAAGGGCTGGTGGCGGCTGCGCCTCAGCAGCCAGCCTCCCTCCCACCCTCCCTGCCTCCCTCTGGTCGGGCACTGCAAGCCACACAGCCACTTGTGTCCCCTGTGTCCCTGGAGGCCGCAGCGCGTTTTGGGTTTTGGAGCGGACGGGCCCCTCTCGGCTTCCGTAGTCCATTTGCCCCCGGAGCCCGCCAGACCCCTGGCTCTAGGAGGCTGCCCAGGCGGTGCTGCCAACTGCCCCCAGGTGCTGGCTAGCGGCAGTGGCAGCGGCCGGCCACGGGGGGAGCACACACACCTGCGGGTGTCCCTGGGCCGCACACGCGGACTGCCCCGCGCCTCCGTGGGTTGCAAATGAGCCCTCCGGGAACACTTGCCTGCCCTAGGGGCTTGTCGGGCGGGGCCGACGCAGGGTGGGTGATTGGGGGGGGACTGCTGCTGGCACACACCCACTCCTGAAGCCCACTGGGGTGGTCCAAGGGCTATGAGCTCGGAGCTCGGGCACGGGCTGTCCCAGCAGGGCCGCGCGAGGGTGGACCGATATGCTCCCGGACCAAAAGTGTTGTAAAGGCCCAGGGCACGACCCTGCTGCGACCCCCAGCACCTCCTGGGTGCCCGCCACCACCCTTGGGCCGGGATGAGGTGCCACCTTGTGCGTGGAAGCCCCGCCCAGAGGCAAGAAGCCCCCAAGGCCCGAGGGCGCGCCCGACCCTGCAGCTCTGCTGCAGCCACAGGGAACGGGATGTCTGAGAGGGCAGCCCCCACTGCCCAAGCCTCCGCTGGCAGTTCCCCGAAGGGCTGGTGGCGGCTGCGCCTCAGCAGCCAGCCTCCCTCCCACCCTCCCTGCCTCCCTCTGGTCGGGCACTGCAAGCCACACAGCCACTTGTGTCCCCTGTGTCCCTGGAGGCCGCAGCGCGTTTTGGGTTTTGGAGCGGACGGGCCCCTCTCGGCTTACGTAGTCCATTTGCCCCCGGAGCCCGCCAGACCCCTGGCTCTAGGAGGCTGCCCAGGCGGTGCTGCCAACTGCCCCCAGGTGCTGGCTAGCGGTAGCGGCCGGCCACGGGGGGAGCACACACACATACGGGTGTCCCCGGGCCGCACACACGGACTGCCCCGCGCCTCCGTGGGTTGCAAATGAGCCCTCCGGGAACCCTTGCCTGCCCTAGGGGCTTGTCGGGCGGGGCCGACGCAGGGTGGGTGAGTGGGGGGGGGACTGCTGCTGGCACACACCCACTCCTGAAGCCCACTGGGGCGGTCCAAGGGCTATGAACTCGGAGCTCGGGCACGGGCTGTCCCAGCAGGGCCTCGCGAGGGTGGACCGATATGCTCCCGGACCAAAAGTGTTGTAAAGGCCCAGGGCACGACTCTCCTGCGACCCCCAGCACCTCCTGGGTGCCCGCCACCACCCTTGGGCCGGGATGAGGTGCCACCTTGTGCGTGGAAGCCCCGCCCAGAGGCTAGAAGCCCCCAGGGCCGGAGGGCGCGCCCGACCCTGCAGCCCTGCTGCAGCCACAGGGAACGGGATGTCTGAGAGGGCAGCCCCCACTGCCCAAGCCTCCGCTGGCAGTTCCCCGAAGGGCTGGTGGCGGCTGCGCCTCAGCAGCCAGCCTCCCTCCCACCCTCCCTGCCTCCCTCTGGTCGGGCACTGCAAGCCACACAGCCACTTGTGTCCCCTGTGTCCCTGGAGGCCGCAGCGCGTTTTGGGTTTTGGAGCGGACGGGCCCCTCTCGGCTTCCGTAGTCCATTTGCCCCCGGAGCCCGCCAGACACCTGGCTCTAGGAGGCTGCCCAGGCGGTGCTGCCAACTGCCCCCAGGTGCTGGCTAGCGGTAGCGGCCGGCCACGGGGGGAGCACACACACATACGGGTGTCCCCGGGCCGCACACACAGACTGCCCCGGGCCTCCGTGGGTTGCAAATGAGCCCTCCGGGAACCCTTGCCTGCCCTAGGGGCTTGTCGGGCGGGGCCGACGCAGGGTGGGTGAGTGGGGGGGGACTGCTGCTGGCACACACCCACTCCTGAAGCCCACTGGGGCGGTCCAAGGGCTATGAACTCGGAGCTCGGGCACGGGCTGTCCCAGCAGGGCCTCGCGAGGGTGGACCGATAAGCTCCCGGACCAAAAGTGTTGTAAAGGCCCAGGGCACGACTCTCCTGCGACCCCCAGCACCTCCTGGGTGCCCGCCACCACCCTTGGGCCGGGATGAGGTGCCACCTTGTGCGTGGAAGCCCCGCCCAGAGGCAAGAAGCCCCCAAGGCCGGAGGGCGCGCCCGACCCTGCAGCCCTGCTGCAGCCACAGGGAACGGGATGTCTGAGAGGGCAGCCCCCACTGCCCAAGCCTCCGCTGGCAGTTCCCCGAAGGGCTGGTGGCGGCTGCGCCTCAGCAGCCAGCCTCCCTCCCACCCTCCCTGCCTCCCTCTGGTCGGGCACTGCAAGCCACACAGCCACTTGTGTCCCCTGTGTCCCTGGAGGCCGCAGCGCGTTTTGGGTTTTGGAGCGGACGGGCCCCTCTCGGCTTCCGTAGTCCATTTGCCCCTAGAGCCCGCCAGACCCCTGGCTCTAGGAGGCTGCCCAGGCGGTGCTGCCAACTGCCCCCAGGTGCTAGCTAGCGGCAGTGGCAGCGGCCGGCCACGGGGGGAGCACACACACCTGCGGGTGTCCCCGGGCCGCACACACGGACTGCCCCGCGCCTCCGTGGGTTGCAAATGAGCCCTCCGGGAACCCTTGCCTGCCCTAGGGGCTTGTCGGGCGGGGCCGACGCAGGGTGGGTGAGTGGGGGGGGACTGCTGCTGGCACACACCCACTCCTGAAGCCCACTGGGGCGGTCCAAGGGCTATGAGCTCGGAGCTCGGGCACGGGCTGTCCCAGCTGGCCCTCCCGAGGGTGGACCGATATGCTCCCGGACCAAAAGTGTTGTAAAGGCCCAGGGCACGACCCTGCTGCGACCCCCAGCACCTCCTGGGTGCCCGCCACCACCCTTGGGCCGGGATGAGGTGCCACCTTGTGCGTGGAAGCCCCGCCCAGAGGCAAGAAGCCCCCAAGGCCCGAGGGCGCGCCCGACCCTGCAGCCCTGCTGCAGCCACAGGGAACGGGATGTCTGAGAGGGCAGCCCCCACTGCCCAAGCCTCTGCTGGCAGTTCCCCGAAGGGCTGGTGGCGGCTGCGCCTCAGCAGCCAGCCTCCCTCCCACCCTCCCTGCCTCCCTCTGGTCGGGCACTGCAAGCCACACAGCCACTTGTGTCCCCTGTGTCCCTGGAGGCCGCAGCGCGTTTTGGGTTTTGGAGCGGACGGGCCCCTCTCGGCTTCCGTAGTCCATTTGCCCCCGGAGCCCGCCAGACCCCTGGCTCTAGGAGGCTGCCCAGGTGGTGCTGCCAACTGCCCCCAGGTGCTAGCTAGCGGCAGTGGCAGCGGCCGGCCACGGGGGGAGCACACACACCTGCGGGTGTCCCCGGGCCGCACACGCGGACTGCCCCGCGCCTCCGTGGGTTGCAAATGAGCCCTCCGGGAACACTTGCCTGCCCTAGGGGCTTGTCGGGCGGGGCCGACACAGGGTGGGTGAGTGGGGGGGGACTGCAGCTGGCACACACCCACTCCTGAAGCCCACTGGGGCGGTCCAAGGGCTATGAGCTCGGAGCTCGGGCACGGGCTGTCCCAGCAGGGCCTCGCGAGGGTGGACCGATATGCTCCCAAACCAAAAGTGTTGTAAAGGCCCAGGGCACGACCCTGCTGCGACCCCCAGCACCTCCTGGGTGCCCGCCACCACCCTTGGGCCGGGATGAGGTGCCACCTTGTGCGTGGAAGCCCCGCCCAGAGGCAAGAAGCCCCCAAGGCCCGAGGGCGCGCCCGACCCTGCAGCCCTGCTGCAGCCACAGGGAACGGGATGTCTGAGAGGGCAGCCCCCACTGCCCAAGCCTCCGCTGGCAGTTCCCCGAAGGGCTGGTGGCGGCTGCGCCTCAGCAGCCAGCCTCCCTCCCACCCTCCCTGCCTCCCTCTGGTCGGGCACTGCAAGCCACACAGCCACTTGTGTCCCCTGTGTCCCTGGAGGCCGCAGCGCGTTTTGGGTTTTGGAGCGGACGGGCCCCTCTCGGCTTCCGTAGTCCATTTGCCCCCGGAGCCCGCCAGACCCCTGGCTCTAGGAGGCTGCCCAGGCGGTGCTGCCAACTGCCCCCAGGTGCTAGCTAGCGGCAGTGGCAGCGGCCGGCCACGGGGGGAGCACACACACCTGCGGGTGTCCCTGGGCCGCACACGCGGACTGCCCCGCGCCTCCGTGGGTTGCAAATGAGCCCTCCGGGAACACTTGCCTGCCCTAGGGGCTTGTCGGGCGGGGCCGACACAGGGTGGGTGAGTGGGGGGGGACTGCAGCTGGCACACACCCACTCCTGAAGCCCACTGGGGCGGTCCAAGGGCTATGAGCTCGGAGCTCGGGCACGGGCTGTCCCAGCAGGGCCTCGCGAGGGTGGACCGATATGCTCCCGGACCAAAAGTGTTGTAAAGGCCCAGGGCACGACCCTGCTGCGACCCCCAGCACCTCCTGGGTGCCCGCCACCACCCTTGGGCCGGGATGAGGTGCCACCTTGTGCGTGGAAGCCCCGCCCAGAGGCAAGAAGCCCCCAAGGCCCGAGGGCGCGCCCGACCCTGCAGCCCTGCTGCAGCCACAGGGAACGGGATGTCTGAGAGGGCAGCCCCCACTGCCCAAGCCTCCGCTGGCAGTTCCCCGAAGGGCTGGTGGCGGCTGCGCCTCAGCAGCCAGCCTCCCTCCCACTCTCCCTGCCTCCCTCTGGTCGGGCACTGCAAGCCACACAGCCACTTGTGTCCCCTGTGTCCCTGGAGGCCGCAGCGCGTTTTGGGTTTTGGAGCGGACAGGCCCCTCTCGGCTTCCGTAGTCCATTTGCCCCCGGAGCCCGCCAGACCCCTGGCTCTAGGAGGCTGCCCAGGCGGTGCTGCCAACTGCCCCCAGGTGCTGGCTAGCGGCAGTGGCAGCGGCCGGCCACGGGGGGAGCACACACACCTGCGGGTGTCCCTGGGCCGCACACGCGGACTGCCCCGCGCCTCCGTGGGTTGCAAATGAGCCCTCCGGGAACACTTGCCTGCCCTAGGGGCTTGTCGGGCGGGGCCGACGCAGGGTGGGTGATTGGGGGGGGACTGCTGCTGGCACACACCCACTCCTGAAGCCCACTGGGGTGGTCCAAGGGCTATGAGCTCGGAGCTCGGGCACGGGCTGTCCCAGCAGGGCCGCGCGAGGGTGGACCGATATGCTCCCGGACCAAAAGTGTTGTAAAGGCCCAGGGCACGACCCTGCTGCGACCCCCAGCACCTCCTGGGTGCCCGCCACCACCCTTGGGCCGGGATGAGGTGCCACCTTGTGCGTGGAAGCCCCGCCCAGAGGCAAGAAGCCCCCAAGGCCCGAGGGCGCGCCCGACCCTGCAGCTCTGCTGCAGCCACAGGGAACGGGATGTCTGAGAGGGCAGCCCCCACTGCCCAAGCCTCCGCTGGCAGTTCCCCGAAGGGCTGGTGGCGGCTGCGCCTCAGCAGCCAGCCTCCCTCCCACCCTCCCTGCCTCCCTCTGGTCGGGCACTGCAAGCCACACAGCCACTTGTGTCCCCTGTGTCCCTGGAGGCCGCAGCGCGTTTTGGGTTTTGGAGCGGACGGGCCCCTCTCGGCTTACGTAGTCCATTTGCCCCCGGAGCCCGCCAGACCCCTGGCTCTAGGAGGCTGCCCAGGCGGTGCTGCCAACTGCCCCCAGGTGCTGGCTAGCGGTAGCGGCCGGCCACGGGGGGAGCACACACACATACGGGTGTCCCCGGGCCGCACACACGGACTGCCCCGCGCCTCCGTGGGTTGCAAATGAGCCCTCCGGGAACCCTTGCCTGCCCTAGGGGCTTGTCGGGCGGGGCCGACGCAGGGTGGGTGAGTGGGGGGGGGACTGCTGCTGGCACACACCCACTCCTGAAGCCCACTGGGGCGGTCCAAGGGCTATGAACTCGGAGCTCGGGCACGGGCTGTCCCAGCAGGGCCTCGCGAGGGTGGACCGATATGCTCCCGGACCAAAAGTGTTGTAAAGGCCCAGGGCACGACTCTCCTGCGACCCCCAGCACCTCCTGGGTGCCCGCCACCACCCTTGGGCCGGGATGAGGTGCCACCTTGTGCGTGGAAGCCCCGCCCAGAGGCTAGAAGCCCCCAGGGCCGGAGGGCGCGCCCGACCCTGCAGCCCTGCTGCAGCCACAGGGAACGGGATGTCTGAGAGGGCAGCCCCCACTGCCCAAGCCTCCGCTGGCAGTTCCCCGAAGGGCTGGTGGCGGCTGCGCCTCAGCAGCCAGCCTCCCTCCCACCCTCCCTGCCTCCCTCTGGTCGGGCACTGCAAGCCACACAGCCACTTGTGTCCCCTGTGTCCCTGGAGGCCGCAGCGCGTTTTGGGTTTTGGAGCGGACGGGCCCCTCTCGGCTTCCGTAGTCCATTTGCCCCCGGAGCCCGCCAGACCCCTGGCTCTAGGAGGCTGCCCAGGCGGTGCTGCCAACTGCCCCCAGGTGCTGGCTAGCGGTAGCGGCCGGCCACGGGGGGAGCACACACACATACGGGTGTCCCCGGGCCGCACACACAGACTGCCCCGGGCCTCCGTGGGTTGCAAATGAGCCCTCCGGGAACCCTTGCCTGCCCTAGGGGCTTGTCGGGCGGGGCCGACGCAGGGTGGGTGAGTGGGGGGGGACTGCTGCTGGCACACACCCACTCCTGAAGCCCACTGGGGCGGTCCAAGGGCTATGAACTCGGAGCTCGGGCACGGGCTGTCCCAGCAGGGCCTCGCGAGGGTGGACCGATAAGCTCCCGGACCAAAAGTGTTGTAAAGGCCCAGGGCACGACTCTCCTGCGACCCCCAGCACCTCCTGGGTGCCCGCCACCACCCTTGGGCCGGGATGAGGTGCCACCTTGTGCGTGGAAGCCCCGCCCAGAGGCAAGAAGCCCCCAAGGCCGGAGGGCGCGCCCGACCCTGCAGCCCTGCTGCAGCCACAGGGAACGGGATGTCTGAGAGGGCAGCCCCCACTGCCCAAGCCTCCGCTGGCAGTTCCCCGAAGGGCTGGTGGCGGCTGCGCCTCAGCAGCCAGCCTCCCTCCCACCCTCCCTGCCTCCCTCTGGTCGGGCACTGCAAGCCACACAGCCACTTGTGTCCCCTGTGTCCCTGGAGGCCGCAGCGCGTTTTGGGTTTTGGAGCGGACGGGCCCCTCTCGGCTTCCGTAGTCCATTTGCCCCTAGAGCCCGCCAGACCCCTGGCTCTAGGAGGCTGCCCAGGCGGTGCTGCCAACTGCCCCCAGGTGCTAGCTAGCGGCAGTGGCAGCGGCCGGCCACGGGGGGAGCACACACACCTGCGGGTGTCCCCGGGCCGCACACACGGACTGCCCCGCGCCTCCGTGGGTTGCAAATGAGCCCTCCGGGAACCCTTGCCTGCCCTAGGGGCTTGTCGGGCGGGGCCGACGCAGGGTGGGTGAGTGGGGGGGGACTGCTGCTGGCACACACCCACTCCTGAAGCCCACTGGGGCGGTCCAAGGGCTATGAGCTCGGAGCTCGGGCACGGGCTGTCCCAGCTGGCCCTCCCGAGGGTGGACCGATATGCTCCCGGACCAAAAGTGTTGTAAAGGCCCAGGGCACGACCCTGCTGCGACCCCCAGCACCTCCTGGGTGCCCGCCACCACCCTTGGGCCGGGATGAGGTGCCACCTTGTGCGTGGAAGCCCCGCCCAGAGGCAAGAAGCCCCCAAGGCCCGAGGGCGCGCCCGACCCTGCAGCCCTGCTGCAGCCACAGGGAACGGGATGTCTGAGAGGGCAGCCCCCACTGCCCAAGCCTCTGCTGGCAGTTCCCCGAAGGGCTGGTGGCGGCTGCGCCTCAGCAGCCAGCCTCCCTCCCACCCTCCCTGCCTCCCTCTGGTCGGGCACTGCAAGCCACACAGCCACTTGTGTCCCCTGTGTCCCTGGAGGCCGCAGCGCGTTTTGGGTTTTGGAGCGGACGGGCCCCTCTCGGCTTCCGTAGTCCATTTGCCCCCGGAGCCCGCCAGACCCCTGGCTCTAGGAGGCTGCCCAGGTGGTGCTGCCAACTGCCCCCAGGTGCTAGCTAGCGGCAGTGGCAGCGGCCGGCCATGGGGGGAGCACACACACCTGCGGGTGTCCCCGGGCCGCACACGCGGACTGCCCCGCGCCTCCGTGGGTTGCAAATGAGCCCTCCGGGAACACTTGCCTGCCCTAGGGGCTTGTCGGGCGGGGCCGACACAGGGTGGGTGAGTGGGGGGGGACTGCAGCTGGCACACACCCACTCCTGAAGCCCACTGGGGCGGTCCAAGGGCTATGAGCTCGGAGCTCGGGCACGGGCTGTCCCAGCAGGGCCTCGCGAGGGTGGACCGATATGCTCCCGGACCAAAAGTGTTGTAAAGGCCCAGGGCACGACCCTGCTGCGACCCCCAGCACCTCCTGGGTGCCCGCCACCACCCTTGGGCCGGGATGAGGTGCCACCTTGTGCGTGGAAGCCCCGCCCAGAGGCAAGAAGCCCCCAAGGCCCGAGGGCGCGCCCGACCCTGCAGCCCTGCTGCAGCCACAGGGAACGGGATGTCTGAGAGGGCAGCCCCCACTGCCCAAGCCTCCGCTGGCAGTTCCCCGAAGGGCTGGTGGCGGCTGCGCCTCAGCAGCCAGCCTCCCTCCCACCCTCCCTGCCTCCCTCTGGTCGGGCACTGCAAGCCACACAGCCACTTGTGTCCCCTGTGTCCCTGGAGGCCGCAGCGCGTTTTGGGTTTTGGAGCGGACGGGCCCCTCTCGGCTTCCGTAGTCCATTTGCCCCCGGAGCCCGCCAGACCCCTGGCTCTAGGAGGCTGCCCAGGCGGTGCTGCCAACTGCCCCCAGGTGCTAGCTAGCGGCAGTGGCAGCGGCCGGCCACGGGGGGAGCACACACACCTGCGGGTGTCCCTGGGCCGCACACGCGGACTGCCCCGCGCCTCCGTGGGTTGCAAATGAGCCCTCCGGGAACACTTGCCTGCCCTAGGGGCTTGTCGGGCGGGGCCGACACAGGGTGGGTGAGTGGGGGGGGACTGCAGCTGGCACACACCCACTCCTGAAGCCCACTGGGGCGGTCCAAGGGCTATGAGCTCGGAGCTCGGGCACGGGCTGTCCCAGCAGGGCCTCGCGAGGGTGGACCGATATGCTCCCGGACCAAAAGTGTTGTAAAGGCCCAGGGCACGACCCTGCTGCGACCCCCAGCACCTCCTGGGTGCCCGCCACCACCCTTGGGCCGGGATGAGGTGCCACCTTGTGCGTGGAAGCCCCGCCCAGAGGCAAGAAGCCCCCAAGGCCCGAGGGCGCGCCCGACCCTGCAGCCCTGCTGCAGCCACAGGGAACGGGATGTCTGAGAGGGCAGCCCCCACTGCCCAAGCCTCCGCTGGCAGTTCCCCGAAGGGCTGGTGGCGGCTGCGCCTCAGCAGCCAGCCTCCCTCCCACTCTCCCTGCCTCCCTCTGGTCGGGCACTGCAAGCCACACAGCCACTTGTGTCCCCTGTGTCCCTGGAGGCCGCAGCGCGTTTTGGGTTTTGGAGCGGACAGGCCCCTCTCGGCTTCCGTAGTCCATTTGCCCCCGGAGCCCGCCAGACCCCTGGCTCTAGGAGGCTGCCCAGGCGGTGCTGCCAACTGCCCCCAGGTGCTGGCTAGCGGTAGCGGCCGGCCACGGGGGGAGCACACACACATACGGGTGTCCCCGGGCCGCACACACGGACTGCCCCGCGCCTCCGTGGGTTGCAAATGAGCCCTCCGGGAACCCTTGCCTGCCCTAGGGGCTTGTCGGGCGGGGCCGACGCAGGGTGGGTGAGTGGGGGGGGACTGCTGCTGGCACACACCCACTCCTGAAGCCCACTGGGGCGGTCCAAGGGCTATGAACTCGGAGCTCGGGCACGGGCTGTCCCAGCAGGGCCTCGCGAGGGTGGACCGATATGCTCCCGGACCAAAAGTGTTGTAAAGGCCCAGGGCACGACTCTCCTGCGACCCCCAGCACCTCCTGGGTGCCCGCCACCACCCTTGGGCCGGGATGAGGTGTGCCACCTTGTGCGTGGAAGCCCCGCCCAGAGGCTAGAAGCCCCCAAGGCCGGAGGGCGCGCCCGACCCTGCAGCCCTGCTGCAGCCACAGGGAACGGGATGTCTGAGAGGGCAGCCCCCACTGCCCAAGCCTCCGCTGGCAGTTCCCCGAAGGGCTGGTGGCGGCTGCGCCTCAGCAGCCAGCCTCCCTCCCACCCTCCCTGCCTCCCTCTGGTCGGGCACTGCAAGCCACACAGCCACTTGTGTCCCCTGTGTCCCTGGAGGCCGCAGCGCGTTTTGGGTTTTGGAGCGGACGGGCCCCTCTCGGCTTCCGTAGTCCAATTGCCCCCAGAGCCCGCCAGACCCCTGGCTCTAGGAGGCTGCCCAGGCGGTGCTGCCAACTGCCCCCAGGTGCTAGCTAGCGGCAGTGGCAGCGGCCGGCCACGGGGGGAGCACACACACCTGCGGGTGTCCCCGGGCCGCACACACGGACTGCCCCGCGCCTCCGTGGGTTGCAAATGAGCCCTCCCTCCGGGAACCCTTGCCTGCCCTAGGGGCTTGTCGGGCGGGGCCGACGCAGGGTGGGTGAGTGGGGGGGGACTGCTGCTGGCACACACCCACTCCTGAAGCCCACTGGGGCGGTCCAAGGGCTATGAGCTCGGAGCTCGGGCACGGGCTGTACCAGCAGGGCCTCCCGAGGGTGGACCGATATGCTCCCGGACCAAAAGTGTTGTAAAGGCCCAGGGCACGACTCTCCTGCGACCCCCCAGCACCTCCTGGGTGCCCGCCACCACCCTTGGGCCGGGATGAGGTGCCACCTTGTGCGTGGAAGCCCCGCCCAGAGGCAAGAAGCCCCCAAGGCCCGAGGGCGCGCCCGACCCTGCAGCCCTGCTGCAGCCACAGGGAACGGGATGTCTGAGAGGGCAGCCCCCACTGCCCAAGCCTCCGCTGGCAGTTCCCCGAAGGGCTGGTGGCGGCTGCGCCTCAGCAGCCAGCCTCCCTCCCACCCTCCCTGCCTCCCTCTGGTCGGGCACTGCAAGCCACACAGCCACTTGTGTCCCCTGTGTCCCTGGAGGCCGCAGCGCGTTTTGGGTTTTGGAGCGGACGGGCCCCTCTCGGCTTCCGTAGTCCATTTGCCCCGGAGCCCGCCAGACCCCTGGCTCTAGGAGGCTGCCCAGGCGGTGCTGCCAACTGCCCCCAGGTGCTAGCTAGCGGCAGTGGCAGCGGCCGGCCACGGGGGGAGCACACACACCTGCGGGTGTCCCTGGGCCGCACACGCGGACTGCCCCGCGCCTCCGTGGGTTGCAAATGAGCCCTCCGGGAACACTTGCCTGCCCTAGGGGCTTGTCGGGCGGGGCCGACACAGGGTGGGTGAGTGGGGGGGGACTGCAGCTGGCACACACCCACTCCTGAAGCCCACTGGGGCGGTCCAAGGGCTATGAGCTCGGAGCTCGGGCACGGGCTGTCCCAGCAGGGCCTCGCGAGGGTGGACCGATATGCTCCCGGACCAAAAGTGTTGTAAAGGCCCAGGGCACGACCCTGCTGCGACCCCCAGCACCTCCTGGGTGCCCGCCACCACCCTTGGGCCGGGATGAGGTGCCACCTTGTGCGTGGAAGCCCCGCCCAGAGGCAAGAAGCCCCCAAGGCCCGAGGGCGCGCCCGACCCTGCAGCCCTGCTGCAGCCACAGGGAACGGGATGTCTGAGAGGGCAGCCCCCACTGCCCAAGCCTCCGCTGGCAGTTCACCGAAGGGCTGGTGGCGGCTGCGCCTCAGCAGCCAGCCTCCCTCCCACTCTCCCTGCCTCCCTCTGGTCGGGCACTGCAAGCCACACAGCCACTTGTGTCCCCTGTGTCCCTGGAGGCCGCAGCGCGTTTTGGGTTTTGGAGCGGACAGGCCCCTCTCGGCTTCCGTAGTCCATTTGCCCCCGGAGCCCGCCAGACCCCTGGCTCTAGGAGGCTGCCCAGGCGGTGCTGCCAACTGCCCCCAGGTGCTGGCTAGCGGTAGCGGCCGGCCACGGGGGGAGCACACACACATACGGGTGTCCCCGGGCCGCACACACGGACTGCCCCGCGCCTCCGTGGGTTGCAAATGAGCCCTCCGGGAACCCTTGCCTGCCCTAGGGGCTTGTCGGGCGGGGCCGACGCAGGGTGGGTGAGTGGGGGGGGACTGCTGCTGGCACACACCCACTCCTGAAGCCCACTGGGGCGGTCCAAGGGCTATGAACTCGGAGCTCGGGCACGGGCTGTCCCAGCAGGGCCTCGCGAGGGTGGACCGATATGCTCCCGGACCAAAAGTGTTGTAAAGGCCCAGGGCACGACTCTCCTGCGACCCCCAGCACCTCCTGGGTGCCCGCCACCACCCTTGGGCCGGGATGAGGTGTGCCACCTTGTGCGTGGAAGCCCCGCCCAGAGGCTAGAAGCCCCCAAGGCCGGAGGGCGCGCCCGACCCTGCAGCCCTGCTGCAGCCACAGGGAACGGGATGTCTGAGAGGGCAGCCCCCACTGCCCAAGCCTCCGCTGGCAGTTCCCCGAAGGGCTGGTGGCGGCTGCGCCTCAGCAGCCAGCCTCCCTCCCACCCTCCCTGCCTCCCTCTGGTCGGGCACTGCAAGCCACACAGCCACTTGTGTCCCCTGTGTCCCTGGAGGCCGCAGCGCGTTTTGGGTTTTGGAGCGGACGGGCCCCTCTCGGCTTCCGTAGTCCAATTGCCCCCAGAGCCCGCCAGACCCCTGGCTCTAGGAGGCTGCCCAGGCGGTGCTGCCAACTGCCCCCAGGTGCTAGCTAGCGGCAGTGGCAGCGGCCGGCCACGGGGGGAGCACACACACCTGCGGGTGTCCCCGGGCCGCACACACGGACTGCCCCGCGCCTCCGTGGGTTGCAAATGAGCCCTCCCTCCGGGAACCCTTGCCTGCCCTAGGGGCTTGTCGGGCGGGGCCGACGCAGGGTGGGTGAGTGGGGGGGGACTGCTGCTGGCACACACCCACTCCTGAAGCCCACTGGGGCGGTCCAAGGGCTATGAGCTCGGAGCTCGGGCACGGGCTGTCCCAGCAGGGCCTCGCGAGGGTGGACCGATATGCTCCCGGACCAAAAGTGTTGTAAAGGCCCAGGGCACGACTCTCCTGCGACCCCCAGCACCTCCTGGGTGCCCGCCACCACCCTTGGGCCGGGATGAGGTGCCACCTTGTGCGTGGAAGCCCCGCCCAGAGGCTAGAATCCCCCAAGGCCGGAGGGCGCGCCCGATCCTGCAGCCCTGCTGCAGCCACAGGGAACGGGATGTCTGAGAGGGCAGCCCCCACTGCCCAAGCCTCCGCTGGCAGTTCCCCGAAGGGCTGGTGGCGGCTGCGCCTCAGCAGCCAGCCTCCCTCCCACCCTCCCTGCCTCCCTCTGGTCGGGCACTGCAAGCCACACAGCCACTTGTGTCCCCTGTGTCCCTGGAGGCCGCAGCGCGTTTTGGGTTTTGGAGCGGACGGGCCCCTCTAAGCTTCCATAGTCCATTTGCCCCCAGAGCCCGCCAGACGCCTGCCTCTAGGAGGCTGCCCAGGCGGTGCTGCCAACTGCCCCCAGGTGCTAGCTAGCGGCAGTGGCAGCAGCCGGCCACGGGGGGAGCACACACACCTGCGGGTGTCCCCGGGCCGCACACACGGACTGCCCCGCGCCTCCGTGGGTTGCAAATGAGCCCTCCGGGAACCCTTCCTGCCCTAGGGGCTTGTCGGGCGGGTCCGACGCAGGGTGGGTGAGTGGGGGGGGACTGCTGCTGGCACACACCCACTCCTGAAGCCCACTGGGGCGGTCCAAGGGCTATGAGCTCCGAGCTCGGGCACGGGCTGTCCCAGCAGGGCCTCGCGAGGGTGGACCGATATGCTCCCGGACCAAAAGTGTTGTAAAGGCCCAGGGCACGACTCTCCCGCGACCCCCAGCACCTCCTGGGTGCCCGCCACCACCCTTGGGCCGGGATGAGGTGCCACCTTGTGCGTGGAAGCCCCGCCCAGAGGCAAGAAGCCCCCAAGGCCCGAGGGCGCGCCCGACCCTGCAGCCCTGCTGCAGCCACAGGGAACGGGATGTCTGAGAGGGCAGCCCCCACTGCCCAAGCCTCCGCTGGCAGTTCCCCGAAGGGCTGGTGGCGGCTGCGCCTCAGCAGCCAGCCTCCCTCCCACCCTCCCTGCCTCCCTCTGGTCGGGCACTGCAAGCCACACAGCCACTTGTGTCCCCTGTGTCCCTGGAGGCCGCAGCGCGTTTTGGGTTTTGGAGCGGACGGGCCCCTCTCGGCTTCCGTAGTCCATTTGCCCCCGGAGCCCGCCAGACCCCTGGCTCTAGGAGGCTGCCCAGGCGGTGCTGCCAACTGCCCCCAGGTGCTAGCTAGCGGCAGTGGCAGCGGCCGGCCACGGGGGGAGCACACACACCTGCGGGTGTCCCCGGGCCGCACACACGGACTGCCCCGCGCCTCCGTGGGTTGCAAATGAGCCCTCCGGGAACCCTTGCCTGCACTAGGGGCTTGTCGGGCGGGGCCGACGCAGGGTGGGTGAGTGGGGGGGGGACTGCTGCTGGCACACACCCACTCCTGAAGCCCACTGGGGCAGTCCAAGGGCTATGAGCTCGGAGCTCGCGCACGGGCTGTCCCAGCAGTGCCTCCCGAGGGTGGACCGATATGCTCCCGGACCAAAAGTGTTGTAAAGGCCCAGGGCACGACCCTGCTGCGACCCCCAGCACCTCCTGGGTGCCCGCCACCACCCTTGGGCCGGGATGAGGTGCCACCTTGTGCGTGGAAGCCCCGCCCAGAGGCAAGAAGCCCCCAAGGCCCGAGGGCGCGCCCGACCCTGCAGCCCTGCTGCAGCCACAGGGAACGGGATGTCTGAGAGGGCAGCCCCCACTGCCCAAGCCTCCGCTGGCAGTTCCCCAAAGGGCTGGTAGCGGCTGCGCCTCAGCAGCCAGCCTCCCTCCCACCCTCCCTGCCTCCCTCTGGTCAGGCACTGCAAGCCACACAGCCACTTGTGTCCCCTGTGTCCCTGGAGGCCGCAGCGCGTTTTGGGTTTTGGAGCGGACGGGCCCCTCTCGGCTTCCATAGTCCATTTGCCCCCGGAGCCCGCCAGACCCCTGGCTCTAGGAGGCTGCCCAGGCGGTGCTGCCAACTGCCCCCAGGTGCTAGCTAGCGGCAGTGGCAGCGGCCGGCCACGGGGGGAGCACACACACCTGCGGGTGTCCCCGGGCCGCACACACGGACTGCCCCGCGCCTCCGTGGGTTGCAAATGAGCCCTCCGGGAACCCTTCCTGCCCTACGGGCTTGTCGGGCGGGGACGACGAAGGGTGGGTGAGTGGGGGGGGGACTGCTGCTGGCACACACCCACTCCTGAAGCCCACTGGGGCGGTCCAAGGGCTATGAGCTCGGAGCTCGGGCACGGGCTGTCCCAGCAGGGCCTCGCGAGGGTGGACCGATATGCTCCCGGACCAAAAGTGTTGTAAAGGCCCAGGGCACGACTCTCCTGCGACCCCCAGCACCTCCTGGGTGCCCGCCACCACCCTTGGGCCGGGATGAGGTGCCACCTTGTGCGTGGAAGCCCCGCCCAGAGGCAAGAAGCCCCCAAGGCCCGAGGGCGCGCCCGACCCTGCAGCCCTGCTGCAGCCACAGGGAACGGGATGTCTGAGAGGGCAGCCCCCACTGCCCAAGCCTCCGCTGGCAGTTCCCCGAAGGGCTGGTGGCGGCTGCGCCTCAGCAGCCAGCCTCCCTCCCACCCTCCCTGCCTCCCTCTGGTCGGGCACTGCAAGCCACACAGCCACTTGTGTCCCCTGTGTCCCTGGAGGCCGCAGCGCATTTTGGGTTTTAGAGCGGACTGGCCCCTCTCGGATTCCGTAGTCCATTTGCCCCCGGAGCCCGCCAGACCCCTGCCTCTAGGAGGCTGCCCAGGCGGTGCTGCCAACTGCCCCCAGGTGCTGGCTAGCGGCAGCGGCCGGCCACGGGGGGAGCACACACACATGCGGGTGTCCCCGGGCCGCACACACAGACTGCCCCGGGCCTCCGCGGGTTGCAAATGAGCCCTCTGGGAACCCTTGCCAGCCCTAGGGGCTTGTCAGGCGCGGCCGACGCCCAGGGACCGACCCTGCTGCGACCCCCAGAACCTCCTGGGTTCCCGCCACCACCCTTGGGCCGGGATGAGGTGCCACCTTGTGCGTGGAAGCCCCGCCCAGAGGCAAGAAGCCCCCAAGGCCGGAGGGCGCGCCCGACCCTGCAGCCCTGCTGCAGCCACAGGGAACGGGATGTCTGAGAGGGCAGCCCCCACTGCCCAAGCCTCCGCTGGCAGTTCCCCGAAGGGCTGGTGGCGGCTGCGCCTCAGCAGCCAGCCTCCCTCCCACCCTCCCTGCCTCCCTCTGGTCGGGCACTGCAAGCCACACAGCCACTTGTGTCCCCTGTGTCCCTGGAGGCCGCAGCGCGTTTTGGGTTTTGGAGCGGACGGGCCCCTCTCGGCTTCCGTAGTCCATTTGCCCCCGGAGCCCGCCAGAATCCTGGCTCTAGGAGGCTGCCCAGGCGGTGCTGCCAACTGCCCCCAGGTGCTGGCTAGCGGCAGCGGCCGGCCACGGGGGGAGCACACATACATGCGGATGTCCCCGGGCCGCACACACAGACAGCCCCGGGCCTCCGCGGGTTGCAAATGAGCCCTCTAAGAACCCTTGCCTGCCCTAGGGGCTTGTCAGGTGCGGCCGACGCCCAGGGACCGACCCTGCTGCGACCCCCAGCACCTCCTGGGTGCCCGCCACCACCCTTGGGCCGGGATGAGGTGCCACCTTGTGCGTGGAAGCCCCGCCCAGAGGCAAGAAGCCCCCAAGGCCCGAGGGCGCGCCCGACCCTGCAGCCCTGCTGCAGCCACAGGGAACGGGATGTCTGAGAGGGCAGCCCCCACTGCCCAAGCCTCCGCTGGCAGTTCCCCGAAGGGCTGGTGGCGGCTGCGCCTCAGCAGCCAGCCTCCCTCCCACCCTCCCTGCCTCCCTCTGGTCGGGCACTGCAAGCCACACAGCCACTTGTGTCCCCTGTGTCCCTGGAGGCCGCAGCGCGTTTTGGGTTTTGGAGCGGACGGGCCCCTCTCGGATTCCGTAGTCCATTTGCCCCCGGAGCCCGCCAGACCCCTGGCTCTAGGAGGCTGCCCAGGCCGTGCTGCCAACTGCCCCCAGGTGCTGGCTAGCGGAAGCGGCCGGCCACGGGGGGAGCACACACACATGCGGGTGTCCCTGGGCCGCACACACAGACTGCCCGGGGCATCCGCGGGTTGCAAATGAGTCCTCTGGGAACCCTTGCCTGCCCTAGGGTCTTGTCAGGCGCGGCCGACGCCCAGGGACCGACCCTGCTGCGACCCCCAGCACCTCCTGGGTGCACGCCACCACCCTTGGGCCGGGATGAGGTGCCACCTTGTGCGTGGAAGTCCCGCCCAGAGGCAAGAAGCCCCCAAGGCCCGAGGGCGCGCCCGACCCTGCAGCCCTGCTGCAGCCACAGGGAACGGGATGTCTGAGAGGGCAGCCCCCACTGCCCAAGCCTCCGCTGACAGTTCCCCGAAGGGCTGGTGGCGGCTGCGCCTCAGCAGCCAGCCTCCCTCCCACCCTCCCTGCCTCCCTCTGGTCGGGCACTGCAAGCCACACAGCCACTTGTGTCCCCTGTGTCCCTAGAGGCCGCAGCGCGTTTTGGGTTTTGGAGTGGACGGGCCCCTCTCGGCTTCCATAGTCCATTTGCCCCCAGAGCCCGCCAGACCCCTGGCTCTAGGAGGCTGCCCAGGCGGTGCTGCCAACTGCCCCCAGGTGCTAGCTAGCGGCAGTGGCAGCGGCCGGCCACGGGGGGAGCACACACACCTGCGGGTGTCCCCAGGCCGCACACACGGACTGCCCCGCGCCTCCGTGGGTTGCAAATGAGCCCTCCGGGAACCCTTCCTGCCCTAGGGGCTTGTCGGGCGGGGCCGACGCAGGGTGGGTGAGTGGGGGGGGACTGCTGCTGGCACACACCTACTCCTGAAGCCCACTGGGGCGGTCCAAGGGCTATGAGCTCGGAGCTCGGGCACGGGCTGTCCCAGCAGGGCCTCGCGATGGTGGACTGATATGCTCCCAGACCCAAAGTGTTGTAAAGGCCCAGGGCACGGCTCTCCTGCGACCCCCAGCACCTCCTGGGTGCCCGCCACCACCCTTGGGCCGGGATGAGGTGCCACCTTGTGCGTGGAAGCCCCGCCCAGAGGCAAGAAGCCCCCAAGGCCCGAGGGCGCGCCCGACCCTGCAGCCCTGCTGCAGCCACAGGGAACGTGATGTCTGAGAGGGCAGCCCCCACTGCCCAAGCCTCCGCTGGCAGTTCCCCGAAGGGCTGGTGGCGGCTGCGCCTCAGCAGCCAGCCTCCCTCCCACCCTCCCTGCCTCCCTCTGGTCGGGCACTGCAAGCCACACAGCCACTTGTGTCCCCTGTGTCCCTGGAGGCCGCAGCGCGTTTTGGGTTTTGGAGCGGACGGGCCCCTCTCGGCTTCCGTAGTCCATTTGCACCCAGAGCCCGCCAGACCCCTGGCTCTAGGAGGCTGCCCAGGCGGTGCTGCCAACTGCCCCCAGGTGCTAGCTAGCGGCAGATGCAGCGGCCGGCCACGGGGGGAGCACACACACTTGCGGATGTCCCTGGGCCGCACACACGGACTGAACCGCGCCTCCGTGGGTTGCAAATGAGCCCTCCGGGAACCCTTGCCTGCCCTAGGGGCTTGTCGGGCGGGTCCGACGCAGGGTGGGTGAGTGGGGGGGGGGACTGCTGCTGGCACACACCTACTCCTGAAGCCCACTGTGGTGGTCCAAGAGCTATGAGCTCGGAGCTCGGGCACGGGCTGTCCCAGCAGGGCCTCGCGAGTGTGGACCGATATGCTCCCGGAACAAAAGTGTTGTAAAGGCCCAGGGCACGACCCTGCTGCGACCCCCAGCACCTCCTGGGTGCACGCCACCACCCTTGGGCCGGGATGAGGTGCCACCTTGTGCGTGGAAGTCCCGCCCAGAGGCAAGAAGCCCCCAAGGCCCGAGGGCGCGCCCGACCCTGCAGCCCTGCTGCAGCCACAGGGAACGGGATGTCTGAGAGGGCAGCCCCCCTGCCCAAGCCTCCGCTGGCAGTTCCCCGAAGGGCTGGTGGCGGCTGCGCCTCAGCAGCCAGCCTCCCTCCCACCCTCCCTGCCTCCCTCTGGTCGGGCACTGCAAGCCACACAGCCACTTGTGTCCCCTGTGTCCCTGGGGGCCGCAGCGCGTTTTGGGTTTTGGAGCGGACGGGCCCCTCTCGGCTTCCATAGTCCATTTGCCCCCGGAGCCCGCCAGACCCCTGGCTCTAGGAGGCTGCCCAGGCGGTGCTGCCAACTGCCCCCAGGTGCTAGCTAGCGGCAGTGGCAGCGGCCGGCCACGGGGGGAGCACACACACCTGCGGGTGTCCCCGGGCCGCACACACGGACTGCCCCGCGCCTCCGTGGGTTGCAAATGAGCCCTCCGGGAACCCTTCCTGCCCTACGGGCTTGTCGGGCGGGGACGACGAAGGGTGGGTGAGTGGGGGGGGACTGCTGCTGGCACACACCCACTCCTGAAGCCCACTGGGGCGGTCCAAGGGCTATGAGCTCGGAGCTCGGGCACGGGCTGTCCCAGCAGGGCCTCGCGAGGGTGGACCGATATGCTCCCGGACCAAAAGTGTTGTAAAGGCCCAGGGCACGACTCTCCTGCGACCCCCAGCACCTCCTGGGTGCCCGCCACCACCCTTGGGCCGGGATGAGGTGCCACCTTGTGCGTGGAAGCCCCGCCCAGAGGCAAGAAGCCCCCAAGGCCCGAGGGCGCGCCCGACCCTGCAGCCCTGCTGCAGCCACAGGGAACGGGATGTCTGAGAGGGCAGCCCCCACTGCCCAAGCCTCCGCTGGCAGTTCCCCGAAGGGCTGGTGGCGGCTGCGCCTCAGCAGCCAGCCTCCCTCCCACCCTCCCTGCCTCCCTCTGGTCGGGCACTGCAAGCCACACAGCCACTTGTGTCCCCTGTGTCCCTGGAGGCCGCAGCGCATTTTGGGTTTTAGAGCGGACTGGCCCCTCTCGGATTCCGTAGTCCATTTGCCCCCGGAGCCCGCCAGACCCCTGCCTCTAGGAGGCTGCCCAGGCGGTGCTGCCAACTGCCCCCAGGTGCTGGCTAGCGGCAGCGGCCGGCCACGGGGGGAGCACACACACATGCGGGTGTCCCCGGGCCGCACACACAGACTGCCCCGGGCCTCCGCGGGTTGCAAATGAGCCCTCTGGGAACCCTTGCCAGCCCTAGGGGCTTGTCAGGCGCGGCCGACGCCCAGGGACCGACCCTGCTGCGACCCCCAGAACCTCCTGGGTTCCCGCCACCACCCTTGGGCCGGGATGAGGTGCCACCTTGTGCGTGGAAGCCCCGCCCAGAGGCAAGAAGCCCCCAAGGCCCGAGGGCGCGCCCGACCCTGCAGCCCTGCTGCAGCCACAGGGAACGGGATGTCTGAGAGGGCAGCCCCCACTGCCCAAGCCTCCGCTGGCAGTTCCCCGAAGGGCTGGTGGCGGCTGCGCCTCAGCAGCCAGCCTCCCTCCCACCCTCCCTGCCTCCCTCTGGTCGGGCACTGCAAGCCACACAGCCACTTGTGTCCCCTGTGTCCCTGGAGGCCGCAGCGCGTTTTGGGTTTTGGAGCGGACGGGCCCCTCTCGGCTTCCGTAGTCCATTTGCCCCCGGAGCCCGCCAGAATCCTGGCTCTAGGAGGCTGCCCAGGCGGTGCTGCCAACTGCCCCCAGGTGCTGGCTAGCGGCAGCGGCCGGCCACGGGGGGAGCACACATACATGCGGATGTCCCCGGGCCGCACACACAGACAGCCCCGGGCCTCCGCGGGTTGCAAATGAGCCCTCTAAGAACCCTTGCCTGCCCTAGGGGCTTGTCAGGTGCGGCCGACGCCCAGGGACCGACCCTGCTGCGACCCCCAGCACCTCCTGGGTGCCCGCCACCACCCTTGGGCCGGGATGAGGTGCCACCTTGTGCGTGGAAGCCCCGCCCAGAGGCAAGAAGCCCCCAAGGCCCGAGGGCGCGCCCGACCCTGCAGCCCTGCTGCAGCCACAGGGAACGGGATGTCTGAGAGGGCAGCCCCCACTGCCCAAGCCTCCGCTGGCAGTTCCCCGAAGGGCTGGTGGCGGCTGCGCCTCAGCAGCCAGCCTCCCTCCCACCCTCCCTGCCTCCCTCTGGTCGGGCACTGCAAGCCACACAGCCACTTGTGTCCCCTGTGTCCCTGGAGGCCGCAGCGCGTTTTGGGTTTTGGAGCGGACGGGCCCCTCTCGGATTCCGTAGTCCATTTGCCCCCGGAGCCCGCCAGACCCCTGGCTCTAGGAGGCTGCCCAGGCCGTGCTGCCAACTGCCCCCAGGTGCTGGCTAGCGGAAGCGGCCGGCCACGGGGGGAGCACACACACATGCGGGTGTCCCTGGGCCGCACACACAGACTGCCCCGGGCATCCGCGGGTTGCAAATGAGTCCTCTGGGAACCCTTGCCTGCCCTAGGGTCTTGTCAGGCGCGGCCGACGCCCAGGGACCGACCCTGCTGCGACCCCCAGCACCTCCTGGGTGCACGCCACCACCCTTGGGCCGGGATGAGGTGCCACCTTGTGCGTGGAAGTCCCGCCCAGAGGCAAGAAGCCCCCAAGGCCCGAGGGCGCGCCCGACCCTGCAGCCCTGCTGCAGCCACAGGGAACGGGATGTCTGAGAGGGCAGCCTCCACTGCCCAAGCCTCCGCTGACAGTTCCCCGAAGGGCTGGTGGCGGCTGCGCCTCAGCAGCCAGCCTCCCTCCCACCCTCCCTGCCTCCCTCTGGTCGGGCACTGCAAGCCACACAGCCACTTGTGTCCCCTGTGTCCCTAGAGGCCGCAGCGCGTTTTGGGTTTTGGAGTGGACGGGCCCCTCTCGGCTTCCATAGTCCATTTGCCCCCAGAGCCCGCCAGACCCCTGGCTCTAGGAGGCTGCCCAGGCGGTGCTGCCAACTGCCCCCAGGTGCTAGCTAGCGGCAGTGGCAGCGGCCGGCCACGGGGGGAGCACACACACCTGCGGGTGTCCCCAGGCCGCACACACGGACTGCCCCGCGCCTCCGTGGGTTGCAAATGAGCCCTCCGGGAACCCTTCCTGCCCTAGGGGCTTGTCGGGCGGGGCCGACGCAGGGTGGGTGAGTGGGGGGGGACTGCTGCTGGCACACACCTACTCCTGAAGCCCACTGGGGCGGTCCAAGGGCTATGAGCTCGGAGCTCGGGCACGGGCTGTCCCAGCAGGGCCTCGCGATGGTGGACTGATATGCTCCCAGACCCAAAGTGTTGTAAAGGCCCAGGGCACGGCTCTCCTGCGACCCCCAGCACCTCCTGGGTGCCCGCCACCAGCCTTGGGCCGGGATGAGGTGCCACCTTGTGCGTGGAAGCCCCGCCCAGAGGCAAGAAGCCCCCAAGGCCCGAGGGCGCGCCCGACCCTGCAGCCCTGCTGCAGCCACAGGGAACGTGATGTCTGAGAGGGCAGCCCCCACTGCCCAAGCCTCCGCTGGCAGTTCCCCGAAGGGCTGGTGGCGGCTGCGCCTCAGCAGCCAGCCTCCCTCCCACCCTCCCTGCCTCCCTCTGGTCGGGCACTGCAAGCCACACAGCCACTTGTGTCCCCTGTGTCCCTGGAGGCCGCAGCGCGTTTTGGGTTTTGGAGCGGACGGGCCCCTCTCGGCTTCCGTAGTCCATTTGCACCCAGAGCCCGCCAGACCCCTGGCTCTAGGAGGCTGCCCAGGCGGTGCTGCCAACTGCCCCCAGGTGCTAGCTAGCGGCAGATGCAGCGGCCGGCCACGGGGGGAGCACACACACTTGCGGATGTCCCTGGGCCGCACACACGGACTGAACCGCGCCTCCGTGGGTTGCAAATGAGCCCTCCGGGAACCCTTGCCTGCCCTAGGGGCTTGTCGGGCGGGTCCGACGCAGGGTGGGTGAGTGGGGGGGGGGGACTGCTGCTGGCACACACCTACTCCTGAAGCCCACTGTGGTGGTCCAAGAGCTATGAGCTCGGAGCTCGGGCACGGGCTGTCCCAGCAGGGCCTCGCGAGTGTGGACCGATATGCTCCCGGAACAAAAGTGTTGTAAAGGCCCAGGGCACGACCCTGCTGCGACCCCCAGCACCTCCTGGGTGCACGCCACCACCCTTGGGCCGGGATGAGGTGCCACCTTGTGCGTGGAAGTCCCGCCCAGAGGCAAGAAGCCCCCAAGGCCCGAGGGCGCGCCCGACCCTGCAGCCCTGCTGCAGCCACAGGGAACGGGATGTCTGAGAGGGCAGCCCCCCTGCCCAAGCCTCCGCTGGCAGTTCCCCGAAGGGCTGGTGGCGGCTGCGCCTCAGCAGCCAGCCTCCCTCCCACCCTCCCTGCCTCCCTCTGGTCGGGCACTGCAAGCCACACAGCCACTTGTGTCCCCTGTGTCCCTGGGGGCCGCAGCGCGTTTTGGGTTTTGGAGCGGACGGGCCCCTCTCGGCTTCCGTAGTCCATTTGCCCCCAGAGCCCGCCAGACCCCTGGCTCTAGGAGGCTGCCCAGGCGGTGCTGCCAACTGCCCCCAGGTGCTAGCTAGCGGCAGTGGCAGCGGCCGGCCACGGGGGGAGCACACACACCTGCGGGTGTCCCCGGGCCGCACACACGGACTGCCCCGCGCCTCCGTGGGTTGCAAATGAGCCCTCCGGGAACCCTTGCCTGCCCTAGGGGCTTGTCGGGCGGGGCCGACGCAGGGTGGGTGAGTGGGGGGGGACTGCTGCTGGCACACACCCACTCCTGAAGCCCACTGGGGCGGTCCAAGGGCTATGAGCTCGGAGCTCGGGCACGGGCTGTCCCAGCAGGGCCTCGCGAGGGTGGACCGATATGCTCCCGGACCAAAAGTGTTGTAAAGGCCCAGGGCACGACTCTCCTGCGACCCCCAGCACCTCCTGGGTGCCCGCCACCACCCTTGGGCCGGGATGAGGTGCCACCTTGTGCGTGGAAGCCCCGCCTAGAGGCAAGAAGCCCCCAAGGCCCGAGGGCGCGCCCGACCCTGCAGCCCTGCTGCAGCCACAGGGAACGGGATGTCTGAGAGGGCAGCCCCCACTGCCCAAGCCTCCGCTGGCAGTTCCCCGAAGGGCTGGTGGCGGCTGCGCCTCAGCAGCCAGCCTCCCTCCCACCCTCCCTGCCTCCCTCTGGTCGGGCACTGCAAGCCACACAGCCACTTGTGTCCCCTGTGTCCCTGGAGGCCGCAGCGCGTTTTGGGTTTTGGAGCGGACGGGCCCCTCTCGGATTCCGTAGTCCATTTGCCCCCGGAGCCCGCCAGACCCCTGGCTCTAGGAGGCTGCCCAGGCCGTGCTGCCAACTGCCCCCAGGTGCTGGCTAGCGGAAGCGGCCGGCCACGGGGGGAGCACACACATGCGGGTGTCCCCGGGCCGCACACACAGACTGCCCCGGGCATCCGCGGGTTGCAAATGAGTCCTCTGGGAACCCTTGCCTGCCCTAGGGGCTTGTCAGGCGCGGCCGACACCCAGGGACCGACCCTGCTGCGACCCCCAGCACCTCCTGGGTGCACGCCACCACCCTTGGGCCGGGATGAGGTGCCACCTTGTGCGTGGAAGTCCCGCCCAGAGGCAAGAAGCCCCCAAGGCCCGAGGGCGCGCCCGACCCTGCAGCCCTGCTGCAGCCACAGGGAACGGGATGTCTGAGAGGGCAGCCTCCACTGCCCAAGCCTCCGCTGACAGTTCCCCGAAGGGCTGGTGGCGGCTGCGCCTCAGCAGCCAGCCTCCCTCCCACCCTCCCTGCCTCCCTCTGGTCGGGCACTGCAAGCCACACAGCCACTTGTGTCCCCTGTGTCCCTGGAGGCCGCAGCGCGTTTTGGGTTTTGGAGCGGACGGGACCCTCTCGGCTTCCGTAGTCCATTTGCCCCCGGAGCCCGCCAGACCCCTGGCTCTAGGAGGCTGCCCAGGCGGTGCTGCCAACTGCCCCCAGGTGCTAGCTAGCGGCAGTGGCAGCGGCTGGCCACGGGGGGAGCACACACACCTGCGGGTGTCCCCGGGCAGCACACACGGACTGCCCCGCGCCTCCGTGGGTTGCAAATGAGCCCTCCGGGAACCCTTGCCTGCCCTAGGGGCTTGTCGGGCGGGGCCGACGCAGGGTGGGTGAGTGGGGGGGGACTGCTGCTGGCACACACCCACTCCTGAAGCCCACTGGGGCGGTCCAAGGGCTATGAGCTCGGAGCTCGGGCACGGGCTGTCCCAGCAGGGCCTCGCGAGGGTGGACCGATATGCTCCCGGACCAAAAGTGTTGTAAAGGCCCAGGGCACGACCCTGCTGCGACCCCCAGCACCTCCTGGGTGCCCGCCACCACCCTTGGGCCGGGATGAGGTGCCACCTTGTGCGTGGAAGCCCCGCCCAGAGGCAAGAAGTCCCCAAGGCCCGAGGGCGTGCCCGACCCTGCAGCCCTGCTGCAGCCACAGGGAACGGGATGTCTGAGAGGGCAGCCCCCACTGCCCAAGCCTCCGCTGGCAGTTCCCCGAAGGGCTGGTGGCGGCTGCGCCTCAGCAGCCAGCCTCCCTCCCACCCTCCCTGCCTCCCTCTGGTCGGGCACTGCAAGCCACACAGCCACTTGTGTCCCCTGTGTCCCTGGAGGCCGCAGCGCGTTTTGGGTTTTGGAGCGGACGGGCCCCTCTCGGATTCCGTAGTCCATTTGCCCCCGGAGCCCGCCAGACCCCTGGCTCTAGGAGGCTGCCCAGGCCGTGCTGCCAACTGCCCCCAGGTGCTGGCTAGCGGAAGCGGCAGGCCACGGGGGGAGCACACACACATGCGGGTGTCCCCGGGCCGCACACACAGACTGCCCCGGGCATCCGCGGGTTGCAAATGAGTCCTCTGGGAACCCTTGCCTGCCCTAGGGGCTTGTCAGGCCAGGCCGACGCCCAGGGACCGACCCTGCTGCGACCCCCAGCACCTCCTGGGTGCACGCCACCACCCTTGGGCCGGGATGAGGTGCCACCTTGTGCGTGGAAGTCCCGCCCAGAGGCAAGAAGCCCCCAAGGCCCGAGGGCGCGCCCGACCCTGCAGCCCTGCTGCAGCCACAGGGAACGGGATGTCTGAGAGGGCAGCCCCCACTGCCCAAGCCTCCGCTGACAGTTCCCCGAAGGGCTGGTGGCGGCTGCGCCTCAGCAGCCAGCCTCCCTCCCACCCTCCCTGCCTCCCTCTGGTCGGGCACTGCAAGCCACACAGCCACTTGTGTCCCCTGTGTCCCTGGAGGCCGCAGCGCGTTTTGGGTTTTGGAGTGGACGGGCCCCTCTCGTCTTCCATAGTCCATTTGCCCCCGGAGCTCGCCAGACCCCTGGCTCTAGGAGGCTGCCCAGGCGGTGCTGCCAACTGCCCCCAGGTGCTAGCTAGCGGCAGTGGCAGCGGCCGGCCACGGGGGGAGCACACACACCTGCGGGTGTCCCCAGGCCGCACACACGGACTGCCCCGCGCCTCCGTGGGTTGCAAATGAGCCCTCCGGGAACCCTTGCCTGCCCTAGGGGCTTGTCGGGCGGGGCCGACGCAGGGTGGGTGAGTGGGGGGGGACTGCTGCTGGCACACACCTACTCCTGAAGCCCACTGGGGTGGTCCAAGAGCTATGAGCTCGGAGCTCGGACACGGGCTGTCCCAGCAGGGCCTCGCGAGGGTGGACCGATATGCTCCCGGACCAAAAGTGTTGTAAAGGCCCAGGGCACGACTCTCCTGCGACCCCCAGCACCTCCTGGGTTCCCACCACCACCCTTGGGCCGGGATGAGGTGCCACCTTGTGCGTGGAAGCCCCGCCCAGAGGCAAGAAGCCCCCAAGGCGGGAGGGCACGCCCGACCCTGCAGCCCTGCTGCAGCCACAGGGAACGGGATGTCTGAGAGGGCAGCCCCCACTGCCCAAGCCTCCGCTGGCAGTTCCCCGAAGGGCTGGTGGCGGCTGCGCCTCAGCAGCCAGCCTCCCTCCCACCCTCCCTGCCTCCCTCTGGTCGGGCACTGCAAGCCACACAGCCACTTGTGTCCCCTGTGTCCCTGGAGGCCGCAGCGCGTTTTGGGTTTTGGAGCGGACGGGCCCCTCTCGGCATCCGTAGTCCATTTGCCCCCGGAGCCCGCCAGACCCCTGGCTATAGGAGGCTGCCCAGGCGGTGCTGCCAACTGCCACCACGTGCTGGCTAGCGGCAGCGGCCAGCCAAGGGGGGAGCACACACACATGCGGGTGTCCCCGAGCCGCACACACAGACTGCCCCGGGCCTACCAGGGTTGCAAATGAGCACTCTGGGAACCCTTGCCTGCCCTAGGGGCTTGTCAGGTGCGGCCGACGCCCAGGGACTGACCCTGCTGCGACCCCCAGCACCTCCTGGGTTCCCGCCTCCACCCTTGGGCCGGGATGAGGTGCCACCTTGTGCGTGGAAGCCCCGCCCAGAGGCAAAAAGCCCCCAAGGCCCGAAGGCGCGCCCGACCCTGCAGCCCTGCTGCAGCCACAGGGAACGGGATGTCTGAGAGGGCAGCCCCCACTGCCCAAGCCTCCGCTGGCAGTTCCCCGAAGGGCTGGTGGCGGCTGCGCCTCAGCAGCCAGCCTCCCTCCCACCCTCCCTGCCTCCCTCTGGTCGGGCACTGCAAGCCACACAGCCACTTGTGTCCCCTGTGTCCCTGGAGGCCGCAGCGCGTTTTGGGTTTTGGAGCGGACGGGCCCCTCTCGGCTTCCGTAGTCCATTTGCCCCCGGAGCCCGCCAGACCCCTGGCTCTAGGAGGCTGCCCAGGCGGTGCTGCCAACTGCCCCCAGGTGCTAGCTAGCGGCAGTGACAGCGGCCGGCCACGGGGGGAGCACACACACCTGCGGGTGTCCCCGGGCCGCACACACGGACTGCCCCGCGCCTCCGTGGGTTGCAAATGAGCCCTCCGGGAACCCTTGCCTGCCCTAGGGGCTTGTCGGGTGGGGCCGACCCAGGGTGGGTGAGTGGGGGGGGACTGCTGCTGGCACACACCCACTCCTGAAGCCCAATGGGGCGGTCCAAGGGCTATGAGCTCGGAGCTCGGGCACGGGCTGTCCCAGCAGGGCCTCGCGAGGGTGGACCGATATGCTCCCGGACCAAAAGTGTTGTAAAGGCCCAGGGCACGACTCTCCTGCGACCCCCAGCACCTCCTGGGTGCCCGCCACCACCCTTGGGCCGGGATGAGGTGCCACCTTGTGCGTGGAAGCCCCGCCCAGAGGCAAGAAGCCCCCAAGGCCCGAGCGCGCGCCCGACCCTGCAGCCCTGCTGCAGCCACAGGGAACGGGATGTCTGAGAGGGCAGCCCCCACTGCCCAAGCCTCCGCTGGCAGTTCCCCGAAGGGCTGGTGGCGGCTGCGCCTCAGCAGCCAGCCTCCCTCCCACCCTCCCTGCCTCCCTCTGGTCGGGCACTGCAAGCCACACAGCCACTTGTGTCCCCTGTGTCCCTAGAGGCCGCAGCGCGTTTTGGGTTTTGGAGCCGACGGGCCCCTCTCGGCTTCCGTAGTCCATTTGCCCCCGGAGCCCGCCAGACCCCTGGCTCTAGGAGGCTGCCCAGGCGGTGCTGCCAACTGCCCCCAGGTGCTAGCTAGCGGCAGTGGCAGCGGCCGGCCACGGGGGGAGCACACACACATGCGAGTGTCCCCGGGCCGCACACACGGACTGCCCCGCGCCTCCGTGGGTTGCAAATGAGCCCTCCGGGAACCCTTGCCAGCCCTAGGGGCTTGTCAGGCGCGGCCGACGCCCAGGGACCGACCCTGCTGCGACCCCCAGCACCTCCTGGGTGCACGCCACCACCCTTGGGCCGGGATGAGGTGCCACCTTCTGCGTGGAAGTCCCGCCCAGAGGCAAGAAGCCCCCAAGGCCCGAGGGCGCGCCCGACCCTGCAGCCCTGCTGCAGCCACAGGGAACGGGATGTCTGAGAGGGCAGCCTCCACTGCCCAAGCCTCCGCTGGCAGTTCCCCGAAGGGCTGGTGGCGGCTGCGCCTCAGCAGCCAGCCTCCCTCCCACCCTCCCTGCCTCCCTCTGGTCGGGCACTGCAAGCCACACAGCCACTTGTGTCCCCTGTGTCCCTGGAGGCCGCAGCGCGTTTTGGGTTTTGGAGCGGACGGGCCCCTCTCGGCTTCCGTAGTCCATCTGCCCCCAGAGCCCGCCAGACCCCTGGCTCTAGGAGGCTGCCCAGGCGGTGCTGCCAACTGCCCCCAGGTGCTAGCTAGCGGCAGTGGCAGCGGCCGGCCACGGGGGGAGCACACACACCTGCGGGTGTCCCCAGGCCGCACACACGGACTGCCCCGCGCCTCCGTGGGTTGCAAATGAGCCCTCCGGGAACCCTTGCCTGCCCTAGGGGCTTGTCGGGCGGGGCCGACGCAGGGTGGGTGAGTGGGGGGAGACTGCTGCTGGCACACACCCACTCCTGAAGCCCACTGGGGCGGTCCAAGGGCTATGAGCTCGGAGCTCGTGCACGGGCTGTCCCAGCAGGGCCTCGCGAGGGTGGACCGATATGCTCCCGGACCAAAAGTGTTGTAAAGGCCCAGGGCACGACTCTCCTGCGACCCCCCAGCACCTCCTGGGTGCCCGCCACCACCCTTGGGCCGGGATGAGGTGCCACCTTGTGCGTGGAAGCCCCGCCCAGAGGCAAGAAGCCCCCAAGGCCCGAGGGCGCGCCCGACCCTGCAGCCCTGCTGCAGCCACAGGGAACGGGATGTCTGAGAGAGCAGCCCCCACTGCCCAAGCCTCCGCTGGCAGTTCCCCGAAGGGATGGTGGCGGCTGCGCCTCAGCAGCCAGCCTCCCTCCCACCCTCCCTGCCTCCCTCTGGTCGGGCACTGCAAGCCACACAGCCACTTGTGTCCCCTGTGTCCCTGGAGGCCGCAGCGCGTTTTGGGTTTTGGAGCGGACGGGCCCCTCTCGGATTCCGTAGTCCATTTGCCCCCGGAGCCCGCCAGACACCTGGCTCTAGGAGGCTGCCCAGGCGGTGCTGCCAACTGCCCCCAGGTGCTGGCTAGCGGCAGCGGCCGGCCACGGGGGGAGCACACACACCTGCGGGTGTCCCCGGGCTGCACACACAGACTGCCCCGGGCCTCCGCGGGTTGCAAATGAGCCCTCTGGGAACCCTTGCCTGCCCTAGGGGCTTTCAGGTGCGGCCGACGCCCAGGGACCGAACCTGCTGCGACCCCCAGCACCTCCTGGGTTCCTGCCACCACACTTGGGCCGGTATGAGGTGCCACCTTGTGGGAGGAAGCCCCGCCCAGAGGCAAGAAGCCCCCAAGGCCCGAGGGCGCGCCCGACCCTGCAGCCCTGCTGCAGCCACAGGGAACGGGATGTCTGAGAGGGCAGCCCCCACTGCCCAAGCCTCCGCTGGCAGTTCCCCGAAGGGCTGGTGGCGGCTGCGCCTCAGCAGCCAGCCTCCCTCCCACCCTCCCTGCCTCCCTCTGGTCGGGTACTGCAAGCCACACAGCCACTTGTGTCCCCTGTGTCCCTGGAGGCCGCAGCGCGTTTTGGGTTTTGGAGCGGACGGGCCCCTCTCGGCTTCCGTAGTCCATTTGCCCCCGGAGCCCGCCAGACCCCTGGCTCTAGGAGGCTGCCCAGGCGGTGCTGTCAACTGCCCCCAGGTGCTAGCTAGCGGCAGTGGCAGCGGCCGGCCACGGGGGGAGCACACACACCTGCGGGTGTCCCCGGGCCGCACACACGGACTGCCCCGCGCCTCCGTGGGTTGCAAATGAGCCCTCCGGGAACCCTTGCCTGCCCTAGGGGCTTCTCGGGCGGGGCCGACGCAGGGTGGGTGAGTGGGGGGGGACTGCTGCTGGCACACACCCACTCCTGAAGCCCATTGGGGCGGTCCAAGGGCTATGAGCTCGGAGCTCGGGCACGGGCTGTCCCAGCAGGGCCTCGCGAGGGTGGACCGATATGCTCCCGGACCAAAAGTGTTGTAAAGGCTCAGGGCACGACTCTCCTGCGACCCCCAGCACCTCCTGGGTGCCCGCCACCACCCTTGGGCCGGGATGAGGTGCCACCTTGTGCGTGGAAGACCCGCCCAGAGGCAAGAAGCCCCCAAGGCCCGAGGGCGCGCCCGACCCTGCAGCCCTGCTGCAGCCACAGGGAACGGGATGTCTGAGAGGGCAGCCCCCACTGCCCAAGCCTCCGCTGGCAGTTCCCCGAAGGGCTGGTGGTGGCTGCGCCTCAGCAGCCAGCCTCCCTCCCACCCTCCCTGCCTCCCTCTGGTCGGGCACTGCAAGCCACACAGCCACTTGTGTCCCCTGTGTCCCTGGAGGCCGCAGCGCGTTTTGGGTTTTGGAGCGGACTGGCCCCTCTCGGCTTCCGTAGTCCATTTGCCCCCGGAGCCCGCCAGACCCCTGGCTCTAGGAGGCTGCCCAGGCGGTGCTGCCAACTGCCCCCAGGTGCTGGCTAGCAGCAGCGGCCGACAAAGGGGGGAGCACACACACCTGCGGGTGTCCCCGGGCCGCACACACAGAATGCCCCGGGCCTCCGCGGGTTGCAAATGAGCCCTCTGGGAACCCTTGCCTGCCCTAGGGGCTTGTCAGGCGCGGCCTACGCCCAGGGACCGACCCTGCTGCGACCCCCAGCACCTCCTGGGTGCCCGCCACCACCCTTGGGCCGGGATGAGGTGCCACCTTGTGCGTGGAAGCCCCGCCCAGAGGCAAGAAGCCCCCAAGGCCCGAGGGCGCGCCCGACCCTGCAGCCCTGCTGCAGCCACAGGGAACGGGATGTCTGAGAGGGCAGCCCCCACTGCCCAAGCCTCCGCTGGCAGTTCCCCGAAGGGCTGGTGGCGGCTGCGCCTCAGCAGCCAGCCTCCCTCCCACCCTCCATGCCTCCCTCTGGTCGGGCACTGCAAGCCACACAGCCACTTGTGTCCCTGTGTCCCTGGAGGCCGCAGCGCGTTTTGGGTTTTGGAGCGGACGGGCCCCTCTCGGCTTCCGTAGTCCATTTGCCCCCGGAGCCCGCCAGACCCCTGGCTCTAGGAGGCTGCCCAGGCGGTGCTGCCAACTGCCCCCAGGTGCTGGCTAGCGGCAGCGGCCGGCCACGGGGGGAGCACACATACATGCGGATGTCCCCGGGCCGCACACACAGACAGCCCCGGGCCTCCGCGGGTTGCAAATGAGCCCTCTGGGAACCCTTGCCTGCCCTAGGGGCTTGTCAGGTGCGGCCGACACCCAGGGACCGACCCTGCTGCGACCCCCAGCACCTCCTGGGTGCCCGCCACCACCCTTGGGCCGGGATGAGGTGCCACCTTGTGCGTGGAAGCCCCGCCCAGAGGCAAGAAGCCCCCAAGGCCCGAGGGCGCGCCCGACCCTGCAGCCCTGCTGCAGCCACAGGGAACGGGATGTCTGAGAGGGCAGCCCCCACTGCCCAAGCCTCCGCTGGCAGTTCCCCGAAGGGCTGGTGGCGGCTGCGCCTCAGCAGCCAGCCTCCCTCCCACCCTCCCTGCCTCCCTCTGGTCGGGCACTGCAAGCCACACAGCCACTTGTGTCCCTGTGTCCCTGGAGGCCGCAGCGCGTTTTGGGTTTTGGAGCGGACGGGCCCCTCTCGGCTTCCGTAGTCCATTTGCCCCCGGAGCCCGCCAGACCCCTGGCTCTAGGAGGCTGCCCAGGCGGTGCTGCCAACTGCCCCCAGGTGCTGGCTAGCGGCAGCGGCCGGCCACGGGGGGAGCACACATACATGCGGATGTCCCCGGGCCGCACACACAGACAGCCCCGGGCCTCCGCGGGTTGCAAATGAGCCCTCTGGCAACCCTTGCCTGCCCTAGGGGATTGTCAGGTGCGGCCGACGCCCAGGGACCGACCCTGCTGCGACCCCCAGCACCTCCTGGGTGCCCGCCACCACCCTTGGGCCGGGATGAGGTGCCACCTTGTGCGTGGAAGCCCCGCCCAGAGGCAAGAAGCCCCCAAGGCCCGAGGGCGCGCCCGACCCTGCAGCCCTGCTGCAGCCACAGGGAACGGGATGTCTGAGAGGGCAGCCCCCACTGCCCAAGCCTCCGCTGGCAGTTCCCCGAAGGGCTGGTGGTGGCTGCGCCTCAGCAGCCAGCCTCCCTCCCACCCTCCCTGCCTCCCTCTGGTCAGGCACTGCAAGCCACACAGCCACTTGTGTCCCCTGTGTCCCTGGAGGCCGCAGCGCGTTTTTGGTTTTGGAGAGGACGTGCCCATCTCGGCTTCCGTAGTCCATTTGCACCCGGAGCCCGCCAGACCCCTGGCTCTAGGAGGCTGCCCAGGCGGTGCTGCCAACTGCCCCCAGGTGCTAGCTAGCGGCAGTGGCAGCGGCCGGCCACGGGGGGAGCACACACACCTGCGGGTGTCCCCGGGCCGCACACACGGACTGCCCCGCGCCTCCGTGGGTTGCAAATGAGCCCTCCGGGAACCCTTGCCTGCCCTAGGGGCTTCTCGGGCGGGGCCGACGCAGGGTGGGTGAGTGGGGGGGGACTGCTGCTGGCACACACCCACTCCTGAAGCCCATTGGGGCGGTCCAAGGGCTATGAGCTCGGAGCTCGGGCACGGGCTGTCCCAGCAGTGCCTCGCGAGGGTGGACCGATATGCTCCCGGACCAAAAGTGTTGTAAAGGCCCAGGGCATGACTCTCCTGCGACCCCCAGCACATCCTGGGTGCCCGCCACCACCCTTGGGCCGGGATGAGGTGCCACCTTGTGCGTGGAAGCCCCGCCCAGAGGCAAGAAGCCCCCAAGGCCCGAGGGCGCGCCCGACCCTGCAGCCCTGCTGCAGCCACAGGGAACGGGATGTCTGAGAGGGCAGCCCCCACTGCCCAAGCCTCCGCTGGCAGTTCCCCGAAGGGCTGGTGGCGGCTGCGCCTCAGCAGCCAGCCTCCCTCCCACCCTCCCTGCCTCCCTCTGGTCGGGTACTGCAAGCCACACAGCCACTTGTGTCCCCTGTGTCCCTGGAGGCCGCAGCGCGTTTTGGGTTTTGGAGCGGACGGGCCCCTCTCGGCTTCCGTAGTCCATTTGCCCCCGGAGCCCGCCAGACCCCTGGCTCTAGGAGGCTGCCCAGGCGGTGCTGCCAACTGCCCCCAGGTGCTAGCTAGCGGCAGTGGCAGCGGCCGGCCACGGGGGGAGCACACACACCTGCGGGTGTCCCCGGGCCGCACACACGGACTGCCCCGCGCCTCCGTGGGTTGCAAATGAGCCCTCCGGGAACCCTTGCCTGCCCTAGGGGCTTGTCGGGCGGGGCCGACGCAGGGTGGGTGAGTGGGGGGGGACTGCTGCTGGCACACACCCACTCCTGAAGCCCACTGGGGCGGTCCAAGGGCTATGAGCTCGGAGCTCGGGCACGGGCTGTCCCAGCAGGGCCTCGCGAGGGTGGACCGATATGCTCCCGGACCAAAAGTGTTGTAAAGGCTCAGGGCACGACTCTCCTGCGACCCCCAGCACCTCCTGGGTGCCCGCCACCACCCTTGGGCCGGGATGAGGTGCCACCTTGTGCGTGGAAGCCCCGCCCAGAGGCAAGAAGCCCCCAAGGCCCGAGGGCGCGCCCGACCCTGCAGCCCTGCTGCAGCCACAGGGAACGGGATGTCTGAGAGGGCAGCCCCCACTGCCCAAGCCTCTGCTGGCAGTTCCCCGAAGGGCTGGTGGCGGCTGCGCCTCAGCAGCCAGCCTCCCTCCCACCCTCCCTGCCTCCCTCTGGTCGGGCACTGCAAGCCACACAGCCACTTGTGTCCCCTGTGTCCCTGGAGGCCGCAGCGCGTTTTGGGTTTTGGAGCGGACTGGCCCCTCTCGGCTTCCGTAGTCCATTTGCCCCCGGAGCCCGCCAGACCCCTGGCTCTAGGAGGCTGCCCAGGCGGTGCTGCCAACTGCCCCCAGGTGCTGGCTAGCAGCAGCGGCCGACAAAGGGGGGAGCACACACACCTGCGGGTGTCCCCGGGCCGCACACACAGAATGCCCCGGGCCTCCGCGGGTTGCAAATGAGCCCTCTGGGAACCCTTGCCTGCCCTAGGGGCTTGTCAGGCGCGGCCTACGCCCAGGGACCGACCCTGCTGCGACCCCCAGCACCTCCTGGGTGCCCGCCACCACCCTTGGGCCGGGATGAGGTGCCACCTTGTGCGTGGAAGCCCCGCCCAGAGGCAAGAAGCCCCCAAGGCACGAGGGCGCGCCCGACCCTGCAGCCCTGCTGCAGCCACAGGGAACGGGATGTCTGAGAGGGCAGCCCCCACTGCCCAAGCCTCCGCTGGCAGTTCCCCGAAGGGCTGGTGGCGGCTGCGCCTCAGCAGCCAGCCTCCCTCCCACCCTCCCTGCCTCCCTCTGGTCGGGCACTGCAAGCCACACAGCCACTTGTGTCCCTGTGTCCCTGGAGGCCGCAGCGCGTTTTGGGTTTTGGAGCGGACAGGCCCCTCTCGGCTTCCGTAGTCCATTTGCCCCCGGAGCCCGCCAGACCCCTGGCTCTAGGAGGCTGCCCAGGCGGTGCTGCCAACTGCCCCCAGGTGCTGGCTAGCGGCAGCGGCCGGCCACGGGGGGAGCACACATACATGCGGATGTCCCCGGGCCGCACACACAGACAGCCCCGGGCCTCCGCGGGTTGCAAATGAGCCCTCTGGGAACCCTTGCCTGCCCTAGGGGCTTGTCAGGTGCGGCCGACGCCCAGGGACCGACCCTGCTGCGACCCCCAGCACCTCCTGGGTGCCCGCCACCACCCTTGGGCCGGGATGAGGTGCCACCTTGTGCGTGGAAGCCCCGCCCAGAGGCAAGAAGCCCCCAAGGCCCGAGGGCGCGCCCGACCCTGCAGCCCTGCTGCAGCCACAGGGAACGGGATGTCTGAGAGGGCAGCCCCCACTGCCCAAGCCTCCGCTGGCAGTTCCCCGAAGGGCTGGTGGTGGCTGCGCCTCAGCATCCAGCCTCCCTCCCACCCTCCCTGCCTCCCTCTGGTCAGGCACTGCAAGCCACACAGCCACTTGTGTCCCCTGTGTCCCTGGAGGCCGCAGTGCGTTTTTGGTTTTGGAGAGGACGTGCCCATCTCGGCTTCCGTAGTCCATTTGCACCCGGAGCCCGCCAGACCCCTGGCTCTAGGAGGCTGCCCAGGCGGTGCTGCCAACTGCCCCCAGGTGCTAGCTAGCGGCAGTGGCAGCGGCCGGCCACGGGGGGAGCACACACACCTGCGGGTGTCCCCGGGCCGCACACACGGACTGCCCCGCGCCTCCGTGGGTTGCAAATGAGCCCTCCGGGAACCCTTGCCTGCCCTAGGGGCTTCTCGGGCGGGGCCGACGCAGGGTGGGTGAGTGGGGGGGGACTGCTGCTGGCACACACCCACTCCTGAAGCCCATTGGGGCGGTCCAAGGGCTATGAGCTCGGAGCTCGGGCACGGGCTGTCCCAGCAGTGCCTCGCGAGGGTGGACCGATATGCTCCCGGACCAAAAGTGTTGTAAAGGCCCAGGGCATGACTCTCCTGCGACCCCCAGCACATCCTGGGTGCCCGCCACCACCCTTGGGCCGGGATGAGGTGCCACCTTGTGCGTGGAAGCCCCGCCCAGAGGCAAGAAGCCCCCAAGGCCCGAGGGCGCGCCCGACCCTGCAGCCCTGCTGCAGCCACAGGGAACGGGATGTCTGAGAGGGCAGCCCCCACTGCCCAAGCCTCCGCTGGCAGTTCCCGGAAGGGCTGGTGGCGGCTGCGCCTCAGCAGCCAGCCTCCCTCCCACCCTCCCTGCCTCCCTCTGGTCGGGTACTGCAAGCCACACAGCCACTTGTGTCCCCTGTGTCCCTGGAGGCCGCAGCGCGTTTTGGGTTTTGGAGCGGACGGGCCCCTCTCGGCTTCCGTAGTCCATTTGCCCCCGGAGCCCGCCAGACCCCTGGCTCTAGGAGGCTGCCCAGGCGGTGCTGCCAACTGCCCCCAGGTGCTAGCTAGCGGCAGTGGCAGCGGCCGGCCACGGGGGGAGCACACACACCTGCGGGTGTCCCCGGGCCGCACACACGGACTGCCCCGCGCCTCCGTGGGTTGCAAATGAGCCCTCCGGGAACCCTTGCCTGCCCTAGGGGCTTGTCGGGCGGGGCCGACGCAGGGTGGGTGAGTGGGGGGGGACTGCTGCTGGCACACATCCACTCCTGAAGCCCACTGGGGCGGTCCAAGGGCTATGAGCTCGGAGCTCGGGCACGGGCTGTCCCAGCAGGGCCTCCCGAAGGTGGACCGATATGCTCCCGGACCAAAAGTGTTGTAAAGGCTCAGGGCACGACTCTCCTGCGACCCCCAGCACCTCCTGGGTGCCCGCCACCACCCTTGGGCCGGGATGAGGTGCCACCTTGTGCGTGGAAGCCCCGCCCAGAGGCAAGAAGCCCCCAAGGCCCGAGGGCGCGCCCGACCCTGCAGCCCTGCTGCAGCCACAGGGAACGGGATGTCTGAGAGGGCAGCCCCCACTGCCCAAGCCTCCGCTGGCAGTTCCCCGAAGGGCTGGTGGCGGCTGCGCCTCAGCAGCCAGCCTCCCTCCCACCCTCCCTGCCTCCCTCTGGTCGGGCACTGCAAGCCACACAGCCACTTGTGTACCCTGTGTCCCTGGAGGCCGCAGCGCGTTTTGGGTTTTGGAGCGGACGGGCCCATCTCGGCTTCCGTAGTCCATTTGCCCCCGGAGCCCGCCAGACCCCTGGCTCTAGGAGGCTGCCCAGGCGGTGCTGCCAACTGCCCCCAGGTGCTAGCTAGCGGCAGTGGCAGCGGCCGGCCACGGGGGGAGCACACACACCTGCGGGTGTCCCCGGGCCGCACACACGGACTGCCCCGCGCCTCCGTGGGTTGCAAATGAGCCCTCCGGGAACCCTTGCCTGCCCTAGGGGCTTGTCGGGCGGGGCCGATGCAGGGTGGGTGAGTGGGGGGGGACTGCTGCTGGCACACACCCACTCCTGAAGCCCACTGGGGCGGTCCAAGGGCTATGAGCTCGGAGCTCGGGCACGGGCTGTCCCAGCAGGGCCTCGCGAGGGTGGACCGATATGCTCCCGGACCAAAAGTGTTGTAAAGGCCCAGGGCACGACCCTGCTGCGACCCCCAGCACCTCCTGGGTGCCCGCCACCACCCTTGGGCCGGGATGAGGTGCCACCTTGTGCGTGGAAGCCCCGCCCAGAGGCAAGAAGCCCCCAAGGCCCGAGGGCGCGCCCGACCCTGCAGCCCTGCTGCAGCCACAGGGAACGGGATGTCTGAGAGGGCAGCCCCCACTGCCCAAGCCTCCGCTGGCAGTTCCCCGAAGGGCTGGTGGCGGCTGCGCCTCAGCAGCCAGCCTCCCTCCCACCCTCCCTGCCTCCCTCTGGTCGGGCACTGCAAGCCACACAGCCACTTGTGTCCCTGTGTCCCTGGAGGCCGCAGCGCGTTTTGGGTTTTGGAGCGGACGGGCCCCTCTCGGCTTCCGTAGTCCATTTGCCCCCGGAGCCCGCCAGACCCCTGGCTCTAGGAGGCTGCCCAGGCGGTGCTGCCAACTGCCCCCAGGTGCTGGCTAGCGGCAGCGGCCGGCCACGGGGGGAGCACACATACATGCGGATGTCCCCGGGCCGCACACACAGACAGCCCCGGGCCTCCGCGGGTTGCAAATGAGCCCTCTGGGAACCCTTGCCTGCCCTAGGGGCTTGTCAGGTGCGGCCGACGCCCAGGGACCGACCCTGCTGCGACCCCCAGCACCTCCTGGGTGCCCGCCACCACCCTTGGGCCGGGATGAGGTGCCACCTTGTGCGTGGAAGCCCCGCCCAGAGGCAAGAAGCCCCCAAGGCCCGAGGGCGCGCCCGACCCTGCAGCCCTGCTGCAGCCACAGGGAACGGGATGTCTGAGAGGGCAGCCCCCACTGCCCAAGCCTCCGCTGGCAGTTCCCGGAAGGGCTGGTGGCGGCTGCGCCTCAGCAGCCAGCCTCCCTCCCACCCTCCCTGCCTCCCTCTGGTCGGGTACTGCAAGCCACACAGCCACTTGTGTCCCCTGTGTCCCTGGAGGCCGCAGCGCGTTTTGGGTTTTGGAGCGGACGGGCCCCTCTCGGCTTCCGTAGTCCATTTGCCCCCGGAGCCCGCCAGACCCCTGGCTCTAGGAGGCTGCCCAGGCGGTGCTGCCAACTGCCCCCAGGTGCTAGCTAGCGGCAGTGGCAGCGGCCGGCCACGGGGGGAGCACACACACCTGCGGGTGTCCCCGGGCCGCACACACGGACTGCCCCGCGCCTCCGTGGGTTGCAAATGAGCCCTCCGGGAACCCTTGCCTGCCCTAGGGGCTTGTCGGGCGGGGCCGACGCAGGGTGGGTGAGTGGGGGGGGACTGCTGCTGGCACACACCCACTCCTGAAGCCCACTGGGGCGGTCCAAGGGCTATGAGCTCGGAGCTCGGGCACGGGCTGTCCCAGCAGGGCCTCCCGAAGGTGGACCGATATGCTCCCGGACCAAAAGTGTTGTAAAGGCTCAGGGCACGACTCTCCTGCGACCCCCAGCACCTCCTGGGTGCCCGCCACCACCCTTGGGCCGGGATGAGGTGCCACCTTGTGCGTGGAAGCCCCGCCCAGAGGCAAGAAGCCCCCAAGGCCCGAGGGCGCGCCCGACCCTGCAGCCCTGCTGCAGCCACAGGGAACGGGATGTCTGAGAGGGCAGCCCCCACTGCCCAAGCCTCTGCTGGCAGTTCCCCGAAGGGCTGGTGGCGGCTGCGCCTCAGCAGCCAGCCTCCCTCCCACCCTCCCTGCCTCCCTCTGGTCGGGCACTGCAAGCCACACAGCCACTTGTGTCCCCTGTGTCCCTGGAGGCCGCAGCGCGTTTTGGGTTTTGGAGCGGACTGGCCCCTCTCGGCTTCCGTAGTCCATTTGCCCCCGGAGCCCGCCAGACCCCTGGCTCTAGGAGGCTGCCCAGGCGGTGCTGCCAACTGCCCCCAGGTGCTGGCTAGCAGCAGCGGCCGACAAAGGGGGGAGCACACACACCTGCGGGTGTTCCCGGGCCGCACACACAGAATGCCCCGGGCCTCCGCGGGTTGCAAATGAGCCCTCTGGGAACCCTTGCCTGCCCTAGGGGCTTGTCAGGCGCGGCCTACGCCCAGGGACCGACCCTGCTGCGACCCCCAGCACCTCCTGGGTGCCCGCCACCACCCTTGGGCCGGGATGAGGTGCCACCTTGTGCGTGGAAGCCCCGCCCAGAGGCAAGAAGCCCCCAAGGCCCGAGGGCGCGCCCGACCCTGCAGCCCTGCTGCAGCCACAGGGAACGGGATGTCTGAGAGGGCAGCCCCCACTGCCCAAGCCTCCGCTGGCAGTTCCCCGAAGGGCTGGTGGCGGCTGCGCCTCAGCAGCCAGCCTCCCTCCCACCCTCCCTGCCTCCCTCTGGTCGGGCACTGCAAGCCACACAGCCACTTGTGTCCCCTGTGTCCCTGGAGGCCGCAGCGCGTTTGGGTTTTGGAGCGGACGGGCCCCTCTCGGCTTCCGTAGTCCATTTGCCCCCGGAGCCCGCCAGACCCCTGGCTCTAGGAGGCTGCCCAGGCGGTGCTGCCAACTGCCCCCAGGTGCTGGCTAGCGGCAGCGGCCGGCCACGGGGGGAGCACACATACATGCGGATGTCCCCTGGCCGCACACACAGACAGCCCCGGGCCTCCGCGGGTTGCAAATGAGCCCTCTGGGAACCCTCGCCTGCCCTAGCGGCTTGTCAGGTGCGGCCGACGCCCAGGGACCGACCCTGCTGCGACCCCCAGCACCTCCTGGGTGCCCGCCACCACCCTTGGGCCGGGATGAGGTGCCACCTTGTGCGTGGAAGCCCCGCCCAGAGGCAAGAAGCCCCCAAGGCCCGAGGGCGCGCCCGACCCTGCAGCCCTGCTGCAGCCACAGGGAACGGGATGTCTGAGAGGGCAGCCCCCACTGCCCAAGCCTCCGCTGGCAGTTCCCCGAAGGGCTGGTGGCGGCTGCGCCTCAGCAGCCAGCCTCCCTCCCACCCTCCCTGCCTCCCTCTGGTCGGGCACTGCAAGCCACACAGCCACTTGTGTACCCTGTGTCCCTGGAGGCCGCAGCGCGTTTTGGGTTTTGGAGCGGACGGGCCCATCTCGGCTTCCGTAGTCCATTTGCCCCCGGAGCCCGCCAGACCCCTGGCTCTAGGAGGCTGCCCAGGCGGTGCTGCCAACTGCCCCCAGGTGCTAGCTAGCGGCAGTGGCAGCGGCCGGCCACGGGGGGAGCACACACACCTGCGGGTTTCCCCGGGCCGCACACACGGACTGCCCCGCGCCTCCGTGGTTTGCAAATGAGCCCTCCGGGAACCCTTGCCTGCCCTAGGGGCTTGTCGGGCGGGGCCGACGCAGGGTGGGTGAGTGGGGGGGGACTTCTGCTGGCACACACCCACTCCTGAAGCCCACTGGGGCGGTCCAAGGGCTATGAGCTCGGAGCTCGGGCACGGGCTGTCCCAGCAGGGCCTCGCGAGGGTGGACCGATATGCTCCCGGACCAAAAGTGTTGTAAAGGCCCAGGGCACGACTCTCCTGCGACCCCCAGCACCTCCTGGGTGCCCGCCACCACCCTTGGGCCGGGATGAGGTGCCACCTTGTGCGTGGAAGCCCCGCCCAGAGGCAAGAAGCCCCCAAGGCCCGAGGGCGCGCCCGACCCTGCAGCCCTGCTGCAGCCTCAGGGAACGGGATGTCTGAGAGGGCAGCCCCCACTGCCCAAGCCTCCGCTGGCAGTTCCCCGAAGGGCTGGTGGCGGCTGCGCCTCAGCAGCCAGCCTCCCTCCCACCCTCCCTGCCTCCCTCTGGTCGGGCACTGCAAGCCACACAGCCACTTGTGTCCCCTGTGTCCCTGGAGGCCGCAGCGCGTTTTGGGTTTTGGAGCGGACGGGCCCCTCTCGGCTTCCGTAGTCCATTTGCCCCCGGAGCCCGCCAGACCCCTGGCTCTAGGAGGCTGCCCAGGCGGTGCTGCCAACTGCCCCCAGGTGCTAGCTAGCGGCAGTGGCAGCGGCCGGCCACGGGGGGAGCACACACACCTGCGGGTGTCCCCGGGCCGCACACCGGACTGCCCCACGCCTCCGTGGGTTGCAAATGAGCCCTCCGGGAACCCTTGCCTGCCCTAGGGGCTTGTCGGGCGGGGCCGTCGCAGGGTGGGTGAGTGGGGGTGGACTGCTGCTGGCACACACCCACTCCTGAAGCCCACTGGGGCGGTCCAAGGGCTATGAGCTCGGAGCTCGGGCAAGGGCTGTCCCAGCAGGGCCTCGCGAGGGTGGACCGATATGCTCCCGGACCAAAAGTGTTGTAAAGGCCCAGGGCACGACTCTCCTGCGACCCCCAGCACCTCCTGGGTGCCCGCCACCACCCTTGGGCCGGGATGAGGTGCCACCTTGTGCGTGGAAGCCCCGCCCAGAGGCAAGAAGCCCCCAAGGCCCGAGGGCGCGCCCGACCCTGCAGCCCTGCTGCAGCCACAGGGAACGGGATGTCTGAGAGGGCAGCCCCCACTGCCCAAGCCTCCGCTGGCAGTTCCCCGAAGGGCTGGTGGCGGCTGCGCCTCAGCAGCCAGCCTCCCTCCCACCCTCCCTGCCTCCCTCTGGTCGGGCACTGCAAGCCACACAGCCACTTGTGTCCCCTGTGTCCCTGGAGGCCGCAGCGCGTTTTGGGTTTTGGAGCGGACGGGCCCCTCTCGGCTTCCGTAGTCCATTTGCCCCCGGAGCCCGCCAGCCCCCTGGCTCTAGGAGGCTGCCCAGGCGGTGCTGCCAACTGCCCCCAGGTGCTGGCTAGCGGCAGCGGCCGGCCACGGGGGGAGCACACATACATGCGGATGTCCCCGGGCCTCACACACAGACAGACCCGGGCCTCCGCGGGTTGCAAATGAGCCCTCTGGGAACCCTTGCCTGCCCTAGGGGCTTGTCAGGTGCGGCCGACGCCCAGGGACCGACCCTGCTGCGACCCCCAGCACCTCCTGGGTGCCCGCCACCACCCTTGGGCCGGGATGAGGTGCCACCTTGTGCGTGGAAGCCCCGCCCAGAGGCAAGAAGCCCCCAAGGCCCGAGGGCGCGCCCGACCCTGCAGCCCTGCTGCAGCCACAGGGAACGGGATGTCTGAGAGGGCAGCCCCCACTGCCCAAGCCTCCGCTGGCAGTTCCCCAAAGGGCTGGTGGCAGCTGCGCCTCAGCAGCCAGCCTCCCTCCCACCCTCCCTGCCTCCCTCTGGTCGGGCACTGCAAGCCACACAGCCACTTGTGTCCCCTGTGTCCCTGGAGGCCGCAGTGCGTTTTGGGTTTTGGAGCGGACGGGCCCCTCTCGGCTTCCGTAGTCCATTTGCCCCCGGAGCCCGCCAGACCCCTGGCTCTAGGAGGCTGCCCAGGCGGTGCTGCCAACTGCCCCCAGGTGCTAGCTAGCGGCAGTGGCAGCGGCCGGCCACGGGGGGAGCACACACACCTGCGGGTGTCCCCGGGCCGCACACACGGACTGCCCCGCGCCTCCGTGGGTTGCAAATGAGCCCTCCGGGAACCCTTGCCTGCCCTAGGGGCTTGTCGGGCGGGGCCGACGCAGGGTGGGTGAGTGGGGGGGGACTGCTGCTGGCACACACCCACTCCTGAAGCCCACTGGGGCGGTCCAAGGGCTATGAGCTCTGAGCTCGGGCACGGGCTGTCCCAGCAGGGCCTCGCGAGGGTGGACCGATATGCTCCCGGACCAAAAGTGTTGTAAAGGCCCAGGGCACGACTCTCCTGCGACCCCCAGCACCTCCTGGGTGCCCGCCACCACCCTTGGGCCGGGATGAGGTGCCACCTTGTGCGTGGAAGCCCCGCCCAGAGGCAAGAAGCCCCCAAGGCCCGAGGGCGCGCCCGACCCTGCAGCCCTGCTGCAGCCACAGGGAACGGGATGTCTGAGAGGGCAGCCCCCACTGCCCAAGCCTCCGCTGGCAGTTCCCCGAAGGGCTGGTGGCGGCTGCGCCTCAGCAGCCAGCCTCCCTCCCACCCTCCCTGCCTCCCTCTGGTCGGGCACTGCAAGCCACACAGCCACTTGTGTCCCCTGTGTCCCTGGAGGCCGCAGCGCGTTTTGGGATTTGGAGCGGACAGGCACCTCTCGGCTTCCGTAGTCCATTTGCCCCCGGAGCCCGCCAGACCCCTGGCTCTAGGAGGCTGCCCAGGCGGTGCTGCCAACTGCCCCCAGGTGCTGGCTAGCGGCAGCGGCCGGCCACGGGGGGAGCACACATACATGCGGATGTCCCCGGGCCGCACACACAGACAGCCCCGGGCCTCCGCGGGTTGCAAATGAGCCCTCTGGGAACCCTTGCCTGCCCTAGGGGCTTGTCAGGTGCGGCCGACGCCCAGGGACCGACCCTGCTGCGACCCCCAGCACCTCCTGGGTGCCCGCCACCACCCTTGGGCCGGGATGAGGTGCCACCTTGTGCGTGGAAGCCCCGCCCAGAGGCAAGAAGCCCCCAAGGCCCGAGGGCGCGCCCGACCCTGCAGCCCTGCTGCAGCCACAGGGAACGGGATGTCTGAGAGGGCAGCCCCCACTGCCCAAGCCTCCGCTGGCAGTTCCCCGAAGGGCTGGTGGCGGCTGCGCCTCAGCAGCCAGCCTCCCTCCCACCCTCCCTGCCTCCCTCTGGTCGGGCACTGCAAGCCACACAGCCACTTGTGTCCCCTGTGTCCCTGGAGGCCGCAGCGCGTTTTGGGTTTTGGAGCGGACGGGCCCCTCTCGGCTTCCGTAGTCCATTTGCCCCCGGAGCCCGCCAGCCCCCTGGCTCTAGGAGGCTGCCCAGGCGGTGCTGCCAACTGCCCCCAGGTGCTAGCTAGCGGCAGTGGCAGCGGCCGGCCACGGGGGGAGCACACACACCTGCGGGTGTCCCCGAGCCGCACACAAGGACTGCCCCGAGCCTCCGTGGGTTGCAAATGAGCCCTCCGGGAACCCTTGCCTGCCCTAGGGTCTTGTCGGGCGGGGCCGACGCAGGGTGGGTGAGTGGGGGGGGACTGCTGCTGGCACACACCCACTCCTGAAGCCCACTGGGGTGGTCCAAGGGCTATGAGCTCGGAGCTCGGGCACGGGCTGTCCCAGCAGGGCCTCCCGAGGGTGGACCGATATGCTCCCGGACCAAAAGTGTTGTAAAGGCCCAGGGCACGACTCTCCTGCGACCCCCAGCACCTCCTGGGTGCCCGCCACCACCCTTGGGCCGGGATGAGGTGCCACCTTGTGCGTGGAAGCCCCGCCCAGAGGCAAGAAGCCCCCAAGGCCCGAGGGCGCGCCCGACCCTGCAGCCCTGCTGCAGCCACAGGGAACGGGATGTCTGAGAGAGCAGCCTCCACTGCCCAAGCCTCCGCTGGCAGTTCCCCGAAGGGCTGGTGGCGGCTGCGCCTCAGCAGCCAGCCTCCCTCCCACCCTCCATGCCTCCCTCTGGTCGGGCACTGCAAGCCACACAGCCACTTGTGTCCCCTGTGTCCCTGGAGGCCGCAGCGCGTTTTGGGTTTTGGAGCAGACGGGCCCCTCTCGGCTTCCGTAGTCCATTTGCCCCCAGAGCCCGCCAGACCCCTGGCTCTAGGAGGCTGCCCAGGCGGTGCTGCCAACTGCCCCCAGGTGCTAGCTAGCGGCAGTGGCAGCGGCCGGCCACGGGGGGAGCACACACACCTGCGGGTGTCCCCGGGCCGCACACACGGACTGCCCCGCGCCTCCGTGGGTTGCAAATGAGCCCTCCGGGAACCCTTGCCTGCCCTAGGGGCTTGTCAGGCGCTGCGGACGCGCAGGGACCGACCCTGCTGCGACCCCCAGCACCTCCTGGGTTCCCGCCACCACCCTTGGGCCGGGATGAGGTGCCACCTTGTGCGTGGAAGCCCCGCCCAGAGGCAAGAAGCCCCCAAGGCCCGAGGGCGCGCTCGACCCTGTAGCCCTGCTGCAGCCACAGGGAACGGGATGTCTGAGAGGGCAGCCCCCACTGCCCAAGCCTCCGCTGGCAGTTCCCCGAAGGGCTGGTGGCGGCTGCGCCTCAGCAGCCAGCCTCCCTCCCACCCTCCCTGCCTCCCTCTGGTCGGGCACTGGAAGCCACACAGCCACTTGTGTCCCCTGTGTCCCTGGAGGCCGCAGCGCGTTTTGGGTTTTGGAGCGGACGGGCCCCTCTCGGCTTCCGTAGTCCATTTGCCCCCGGAGCCCGCCAGCCCCCTGGCTCTAGGAGGCTGCCCAGGCGGTGCTGCCAACTGCCCCCAGGTGCTAGCTAGCGGCAGTGGCAGCGGCCAGCCACGGGGGGAGCACACACACCTGCGGGTGTCCCCGGGCCGCACACAGGGACTGCCCCGCGCCTCCGTGGGTTGCAAATGAGCCCTCCGGGAACCCTTGCCTGCCCTAGGGGCTTGTCGGGCGGGGCCGACGCAGGGTGGGTGAGTGGGGGGGGACTGCTGCTGGCACACACCCACTCCTGAAGCCCACTGGGGCGGTCCAAGGGCTATGAGCTCTGAGCTCGGGCACGGGCTGTCCCAGCAGGGCCTCGCGAGGGTGGACCGATATGCTCCCGGACCAAAAGTGTTGTAAAGGCCCAGGGCACGACTCTCCTGCGACCCCCAGCACCTCCTGGGTGCCCGCCACCACCCTTGGGCCGGGATGAGGTGCCACCTTGTGCGTGGAAGCCCCGCCCAGAGGCAAGAAGCCCCCAAGGCCCGAGGGCGCGCCCGACCCTGCAGCCCTGCTGCAGCCACAGGGAACGGGATGTCTGAGAGGGCAGCCCCCATTGCCCAAGCCTCCGCTGGCAGTTCCCCGAAGGGCTGGTGGCGGCTGCGCCTCAGCAGCCAGCCTCCCTCCCACCCTCCCTGCCTCCCTCTGGTCGGGCACTGCAAGCCACACAGCCACTTGTGTCCCCTGTGTTCCTGAAGCCGCAGCGCGTTTTGGGTTTTGGAGCGGACGGGCCCCTCTCGGCTTCCGTAGTCCATTTGCCCCCGGAGCCCGCCAGACCCCTGGCTCTAGGAGGCTGCCCAGGCGGTGCTGCCAACTGCCCCCAGAGGCTAGCTAGCGGCAGTGGCAGCGGCCGGCCACGGGGGGAGCACACACACCTGCGGGTGTCCCCGGGCCGCACACATGGACTGCCCCGCGCCTCCGTGGGTTGCAAATGAGCCCTCCGGGAACCCTTGCCTGCCCTAGGGGCTTGTCAGGCGCTGCGGACGCGCAGGGACCGACCCTGCTGCGACCCCCAGCACCTCCTGGGTGCCCGCCACCACCCTTGGGCCGGGATGAGGTGCCACCTTGTGCGTGGAAGCCCCGCCCAGAGGCAAGAAGCCCCCAAGGCCCGAGGGCGCGCTCGACCCTGTAGCCCTGCTGCAGCCACAGGGAACGGGATGTCTGAGAGGGCAGCCCCCACTGCCCAAGCCTCCGCTGGCAGTTCCCCGAAGGGCTGGTGGCGGCTGCGCCTCAGCAGCCAGCCTCCCTCCCACCCTCCCTGCCTCCCTCTGGTCGGGCACTGCAAGCCACACAGCCACTTGTGTCCCCTGTGTCCCTGGAGGCCGCAGCGCGTTTTGGGTTTTGGAGCGGACGGGCCCCTCTCGGCTTCCGTAGTCCATTTGCCCCCGGAGCCCGCCAGCCCCCTGGCTCTAGGAGGCTGCCCAGGCGGTGCTGCCAACTGCCCCCAGGTGCTAGCTAGCGGCAGTGGCAGCGGCCGGCCACGGGGGGAGCACACACACCTGCGGGTGTCCCCGGGCCGCACACACGGACTGCCCCGCGCCTCCGTGGGTTGCAAATGAGCCCTCCGGGAACCCTTGCCTGCCCTAGGGGCTTGTCGGGCGGGGCCGATGCAGGGTGGGTGAGTGGGGGGGGACTGCTGCTGGCACACACCCACTCCTGAAGCCCACTGTGGCGGTCCAAGGGCTATGAGCTCGGAGCTCGGGCACGGGCTGTCCCAGCAGGGCCTCGCGAGTGTGGACCGATATGCTCCTTGACCAAAAGTGTTGTAAAGGCCCAGGGCACGACTCTCCTGCGACCCCCAGCACCTCCTGGGTGCCCGCCACCACCCTTGGGCCGGGATGAGGTGCCACCTTGTGCGTGGAAGCCCCGCCCAGAGGCAAGAAGCCCCCAAGGCCCGAGGGCGCGCCCGACCCTGCAGCCCTGCTGCAGCCACAGGGAACGGGATGTCTGAGTGGGCAGCCCACACTGCCCAAGCCTCCGCTGGTAGTTCCCCGAAGGGCTGGTGGCGGCTGCGCCTCAGCAGCCAGCCTCCCTCCCACCCTCCCTGCCTCCCTCTGGTCGGGCACTGCAAGCCACACAGCCACTTGTGTCCCCTGTGTTCCTGAAGCCGCAGCGCGTTTTGGGTTTTGGAGCGGACGGGCCCCTCTCGGCTTCCGTAGTCCATTTGCCCCCGGAGCCCGCCAGCCCCCTGGCTCTAGGAGGCTGCCCAGGCGGTGCTGCCAACTGCCCCCAGGTGCTAGCTAGCGGCAGTGGCAGCGGCCGGCCACGGGGGGAGCACACACACCTGCGGGTGTCCCCGGGCCGCACACACGGACTGCCCCGCGCCTCCGTGGGTTGCAAATGAGCCCTCCGGGAACCCTTGCCTGCCCTAGGGGCTTGTCGGGCGGGGCCGTCGCAGGGTGGGTGAGTGGGGGTGGACTGCTGCTGGCACACACCCACTCCTGAAGCCCACTGGGGCGGTCCAAGGGCTATGAGCTCGGAGCTCGGGCAAGGGCTGTCCCAGCAGGGCCTCGCGAGGGTGGACCGATATGCTCCCGGACCAAAAGTGTTGTAAAGGCCCAGGGCACGACTCTCCTGCGACCCCCAGCACCTCCTGGGTGCCCGCCACCACCCTTGGGCCGGGATGAGGTGCCACCTTGTGCGTGGAAGCCCCGCCCAGAGGCAAGAAGCCCCCAAGGCCCGAGGGCGCGCCCGACCCTGCAGCCCTGCTGCAGCCACAGGGAACGGGATGTCTGAGAGGGCAGCCCCCACTGCCCAAGCCTCCGCTGGCAGTTCCCCGAAGGGCTGGTGGCGGCTGCGCCTCAGCAGCCAGCCTCCCTCCCACCCTCCCTGCCTCCCTCTGGTCGGGCACTGCAAGCCACACAGCCACTTGTGTCCCCTGTGTCCCTGGAGGCCGCAGCGCGTTTTGGGTTTTGGAGCGGACGGGCCCCTCTCGGCTTCCGTAGTCCATTTGCCCCCGGAGCCCGCCAGACCCCTGGCTCTAGGAGGCTGCCCAGGCGGTGCTGCCAACTGCCCCCAGGTGCTGGCTAGCGGCAGCGGCCGGCCACGGGGGGAGCACACATACATGCGGATGTCCCCGGGCCGCACACACAGACAGCCCCGGGCCTCCGCGGGTTGCAAATGAGCCCTCTGGGAACCCTTGCCTGCCCTAGGGGCTTGTCAGGTGCGGCCGACGCCCAGGGACCGACCCTGCTGCGACCCCCAGCACCTCCTGGGTGCCCGCCACCACCCTTGGGCCGGGATGAGGTGCCACCTTGTGCGTGGAAGCCCCGCCCAGAGGCAAGAAGCCCCCAAGGCCCGAGGGCGCGCCCGACCCTGCAGCCCTGCTGCAGCCACAGGGAACGGGATGTCTGAGAGGGCAGCCCCCACTGCCCAAGCCTCCGCTGGCAGTTCCCCGAAGGGCTGGTGGCGGCTGCGCCTCAGCAGCCAGCCTCCCTCCCACCCTCCCTGCCTCCCTCTGGTCGGGCACTGCAAGCCACACAGCCACTTGTGTCCCCTGTGTCCCTGGAGGCCGCAGCGCGTTTTGGGTTTTGGAGCGGACGGGCCCCTCTCGGCTTCCGTAGTCCATTTGCCCCCGGAGCCCGCCAGCCCCCTGGCTCTAGGAGGCTGCCCAGGCGGTGCTGCCAACTGCCCCCAGGTGCTAGCTAGCGGCAGTGGCAGCGGCCGGCCACGGGGGGAGCACACACACCTGCGGGTGTCCCCGAGCCGCACACAAGGACTGCCCCGAGCCTCCGTGGGTTGCAAATGAGCCCTCCGGGAACCCTTGCCTGCCCTAGGGTCTTGTCGGGCGGGGCCGACGCAGGGTGGGTGAGTGGGGGGGGACTGCTGCTGGCACACACCCACTCCTGAAGCCCACTGGGGTGGTCCAAGGGCTATGAGCTCGGAGCTCGGGCACGGGCTGTCCCAGCAGGGCCTCCCGAGGGTGGACCGATATGCTCCCGGACCAAAAGTGTTGTAAAGGCCCAGGGCACGACTCTCCTGCGACCCCCAGCACCTCCTGGGTGCCCGCCACCACCCTTGGGCCGGGATGAGGTGCCACCTTGTGCGTGGAAGCCCCGCCCAGAGGCAAGAAGCCCCCAAGGCCCGAGGGCGCGCCCGACCCTGCAGCCCTGCTGCAGCCACAGGGAACGGGATGTCTGAGAGAGCAGCCTCCACTGCCCAAGCCTCCGCTGGCAGTTCCCCGAAGGGCTGGTGGCGGCTGCGCCTCAGCAGCCAGCCTCCCTCCCACCCTCCATGCCTCCCTCTGGTCGGGCACTGCAAGCCACACAGCCACTTGTGTCCCCTGTGTCCCTGGAGGCCGCAGCGCGTTTTGGGTTTTGGAGCAGACGGGCCCCTCTCGGCTTCCGTAGTCCATTTGCCCCCAGAGCCCGCCAGACCCCTGGCTCTAGGAGGCTGCCCAGGCGGTGCTGCCAACTGCCCCCAGGTGCTAGCTAGCGGCAGTGGCAGCGGCCGGCCACGGGGGGAGCACACACACCTGCGGGTGTCCCCGGGCCGCACACACGGACTGCCCCGCGCCTCCGTGGGTTGCAAATGAGCCCTCCGGGAACCCTTGCCTGCCCTAGGGGCTTGTCAGGCGCTGCGGACGCGCAGGGACCGACCCTGCTGCGACCCCCAGCACCTCCTGGGTTCCCGCCACCACCCTTGGGCCGGGATGAGGTGCCACCTTGTGCGTGGAAGCCCCGCCCAGAGGCAAGAAGCCCCCAAGGCCCGAGGGCGCGCTCGACCCTGTAGCCCTGCTGCAGCCACAGGGAACGGGATGTCTGAGAGGGCAGCCCCCACTGCCCAAGCCTCCGCTGGCAGTTCCCCGAAGGGCTGGTGGCGGCTGCGCCTCAGCAGCCAGCCTCCCTCCCACCCTCCCTGCCTCCCTCTGGTCGGGCACTGGAAGCCACACAGCCACTTGTGTCCCCTGTGTCCCTGGAGGCCGCAGCGCGTTTTGGGTTTTGGAGCGGACGGGCCCCTCTCGGCTTCCGTAGTCCATTTGCCCCCGGAGCCCGCCAGCCCCCTGGCTCTAGGAGGCTGCCCAGGCGGTGCTGCCAACTGCCCCCAGGTGCTAGCTAGCGGCAGTGGCAGCGGCCAGCCACGGGGGGAGCACACACACCTGCGGGTGTCCCCGGGCCGCACACAGGGACTGCCCCGCGCCTCCGTGGGTTGCAAATGAGCCCTCCGGGAACCCTTGCCTGCCCTAGGGGCTTGTCGGGCGGGGCCGACGCAGGGTGGGTGAGTGGGGGGGGACTGCTGCTGGCACACACCCACTCCTGAAGCCCACTGGGGCGGTCCAAGGGCTATGAGCTCTGAGCTCGGGCACGGGCTGTCCCAGCAGGGCCTCGCGAGGGTGGACCGATATGCTCCCGGACCAAAAGTGTTGTAAAGGCCCAGGGCACGACTCTCCTGCGACCCCCAGCACCTCCTGGGTGCCCGCCACCACCCTTGGGCCGGGATGAGGTGCCACCTTGTGCGTGGAAGCCCCGCCCAGAGGCAAGAAGCCCCCAAGGCCCGAGGGCGCGCCCGACCCTGCAGCCCTGCTGCAGCCACAGGGAACGGGATGTCTGAGAGGGCAGCCCCCATTGCCCAAGCCTCCGCTGGCAGTTCCCCGAAGGGCTGGTGGCGGCTGCGCCTCAGCAGCCAGCCTCCCTCCCACCCTCCCTGCCTCCCTCTGGTCGGGCACTGCAAGCCACACAGCCACTTGTGTCCCCTGTGTTCCTGAAGCCGCAGCGCGTTTTGGGTTTTGGAGCGGACGGGCCCCTCTCGGCTTCCGTAGTCCATTTGCCCCCGGAGCCCGCCAGACCCCTGGCTCTAGGAGGCTGCCCAGGCGGTGCTGCCAACTGCCCCCAGAGGCTAGCTAGCGGCAGTGGCAGCGGCCGGCCACGGGGGGAGCACACACACCTGCGGGTGTCCCCGGGCCGCACACATGGACTGCCCCGCGCCTCCGTGGGTTGCAAATGAGCCCTCCGGGAACCCTTGCCTGCCCTAGGGGCTTGTCAGGCGCTGCGGACGCGCAGGGACCGACCCTGCTGCGACCCCCAGCACCTCCTGGGTGCCCGCCACCACCCTTGGGCCGGGATGAGGTGCCACCTTGTGCGTGGAAGCCCCGCCCAGAGGCAAGAAGCCCCCAAGGCCCGAGGGCGCGCTCGACCCTGTAGCCCTGCTGCAGCCACAGGGAACGGGATGTCTGAGAGGGCAGCCCCCACTGCCCAAGCCTCCGCTGGCAGTTCCCCGAAGGGCTGGTGGCGGCTGCGCCTCAGCAGCCAGCCTCCCTCCCACCCTCCCTGCCTCCCTCTGGTCGGGCACTGCAAGCCACACAGCCACTTGTGTCCCCTGTGTCCCTGGAGGCCGCAGCGCGTTTTGGGTTTTGGAGCGGACGGGCCCCTCTCGGCTTCCGTAGTCCATTTGCCCCCGGAGCCCGCCAGCCCCCTGGCTCTAGGAGGCTGCCCAGGCGGTGCTGCCAACTGCCCCCAGGTGCTAGCTAGCGGCAGTGGCAGCGGCCGGCCACGGGGGGAGCACACACACCTGCGGGTGTCCCCGGGCCGCACACACGGACTGCCCCGCGCCTCCGTGGGTTGCAAATGAGCCCTCCGGGAACCCTTGCCTGCCCTAGGGGCTTGTCGGGCGGGGCCGATGCAGGGTGGGTGAGTGGGGGGGGACTGCTGCTGGCACACACCCACTCCTGAAGCCCACTGGGGCGGTCCAAGGGCTATGAGCTCGGAGCTCGGGCACGGGCTGTCCCAGCAGGGCCTCGCGAGTGTGGACCGATATGCTCCTTGACCAAAAGTGTTGTAAAGGCCCAGGGCACGACTCTCCTGCGACCCCCAGCACCTCCTGGGTGCCCGCCACCACCCTTGGGCCGGGATGAGGTGCCACCTTGTGCGTGGAAGCCCCGCCCAGAGGCAAGAAGCCCCCAAGGCCCGAGGGCGCGCCCGACCCTGCAGCCCTGCTGCAGCCACAGGGAACGGGATGTCTGAGTGGGCAGCCCACACTGCCCAAGCCTCCGCTGGTAGTTCCCCGAAGGGCTGGTGGCGGCTGCGCCTCAGCAGCCAGCCTCCCTCCCACCCTCCCTGCCTCCCTCTGGTCGGGCACTGGAAGCCACACAGCCACTTGTGTCCCCTGTGTCCCTAGAGGCCGCAGCGCGTTTTGGGTTTTGGAGCGGACGGGCCCCTCTCGGCTTCCGTAGTCCATTTGCCCCCGGAGCCCGCCAGACCCCTGGCTCTAGGAGGCTGCCCAGGCGGTGCTGCCAACTGCCCCCAGGTGCTGGCTAGCGGCAGCGGCCGGCCACGGGGGGAGAACACACACATGCGGGTGTCCCCGGGCCGCACACACAGACTGCCCCGGGCCTCTGCGGGTTGCAAATGAGCCCTCTGGGAACCCTTGCCTGCCCTAGGTGCTTGTCAGGCGCGGCCGACGCCCAGTGACCGACCCTGCTGCGACCCCCAGAACCTCCTGGGTTCCCGTCACCACCCTTGGGCCGGGATGAGGTGCCATCTTGTGCGTGGAAGCCCGGCCCAGAGGCAAGAAGCCCCCAAGGCCCGAGGGCGCGCCCGACCCTGCAGCCCTGCTGCAGCCACAGGGAACGGGATGTCTGAGAGGGCAGCCCCCACTGCCCAAGCCTCCGCTGGCAGTTCCCCGAAGGGCTGGTGGCGGCTGCGCCTCAGCAGCCAGCCTCCCTCCCACCCTCCCTGCCTCCCTCTGGTCGGGCACTGCAAGCCACACAGCCACTTGTGTCCCCTGTGTCCCTGGAGGCCGCAGCGCGTTTTGGGTTTTGGAGCGGACGGGCCCCTCTCGGCTTCCGTAGTCCATTTGCCCCCAGAGCCCGCCAGACCCCTGGCTCTAGGAGGCTGCCCAGGCGGTGCTGCCAACTGCCCCCAGGTGCTAGCTAGCGGCAGTGGCAGCGGCCGGCCACGGGGGGAGCACACACACCTGCGGGTGTCCCCGGGCCACACACACGGACTGCCCCGCGCCTCCGTGGGTTGCAAATGAGCCCTCCGGGAACCCTTGCCTGGCCTAGGGGCTTGTCGGGCGGGACCGACGCAGGGTGGGTGAGTGGGGGGGGACTGCTGCTGGCACACACCCACTCCTGAAGCCCACTGGGGCGGTCCAAGGGCTATGAGCTCGGAGCTCGGGCACGGGCTGTCCCAGCAGGGCCTCGCGAGGGTGGACCGATATGCTCCCGGACCAAAAGTGTTGTAAAGGCCCAGGGCACGACTCTGCTGCGACCCCCAGCACCTCCTGGGTGCCCGCCACCACCCTTGGGCCGGGATGAGGTGCCACCTTGTGCGTGGAAGCCCCGCCCAGAGGCAAGAAGCCCCCAAGGCCCGAGGGCGCGCCCGACCCTGCAGCCCTGCTGCAGCCACAGGGAACGGGATGTCTGAGAGGGCAGCCCCCACTGCCCAAGCCTCCGCTGGCAGTTCCCCGAAGGGCTGGTGGCGGCTGCGCCTCAGCAGCCAGCCTCCCTCCCACCCTCCCTGCCTCCCTCTGGTCGGGCACTGCAAGCCACACAGCCACTTGTGTCCCCTGTGTCCCTGGAGGCCGCAGCGCGTTTTGGGTTTTGGAGCGGACGGGCCCCTCTCGGCTTCCGTAGTCCATTTGCCCCCAGAGCCCGCCAGACCCCTGGCTCTAGGAGGCTGCCCAGGCGGTGCTGCCAACTGCCCCCAGGTGCTAGCTAGCGGCAGTGGCAGCGGCCGGCCACGCGGGGAGCACACACACCTGCGGGTGTCCCCGGGCCGCACACACGGACTGCCCCGGGCCTCCGCGGGTTGGAAATGAGCCCTCTTGGAACCCTTGCCTGCCCTAGGGGCTTGTCAGGCGCGGCCGAGGCCCAGGGAACGACCCTGCTGCGACCCCCAGCACCTCCTGGGTTCCCGCCACTACCCTTGGGCCGGGATGAGGTGCCACCTTGTGCGTGGAAGCCCCGCCCAGAGGCAAGAAGCCCCCAAGGCCCGAGGGCGCGCCCGACCCTGCAGCCCTGCTGCAGCCACAGTTATCGGGATGTGTGAGAGGGCAGCCCCCACTGCCCAAGCCTCCGCTGGCAGTTCCCCGAAGGGCTGGTGGCGGCTGCGCCTCAGCAGCCAGCCTCCCTCCCACCCTCCCTGCCTCCCTCTGGTCGGGCACTGCAAGCCACACAGCCACTTGTGTCCCCTGTGTCCCTGGAGGCCGCAGCGCGTTTTGGGTTTTGGAGCGGACGGGCCCGTCTCGGCTTCCGTAGTCCATTTGCCCCCAGAGCCCGCCAGACCCCTGGCTCTAGGAGGCTGCCCAGGCGGTGCTGCCAACTGCCCCCAGGTGCTAGCTAGCGGCAATGGCAGCGGCCGGCCACGGGGGGAGCACACACACCTGCGGGTGTCCCCGGGCCGCACACACGGACTGCCCCGCGCCTCCGTGGGTTGCAAATGAGCCCTCCGGGAACCCTTGCCTGCCCTAGGGGCTTGTCGGGCGGGGCCGACGCAGGGTGGGTGAGTGGGGGGGGACTGCTGCTGGCACACACCCACTCCTGAAGCCCACTGGGGCGGTCCAAGGGCTATGAGCTCGGAGCTCGGGCACGGGCTGTCCCAGCAGGGCCTCGCGAGGGTGGACCGATATGCTCCCGGACCAAAAGTGTTGTAAAGGCCCAGGGCACGACCCTGCTGCGACCCCCAGCACCTCCTGAGTGCCCGCCACCACCCTTGGGCCGGGATGAGGTGCCACCTTGTGCGTGGAAGCCCCGCCCAGAGGCAAGAAGCCCCCAAGGCCCGAGGGCGCGCCTGACCCTGCAGCCCTGCTGCAGCCACAGGGAACGGGATGTCTGAGAGGGCAGCCCCCACTGCCCAAGCCTCCGCTGGCAGTTCCCCGAAGGGCTGGTGGCGGCTGCGCCTCAGCAGCCAGCCTCCCTCCCACCCTCCCTGCCTCCCTCTGGTCGGGCACTGCAAGCCACACAGCCACTTGTGTCCCCTGTGTCCCTGGAGGCCGCAGCGCGTTTTGGGTTTTGGAGCGGACGGGCCCCTCTCGGCTTCCGTAGTCCATTTGCCCCCGGAGCCCGCCAGACCCCTGGCTCTAGGAGGCTGCCCAGGCGGTGCTGCCAACTGCCCCCAGGTGCTGGCTAGGGGCAGCGGCCGGCCACGGGGGGAGCACACACACCTGCGGGTGTCCCCGGGCCGCACACACGGACTGCCCCGGGCCTCCGCGGGTTGCAAATGAGCCCTCTGGGAACCCTTGCCTGCCCTAGGGGCTTGTCAGGCGCGGCCGAGGCGGAGGGAACGACCCTGCTGCGACCCCCAGCACCTCCTGGGTTCCCGCCACTACCCTTGGGCCGGGATGAGGTGCCACCTTGTGCGTGGAAGCCCCGCCCAGAGGCAAGAAGCCCCCAAGGCCCGAGGGCGCGCCCGACCCTGCAGCCCTGCTGCAGCCACAGGGAACGGGATGTCTGAGAGGGCAGACCCCACTGCCCAAGCCTCCGCTGGCAGTTCCCCGAAGGGCTGGTGGCGGCTGCGCCTCAGCAGCCAGCCTCCCTCCCACCCTCCCTGCCTCCCTCTGGTCGGGCACTGCAAGCCACACAGCCACTTGTGTCCCCTGTGTCCCTGGAGGCCGCAGCGCGTTTTGGGTTTTGGAGCGGACGGGCCGCTCTCGGCTTCCGTAGTCCATTTGCCCCCAGAACCCGCCAGACCCCTGGCTCTAGGAGGCTGCCCAGGCGGTGCTGCCAACTGCCCCCAGGTGCTGGCTAGCGGCAGCGGCCGGCCACGGGGGGAGCACACACACCTGCGGGTGTCCCCGGGACACACACACGGACTGCCCCGCGCCTCCGTGGGTTGCAAATGAGCCCTCCGGGAACCCTTGCCTGCCCTAGGGGCTTGTCGGGCGGGGCCGACGCAGGGTGGGTGAGTAGGGGGGGACTGCTGCTGGCACACACCCACTCCTGAAGCCCACTGGGGCGGTCCAAGGGCTATGAGCTCGGAGCTCGGGCACGGGCTGTCCCAGCAGGGCCTCGCGAGGGTGGACCGATATGCTCCCGGACCAAAAGTGTTGTAAAGGCCCAGGGCACGACCCTGCTGCGACCCCCAGCACCTCCTGGGTGCCCGCACCACCCTTGGGCCGGGATGAGGTGCCACCTTGTGCGTGGAAGCCCCGCCCAGAGGCAAGAAGCCCCCAAGGCCCGAGGGCGCGCCCGACCCTGCAGCCCTGCTGCAGCCACAGGGAACGGGATGTCTGAGAGGGCAGTCCCCACTGCCCAAGCCTCCGCTGGCAGTTCCCCGAAGGGCTGGTGGCGGCTGCGCCTCAGCAGCCAGCCTCCCTCCCACCCTCCCTGCCTCCCTCTGGTCGGGCACTGCAAGCCACACAGCCACTTGTGTCCCCTGTGTCCCTGGAGGCCGCAGCGCGTTTTGGGTTTTGGAGCAGACGGGCCCCTCTCGGCTTCCGTAGTTCATTTGCCCCCGGAGCCCGCCAGACCCCTGGCTCTAGGAGGCTGCCCAGGCGGTGCTGCCAACTGCCCCCAGGTGCTAGCTAGCGGCAGTGGCAGCGGCCGGCCACGGGGGGAGCACACACACCTGCGGGTGTCCCCGGGACGCACACACGGACTGCCCCACGCCTCCGTGGGTTGCAAATGAGCCCTCCGGGAACCCTTGCCTGCCCTAGGGGCTTGTCAGGCGCGGCCGAGGCCGAGGGAACGACCCTGCTGCGATCCCCAGCACCTCCTGGGTTCCCGCCACTACCCTTGGGCCGGGATGAGGTGCCACCTTGTGCGTGGAAGCCCCGCCCAGAGGCAAGAAGCCCCCAAGGCCCGAGGGCGCGCCCGACCCTGCAGCCCTGCTGCAGCCACAGGGAACGGGATGTCTGAGAGGGCAGCCCCCACTGCCCAAGCCTCCGCTGGCAGTTCCCCGAAGGGCTGGTGGCGGCTGCGCCTCAGCAGCCAGCCTCCCTCCCACCCTCCCTGCCTCCCTCTGGTCGGGCACTGCAAGCCACACAGCCACTTGTGTCCCCTGTGTCCCTGGAGGCCGTAGCGCGTTTTGGGTATTGGAGCGGACGGGCCCCTCTCGGCTTCCGTAGTCCATTTGCCCCCAGAGCCCGCCAGACCCCTGGCTCTAGGAGGCTGCCCAGGCGGTGCTGCCAACTGCCCCCAGGTGCTAGCTAGCGGCAATGGCAGCGGCCGGCCACGGGGGGAGCACACACACCTGCGGGTGTCCCCGGGCCGCACACACGGACTGCCCCGCGCCTCCGTGGGTTGCAAATGAGCCCTCCGGGAACCCTTGCCTGCCCTAGGGGCTTGTCGGGTGGGGCCGACGCAGGGTGGGTGAGTGGGGGGGGACTGCTGCTGGCACACACCCACTCCTGAAGCCCACTGGGGCGGTCCAAGGGCTATGAGCTCGGAGCTCGGGCACGGGCTGTCCCAGCAGGGCCTCCCGAGGGTGGACCGATATGCTCCCGGACCAAAAGTGTTGTAAAGGCCCAGGGCACGACCCTGCTGCGACCCCCAGCACCTCCTGGGTGCCCGCCACCACCCTTGGGCCGGGATGAGGTGCCACCTTGTGCGTGGAAGCCCCGCCCAGAGGCAAGAAGCCCCCAAGGCCCGAGGGCGCGCCCGACCCTGCAGCCCTGCTGCAGCCACAGGGAACGGGATGTCTGAGAGGGCAGCCCCCACTGCCCAAGCCTCCGCTGGCAGTTCCCCGAAGGGCTGGTGGCGGCTGCGCCTCAGCAGCCAGCCTCCCTCCCACCCTCCCTGCCTCCCTCTGGTCGGGCACTGCAAGCCACACAGCCACTTGTGTCCCCTGTGTCCCTGGAGGCCGCAGCGCGTTTTGGGTTTTGGAGCGGACGGGCCCCTCTCGGCTTCCGTAGTCCATTTGCCCCCGGAGCCCGCCAGACCCCTGGCTCTAGGAGGCTGCCCAGGCGGTGCTGCCAACTGCCCCCAGGTGCTAGCTAGCGGCAGTGGCAGCGGCCGGCCACGGGGGGAGCACACACACCTGCGGGTGTCCCCGGGCCGCACACACGGACTGCCCCGCGCCTCCGTGGGTTGCAAATGAGCCCTCCGGGAACCCTTGCCTGCCCTAGGGGCTTGTCGGGCGGGGCAGACGCAGGGTGGGTGAGTGGGGGGGGACTGCTGCTGGCACACACCCACTCCTGAAGCCCACGGGGGCGGTCCAAGGGCTATGAGCTCGGAGCTCGGGCACGGGCTGTCCCAGCAGGGCCTCGCGAGGGTGGACCGATATGCTCCCGGACCAAAAGTGTTGTAAAGGCCCAGGGCACGACCCTGCTGCGACCCCCAGCACCTCCTGGGTGCCCGCCACCACCCTTGGGCCGGGATGAGGTGCCACCTTGTGCGTGGAAGCCCCGCCCAGAGGCAAGAAGCCCCCAAGGCGGGAGGGCGCGCCCGACCCTGCAGCCCTGCTGCAGCCACAGGGAACGGGATGTCTGAGAGGGCAGCCCCCACTGCCCAAGCCTCCGCTGGCAGTTCCCCGAAGGGCTGGTGGTGGCTGCGCCTCAGCAGCCAGCCTCCCTCCCACCCTCCCTGCCTCCCTCTGGTCGGGCACTGCAAGCCACACAGCCACTTGTGTCCCCTGTGTCCCTGGAGGCCGCAGCGCGTTTTGGGTTTTGGAGCGGACGGGCCCCTCTCGGCTTCCGTAGTCCATTTGCCCCCGGAGCCCGCCAGACCCCTGGCTCTAGGAGGCTGCCCAGGCGGTGCTGCCAACTGCCCCCAGGTGCTAGCTAGCGGCAGTGGCAGCGGCCGGCCACGGGGGGAGCACACACACCTGCGGGTGTCCCCGGGCCGCACACACGGACTGCCCCGCGCCTCCGTGGGTTGCAAATGAGCCCTCCGGGAACCCTTGCCTGCCCTAGGGGCTTGTCGGGCGGGGCCGACGCAGGGTGGGTGAGTGGGGGGGGACTGCTGCTGGCACACACCCACTCCTGAAGCCCACGGGGGCGGTCCAAGGGCTATGAGCTCGGAGCTCGGGCACGGGCTGTCCCAGCAGGGCCTCGCGAGGGTGGACCGATATGCTCCCGGACCAAAAGTGTTGTAAAGGCCCAGGGCACGACCCTGCTGCGACCCCCAGCACCTCCTGGGTGCCCGCCACCACCCTTGGGCCGGGATGAGGTGCCACCTTGTGCGTGGAAGCCCCGCCCAGAGGCAAGAAGCCCCCAAGGCCCGAGGGCGCGCCCGACCCTGCAGCCCTGCTGCAGCCACAGGGAACGGGATGTCTGAGAGGGCAGCCCCCACTGCCCAAGCCTCCGCTGGCAGTTCCCCGAAGGGCTGGTGGCGGCTGCGCCTCAGCAGCCAGCCTCCCTCCCACCCTCCCTGCCTCCCTCTGGTCGGGCACTGCAAGCCACACAGCCACTTGTGTCCCCTGTGTCCCTGGAGGCCGCAGCGCGTTTTGGGTTTTGGAGCGGACGGGCCCCTCTCGGCTTCCGTAGTCCATTTGCCCCCGGAGCGCGCCAGACCCCTGGCTCTAGGAGGCTGCCCAGGCGGTGCTGCCAACTGCCCCCAGGTGCTAGCTAGCGGCAGTGGCAGCGGCCGGCCACGGCGGGAGCACACACACCTGCGGGTGTCCCCGGGCCGCACACACGGACTGCCCCGCGCCTCCGTGGGTTGCAAATGAGCCCTCCGGGAACCCTTGCCTGCCCTAGGGGCTTGTCGGGCGGGGCCGACGCAGGGTGGGTGAGTGGGGGGGGACTGCTGCTGGCACACACCCACTCCTGAAGCCCACTGGGGCGGTCCAAGGGCTATGAGCTCGGAGCTCGGGCACGGGCTGTCCCAGCAGGGCCTCGCGAGGGTGGACCGATATGCTCCCGGACCAAAAGTGTTGTAAAGGCCCAGGGCACGACCCTGCTGCGACCCCCAGCACCTCCTGGGTGCCCGCCACCACCCTTGGGCCGGGATGAGGTGCCACCTTGTGCGTGGAAGCCCCGCCCAGAGGCAAGAAGCCCCCAAGGCCCGAGGGCGCGCCCGACCCTGCAGCCCTGCTGCAGCCACAGGGAACGGGATGTCTGAGAGGGCAGCCCCCACTGCCCAAGCCTCCGCTGGCAGTTCCCCGAAGGGCTGGTGGCGGCTGCGCCTCAGCAGCCAGCCTCCCTCCCACCCTCCCTGCCTCCCTCTGGTCGGGCACTGCAAGCCACACAGCCACTTGTGTCCCCTGTGTCCCTGGAGGCCGCAGCGCGTTTTGGGTTTTGGAGCGGACGGGCCCCTCTCGGCTTCCGTAGTCCATTTGCCCCCGGAGCCCGCCAGCCCCCTGGCTCTAGGAGGCTGCCCAGGCGGTGCTGCCAACTGCCCCCAGGTGCTAGCTAGCGGCAGTGGCAGCGGCCGGCCACGGGGGGAGCACACACACCTGCGGGTGTCCCCGAGCCGCACACACGGACTGCCCCGCGCCTCCGTGGGTTGCAAATGAGCCCTCCGGGAACCCTTGCCTGCCCTAGGGGCTTGTCGGGCGGGGCCGATGCAGGGTGGGTGAGTGGGGGGGGGACTGCTGCTGGCACACACCCACTCCTGAAGCCCACTGGAGCGGTCCAAGGGCTATGAGCTCGGAGCTCGGGCACGGGCTGTCCCAGCAGGGCCTCCCGAGGGTGGACCGATATGCTCCCGGACCAAAAGTGTTGTAAAGGCCCAGGGCACGACTCTCCTGCGACCCCCAGCACCTCCTGGGTGCCCGCCACCACCCTTGGGCCGGGATGAGGTGCCACCTTGTGCGTGGAAGCCCCGCCCAGAGGCAAGAAGCCCCCAAGGCCCGAGGGCGCGCCCGACCCTGCAGCCCTGCTGCAGCCACAGGGAACGGGATGTCTGAGAGGGCAGCCCCCACTGCCCAAGCCTCCGCTGGCAGTTCCCCGAAGGGCTGGTGGCGGCTGCGCCTCAGCAGCCAGCCTCCGTCCCACCCTCCCTGCCTCCCTCTGGTTGGGCACTGCAAGCCACACAGCCACTTGTGTCCCCTGTGTCCCTGGAGGCCGCAGCGCGTTTTGGGTTTTGGAGCGGACGGGCCCCTCTCGGCTTCCGTAGTCCATTTGCCCCCGGAGCCCGCCAGCCCCCTGGCTCTAGGAGGCTGCCCAGGCGGTGCTGCCAACTGCCCCCAGGTGCTAGCTAGCGGCAGTGGCAGCGGCCGGCCACGGGGGGAGCACACACACCTGCGGGTGTCCCCGGGCCGCACACACGGACTGCCCCGCGCCTCCGTGGGTTGCAAATGAGCCCTCCGGGAACCCTTGCCTGCCCTAGGGGCTTGTCGGGCGGGGCCGACGCAGGGTGGGTGAGTGGGGGGGGACTGCTGCTGGCACACACCCACTCCTGAAGCCCACTGGGGCGGTCCAAGGGCTATGAGCTCGGAGCTCGGGCACGGGCTGTCCCAGCAGGGCCTCGCGAGGGTGGACCGATATGCTCCCGGACCAAAAGTGTTGTAAAGGCCCAGGGCACGACCCTGCTGCGACCCCCAGCACCTCCTGGGTGCCCGCCACCACCCTTGGGCCGGGATGAGGTGCCACCTTGTGCGTGGAAGCCCCGCCCAGAGGCAAGAAGCCCCCAAGGCCCGAGGGCGCGCCCGACCCTGCAGCCCTGCTGCAGCCACAGGGAACGGGATGTCTGAGAGGGCAGCCCCCACTGCCCAAGCCTCCGCTGGCAGTTCCCCGAAGGGCTGGTGGCGGCTGCGCCTCAGCAGCCAGCCTCCCTCCCACCCTCCCTGCCTCCCTCTGGTCGGGCACTGCAAGCCACACAGCCACTTGTGTCCCCTGTGTCCCTGGAGGCCGCAGCGCGTTTTGGGTTTTGGAGCGGACGGGCCCCTCTCGGCTTCCGTAGTCCATTTGCCCCCGGAGCCCGCCAGACCCCTGGCTCTAGGAGGCTGCCCAGGCGGTGCTGCCAACTGCCCCCAGGTGCTAGCTAGCGGCAGTGGCAGCGGCCGGCCACGGGGGGAGCACACACACCTGCGGGTGTCCCCGGGCCGCACACACGGACTGCCCCGCGCCTCCGTGGGTTGCAAATGAGCCCTCCGGGAACCCTTGCCTGCCCTAGGGGCTTGTCGGGCGGGGCCGATGCAGGGTGGGTGAGTGGGGGGGGACTGCTGCTGGCACACACCCACTCCTGAAGCCCACTGGAGCGGTCCAAGGGCTATGAGCTCGGAGCTCGGGCACGGGCTGTCCCAGCAGGGCCTCCCGAGGGTGGACCGATATGCTCCCGGACCAAAAGTGTTGTAAAGGCCCAGGGCACGACTCTCCTGCGACCCCCAGCACCTCCTGGGTGCCCGCCACCACCCTTGGGCCGGGATGAGGTGCCACCTTGTGCGTGGAAGCCCCGCCCAGAGGCAAGAAGCCCCCAAGGCCCGAGGGCGCGCCCGACCCTGCAGCCCTGCTGCAGCCACAGGGAACGGGATGTCTGAGAGGGCAGCCCCCACTGCCCAAGCCTCCGCTGGCAGTTCCCCGAAGGGCTGGTGGCGGCTGCGCCTCAGCAGCCAGCCTCCCTCCCACCCTCCCTGCCTCCCTCTGGTCGGGCACTGCAAGCCACACAGCCACTTGTGTCCCCTGTGTCCCTGGAGGCCGCAGCGCGTTTTGGGTTTTGGAGCGGACGGGCCCCTCTCGGCTTCCGTAGTCCATTTGCACCCGGAGCCCGCCAGACCCCTGGCTCTAGGAGGCTGCCCAGGCGGTGCTGCCAACTGCCCCCAGGTGCTAGCTAGCGGCAGTGGCAGCGGCCGGCCACGGGGGGAGCACACACACCTGCGGGTGTCCCCGGGCCGCACACACGGACTGCCCCGCGCCTCCGTGGGTTGCAAATGAGCCCTCCGGGAACCCTTGCCTGCCCTAGGGGCTTGTCGGGCGGGGCCGATGCAGGGTGGGTGAGTGGGGGGGGACTGCTGCTGGCACACACCCACTCCTGAAGCCCACTGGAGCGGTCCAAGGGCTATGAGCTCGGAGCTCGGGCACGGGCTGTCCCAGCAGGGCCTCCCGAGGGTGGACCGATATGCTCCCGGACCAAAAGTGTTGTAAAGGCCCAGGGCACGACTCTCCTGCGACCCCCAGCACCTCCTGGGTGCCCGCCACCACCCTTGGGCCGGGATGAGGTGCCACCTTGTGCGTGGAAGCCCCGCCCAGAGGCAAGAAGCCCCCAAGGCCCGAGGGCGCGCCCGACCCTGCAGCCCTGCTGCAGCCACAGGGAACGGGATGTCTGAGAGGGCAGCCCCCACTGCCCAAGCCTCCGCTGGCAGTTCCCCGAAGGGCTGGTGGCGGCTGCGCCTCAGCAGCCAGCCTCCCTCCCACCCTCCCTGCCTCCCTCTGGTTGGGCACTGCAAGCCACACAGCCACTTGTGTCCCCTGTGTCCCTGGAGGCCGCAGCGCGTTTTGGGTTTTGGAGCGGACGGGCCCCTCTCGGCTTCCGTAGTCCATTTGCCCCCGGAGCCCGCCAGACCCCTGGCTCTAGGAGGCTGCCCAGGCGGTGCTGCCAACTGCCCCCAGGTGCTAGCTAGCGGCAGTGGCAGCGGCCGGCCACGGGGGGAGCACACACACCTGCGGGTGTCCCCGGGCCGCACACACGGACTGCCCCGCGCCTCCGTGGGTTGCAAATGAGCCCTCCGGGAACCCTTGCCTGCCCTAGGGGCTTGTCGGGCGGGGCCGACGCAGGGTGGGTGAGTGGGGGGGGGACTGCTGCTGGCACACACCCACTCCTGAAGCCCACTGGGGCGGTCCAAGGGCTATGAGCTCGGAGCTCGGGCACGGGCTGTCCCAGCAGGGCCTCGCGAGGGTGGACCGATATGCTCCCGGACCAAAAGTGTTGTAAAGGCCCAGGGCACGACCCTGCTGCGACCCCCAGCACCTCCTGGGTGCCCGCCACCACCCTTGGGCCGGGATGAGGTGCCACCTTGTGCGTGGAAGCCCCGCCCAGAGGCAAGAAGCCCCCAAGGCCCGAGGGCGCGCCCGACCCTGCAGCCCTGCTGCAGCCACAGGGAACGGGATGTCTGAGAGGGCAGCCCCCACTGCCCAAGCCTCCGCTGGCAGTTCCCCGAAGGGCTGGTGGCGGCTGCGCCTCAGCAGCCAGCCTCCCTCCCACCCTCCCTGCCTCCCTCTGGTCGGGCACTGCAAGCCACACAGCCACTTGTGTCCCCTGTGTCCCTGGAGGCCGCAGCGCGTTTTGGGTTTTGGAGCGGACGGGCCCCTCTCGGCTTCCGTAGTCCATTTGCCCCCGGAGCCCGCCAGACCCCTGGCTCTAGGAGGCTGCCCAGGCGGTGCTGCCAACTGCCCCCAGGTGCTAGCTAGCGGCAGTGGCAGCGGCCGGCCACGGGGGGAGCACACACACCTGCGGGTGTCCCCGGGCCGCACACACGGACTGCCCCGCGCCTCCGTGAGTTGCAAATGAGCCCTCCGGGAACCCTTGCCTGCCCTAGGGGCTTGTCGGGCGGGGCCGATGCAGGGTGGGTGAGTGGGGGGGGACTGCTGCTGGCACACACCCACTCCTGAAGCCCACTGGAGCGGTCCAAGGGCTATGAGCTCGGAGCTCGGGCACGGGCTGTCCCAGCAGGGCCTCCCGAGGGTGGACCGATATGCTCCCGGACCAAAAGTGTTGTAAAGGCCCAGGGCACGACTCTCCTGCGACCCCCAGCACCTCCTGGGTGCCCGCCACCACCCTTGGGCCGGGATGAGGTGCCACCTTGTGCGTGGAAGCCCCGCCCAGAGGCAAGAAGCCCCCAAGGCCCGAGGGCGCGCCCGACCCTGCAGCCCTGCTGCAGCCACAGGGAACGGGATGTCTGAGAGGGCAGCCCCCACTGCCCAAGCCTCCGCTGGCAGTTCCCCGAAGGGCTGGTGGCGGCTGCGCCTCAGCAGCCAGCCTCCCTCCCACCCTCCCTGCCTCCCTCTGGTCGGGCACTGCAAGCCACACAGCCACTTGTGTCCCCTGTGTCCCTGGAGGCCGCAGCGCGTTTTGGGTTTTGGAGCGGACGGGCCCCTCTCGGCTTCCGTAGTCCATTTGCCCCCGGAGCCCGCCAGACCCCTGGCTCTAGGAGGCTGCCCAGGCGGTGCTGCCAACTGCCCCCAGGTGCTAGCTAGCGGCAGTGGCAGCGGCCGGCCACGGGGGGAGCACACACACCTGCGGGTGTCCCCGGGCCGCACACACGGACTGCCCCGCGCCTCCGTGGGTTGCAAATGAGCCCTCCGGGAACCCTTGCCTGCCCTAGGGGCTTGTCGGGCGGGGCCGACGCAGGGTGGGTGAGTGGGGGGGGACTGCTGCTGGCACACACCCACTCCTGAAGCCCACTGGGGCGGTCCAAGGGCTATGAGCTCGGAGCTCGGGCACGGGCTGTCCCAGCAGGGCCTCGCGAGGGTGGACCGATATGCTCCCGGACCAAAAGTGTTGTAAAGGCCCAGGGCACGACCCTGCTGCGACCCCCAGCACCTCCTGGGTGCCCGCCACCACCCTTGGGCCGGGATGAGGTGCCACCTTGTGCGTGGAAGCCCCGCCCAGAGGCAAGAAGAACCCAAGGCCCGAGGGCGCGCCCGACCCTGCAGCCCTGCTGCAGCCACAGGGAACGGGATGTCTGAGAGGGCAGCCCCCACTGCCCAAGCCTCCGCTGGCAGTTCCCCGAAGGGCTGGTGGCGGCTGCGCCTCAGCAGCCAGCCTCCCTCCCACCCTCCCTGCCTCCCTCTGGTCGGGCACTGCAAGCCACACAGCCACTTGTGTCCCCTGTGTCCCTGGAGGCCGCAGCGCGTTTTGGGTTTTGGAGCGGACGGGCCCCTCTCGGCTTCCGTAGTCCATTTGCCCCCGGAGCCCGCCAGACCCCTGGCTCTAGGAGGCTGCCCAGGCGGTGCTGCCAACTGCCCCCAGGTGCTAGCTAGCGGCAGTGGCAGCGGCCGGCCACGGGGGGAGCACACACACCTGCGGGTGTCCCCGGGCCGCACACACAGACTGCCCCGGGCCTCCGTGGGTTGCAAATGAGCCCTCCGGGAACCCTTGCCTGCCCTAGGGGCTTGTCGGGCGGGGCCGACGCAGGGTGGGTGAGTGGGGGGGGACTGCTGCTGGCACACACCCACTCCTGAAGCCCACTGGGGCGGTCCAAGGGCTATGAGCTCGGAGCTCGGGCACGGGCTGTCCCAGCAGGGCCTCGCGAGGGTGGACCGATATGCTCCCGGACCAAAAGTGTTGTAAAGGCCCAGGGCACGACCCTGCTGCGACCCCCAGCACCTCCTGGGTGCCCGCCACCACCCTTGGGCCGGGATGAGGTGCCACCTTGTGCGTGGAAGCCCCGCCCAGAGGCAAGAAGCCCCCAAGGCCCGAGGGCGCGCCCGACCCTGCAGCCCTGCTGCAGCCACAGGGAACGGGATGTCTGAGAGGGCAGCCCCCACTGCCCAAGCCTCCGCTGGCAGTTCCCCGAAGGGCTGGTGGCGGCTGCGCCTCAGCAGCCAGCCTCCCTCCCACCCTCCCTGCCTCCCTCTGGTCGGGCACTGCAAGCCACACAGCCACTTGTGTCCCCTGTGTCCCTGGAGGCCGCAGCGCGTTTTGGGTTTTGGAGCGGACGGGCCCCTCTCGGCTTCCGTAGTCCATTTGCCCCCGGAGCCCGCCAGACCCCTGGCTCTAGGAGGCTGCCCAGGCGGTGCTGCCAACTGCCCCCAGGTGCTAGCTAGCGGCAGTGGCAGCGGCCGGCCACGGGGGGAGCACACACACCTGCGGGTGTCCCCGGGCCGCACACACGGACTGCCCCGCGCCTCCGTGGGTTGCAAATGAGCCCTCCGGGAACCCTTGCCTGCCCTAGGGGCTTGTCGGGCGGGGCCGACGCAGGGTGGGTGAGTGGGGGGGGACTGCTGCTGGCACACACCCACTCCTGAAGCCCACTGGGGCGGTCCAAGGGCTATGAGCTCGGAGCTCGGGCACGGGCTGTCCCAGCAGGGCCTCGCGAGGGTGGACCGATATGCTCCCGGACCAAAAGTGTTGTAAAGGCCCAGGGCACGACCCTGCTGCGACCCCCAGCACCTCCTGGGTGCCCGCCACCACCCTTGGGCCGGGATGAGGTGCCACCTTGTGCGTGGAAGCCCCGCCCAGAGGCAAGAAGCCCCCAAGGCCCGAGGGCGCGCCCGACCCTGCAGCCCTGCTGCAGCCACAGGGAACGGGATGTCTGAGAGGGCAGCCCCCACTGCCCAAGCCTCCGCTGGCAGTTCCCCGAAGGGCTGGTGGCGGCTGCGCCTCAGCAGCCAGCCTCCCTCCCACCCTCCCTGCCTCCCTCTGGTCGGGCACTGCAAGCCACACAGCCACTTGTGTCCCCTGTGTCCCTGGAGGCCGCAGCGCGTTTTGGGTTTTGGAGCGGACGGGCCCCTCTCGGCTTCCGTAGTCCATTTGCCCCCGGAGCCCGCCAGACCCCTGGCTCTAGGAGGCTGCCCAGGCGGTGCTGCCAACGGCCCCCAGGTGCTAGCTAGCGGCAGTGGCAGCGGCCGGCCACGGGGGGAGCACACACACCTGCGGGTGTCCCCGGGCCGCACACACGGACTGCCCCGCGCCTCCCTGGGTTGCAAATGAGCCCTCCGGGAACCCTTGCCTGCCCTAGGGGCTTGTCGGGCGGGGCCGACGCATGGTGGGTGAGTGGGGGGGGGACTGCTGCTGGCACACACCCACTCCTGAAGCCCACTGGGGAGGTCCAAGGGCTATGAGCTCGGAGCTCGGGCACGGGCTGTCCCAGCAGGGCCTCGCGAGGGTGGACCGATATGCTCCCGGACCAAAAGTGTTGTAAAGGCCCAGGGCACGACCCTGCTGCGACCCCCAGCACCTCCTGGGTGCCCGCCACCACCCTTGGGCCGGGATGAGGTGCCACCTTGTGCGTGGAAGCCCCGCCCAGAGGCAAGAAGCCCCCAAGGCCCGAGGGCGCGCCCGACCCTGCAGCCCTGCTGCAGCCACAGGGAACGGGATGTCTGAGAGGGCAGCCCCCACTGCCCAAGCCTCCGCTGGCAGTTCCCCGAAGGGCTGGTGGCGGCTGCGCCTCAGCAGCCAGCCTCCCTCCCACCCTCCCTGCCTCCCTCTGGTCGGGCACTGCAAGCCACACAGCCACTTGTGTCCCCTGTGTCCCTGGAGGCCGCAGCGCGTTTTGGGTTTTGGAGCGGACGGGCCCCTCTCGGCTTCCGTAGTCCATTTGCCCCCGGAGCCCGCCAGACCCCTGGCTCTAGGAGGCTGCCCAGGCGGTGCTGCCAACGGCCCCCAGGTGCTAGCTAGCGGCAGTGGCAGCGGCCGGCCACGGGGGGAGCACACACACCTGCGGGTGTCCCCGGGCCGCACACACGGACTGCCCCGCGCCTCCCTGGGTTGCAAATGAGCCCTCCGGGAACCCTTGCCTGCCCTAGGGGCTTGTGGGCGGGGCCGACGCATGGTGGGTGAGTGGGGGGGGGACTGCTGCTGGCACACACCCACTCCTGAAGCCCACTGGGGAGGTCCAAGGGCTATGAGCTCGGAGCTCGGGCACGGGCTGTCCCGGCTGGCCCTCCCGAGGGTGGACCGATATGCTCCCGGACCAAAAGTGTTGTAAAGGCCCAGGGCACGACTCTCCTGCGACCCCCAGCACCTCCTGGGTGCCCGCCACCACCCTTGGGCCGGGATGAGGTGCCACCTTGTGCGTGGAAGCCCCGCCCAGAGGCAAGAAGCCCCCAAGGCCCGAGGGCGCGCCCGACCCTGCAGCCCTGCTGCAGCCACAGGGAACGGGATGTCTGAGAGGGCAGCCCCCACTGCCCAAGCCTCCGCTGGCAGTTCCCCGAAGGGCTGGTGGCGGCTGCGCCTCAGCAGCCAGCCTCCCTCCCACCCTCCCTGCCTCCCTCTGGTCGGGCACTGCAAGCCACACAGCCACTTGTGTCCCCTGTGTCCCTGGAGGCCGCAGCGCGTTTTGGGTTTTGGAGCGGACGGGCCCCTCTCGGCTTCCGTAGTCCATTTGCCCCCAGAGCCCGCCAGACCCCTGGCTCTAGGAGGCTGCCCAGGCGGTGCTGCCAACTGCCCCCAGGTGCTAGCTAGCGGCAGTGGCAGCGGCCGGCCACGGGGGGAGCACACACACCTGCGGGTGTCCCCGGGCCGCACACACGGACTGCCCCGCGCCTCCCTGGGTTGCAAATGAGCCCTCCGGGAACCCTTGCCTGCCCTAGGGGCTTGTCGGGCGGGGCCGACGCAGGGTGGGTGAGTGGGGGGGGACTGCTGCTGGCACACACCCACTCCTGAAGCCCACTGGGGCGGTCCAAGGGCTATGAGCTCGGAGCTCGGGCACGGGCTGTCCCAGCAGGGCCTCGCGAGGGTGGACCGATATGCTCCCGGACCAAAAGTGTTGTAAAGGCCCAGGGCACGACCCTGCTGCGACCCCCAGCACCTCCTGGGTGCCCGCCACCACCCTTGGGCCGGGATGAGGTGCCACCTTGTGCGTGGAAGCCCCGCCCAGAGGCAAGAAGCCCCCAAGGCCCGAGGGCGCGCCCGACCCTGCAGCCCTGCTGCAGCCACAGGGAACGGGATGTCTGAGAGGGCAGCCCCCACTGCCCAAGCCTCCGCTGGCAGTTCCCCGAAGGGCTGGTGGCGGCTGCGCCTCAGCAGCCAGCCTCCCTCCCACCCTCCCTGCCTCCCTCTGGTCGGGCACTGCAAGCCACACAGCCACTTGTGTCCCCTGTGTCCCTGGAGGCCGCAGCGCGTTTTGGGTTTTGGAGCGGACGGGCCCCTCTCGGCTTCCGTAGTCCATTTGCCCCCAGAGCCCGCCAGACCCCTGGCTCTAGGAGGCTGCCCAGGCGGTGCTGCCAACTGCCCCCAGGTGCTAGCTAGCGGCAGTGGCAGCGGCCGGCCACGGGGGGAGCACACACACCTGCGGGTGTCCCCGGGCCGCACACACGGACTGCCCCGCGCCTCCGTGGGTTGCAAATGAGCCCTCCGGGAACCCTTGCCTGCCCTAGGGGCTTGTCGGGCGGGGCCGACGCAGGGTGGGTGAGTGGGGGGGGACTGCTGCTGGCACACACCCACTCCTGAAGCCCACTGGGGCGGTCCAAGGGCTATGAGCTCGGAGCTCGGGCACGGGCTGTCCCAGCAGGGCCTCGCGAGGGTGGACCGATATGCTCCCGGACCAAAAGTGTTGTAAAGGCCCAGGGCACGACCCTGCTGCGACCCCCAGCACCTCCTGGGTGCCCGCCACCACCCTTGGGCCGGGATGAGGTGCCACCTTGTGCGTGGAAGCCCCGCCCAGAGGCAAGAAGCCCCCAAGGCCCGAGGGCGCGCCCGACCCTGCAGCCCTGCTGCAGCCACAGGGAACGGGATGTCTGAGAGGGCAGCCCCCACTGCCCAAGCCTCCGCTGGCAGTTCCCCGAAGGGCTGGTGGCGGCTGCGCCTCAGCAGCCAGCCTCCCTCCCACCCTCCCTGCCTCCCTCTGGTTGGGCACTGCAAGCCACACAGCCACTTGTGTCCCCTGTGTCCCTGGAGGCCGCAGCGCGTTTTGGGTTTTGGAGCGGACGGGCCCCTCTCGGCTTCCGTAGTCCATTTGCCCCCGGAGCCCGCCAGACCCCTGGCTCTAGGAGGCTGCCCAGGCGGTACTGCCAACTGCCCCCAGGTGCTAGCTAGCGGCAGTGGCAGCGGCCGGCCACGGGGGGAGCACACACACCTGCGGGTGTCCCCGGGCCGCACACACGGATTGCCCCGCGCCTCCGTGGGTTGCAAATGAGCCCTCCGGGAACCCTTGCCTGCCCTAGGGGCTTGTCGGGCGGGGCCGACGCAGGGTGGGTGAGTGGGGGGGGGACTGCTGCTGGCACACACCCACTCCTGAAGCCCACTGGGGCGGTCCAAGGGCTATGAGCTCGGAGCTCGGGCACGGGCTGTCCCAGCAGGGCCTCGCGAGGGTGGACCGATATGCTCCCGGACCAAAAGTGTTGTAAAGGCCCAGGGCACGACCCTGCTGCGACCCCCAGCACCTCCTGGGTGCCCGCCACCACCCTTGGGCCGGGATGAGGTGCCACCTTGTGCGTGGAAGCCCCACCCAGAGGCAAGAAGCCCCCAAGGCCCGAGGGCGCGCCCGACCCTGCAGCCCTGCTGCAGCCACAGGGAACGGGATGTCTGAGAGGGCAGCCCCCACTGCCCAAGCCTCCGCTGGCAGTTCCCCGAAGGGCTGGTGGCGGCTGCGCCTCAGCAGCCAGCCTCCCTCCCACCCTCCTTGCCTCCCTCTGGTCGGGCACTGCAAGCCACACAGCCACTTGTGTCCCCTGTGTCCCTGGAGGCCGCAGCGCGTTTTGGGTTTTGGAGCGGACGGGCCCCTCTCGGCTTCCGTAGTCCATTTGCCCCCGGAGCCCGCCAGACCCCTGGCTCTAGGAGGCTGCCCAGGCGGTGCTGCCAACTGCCCCCAGGTGCTAGCTAGCGGCAGTGGCAGCGGCCGGCCACGGGGGGAGCACACACACCTGCGGGTGTCCCCGGGCCGCACACACGGACTGCCCCGCGCCTCCCTGGGTTGCAAATGAGCCCTCCGGGAACCCTTGCCTGCCCTAGGGGCTTGTCGGGCGGGGCCGACGCAGGGTGGGTGAGTGGGGGGGGACTGCTGCTGGCACACACCCACTCCTGAAGCCCACTGGGGCGGTCCAAGGGCTATGAGCTCGGAGCTCGGGCACGGGCTGTCCCAGCAGGGCCTCGCGAGGGTGGACCGATATGCTCCCGGACCAAAAGTGTTGTAAAGGCCCAGGGCACGACCCTGCTGCGACCCCCAGCACCTCCTGGGTGCCCGCCACCACCCTTGGGCCGGGATGAGGTGCCACCTTGTGCGTGGAAGCCCCGCCCAGAGGCAAGAAGCCCCCAAGGCCCGAGGGCGCGCCCGACCCTGCAGCCCTGCTGCAGCCACAGGGAACGGGATGTCTGAGAGGGCAGCCCCCACTGCCCAAGCCTCCGCTGGCAGTTCCCCGAAGGGCTGGTGGCGGCTGCGCCTCAGCAGCCAGCCTCCCTCCCACCCTCCCTGCCTCCCTCTGGTCGGGCACTGCAAGCCACACAGCCACTTGTGTCCCCTGTGTCCCTGGAGGCCGCAGCGCGTTTTGGGTTTTGGAGCGGACGGGCCCCTCTCGGCTTCCGTAGTCCATTTGCCCCCGGAGCCCGCCAGACCCCTGGCTCTAGGAGGCTGCCCAGGCGGTGCTGCCAACTGCCCCCAGGTGCTAGCTAGCGGCAGTGGCAGCGGCCGGCCACGGGGGGAGCACACACACCTGCGGGTGTCCCCGGGCCGCACACACGGACTGCCCCGCGCCTCCGTGGGTTGCAAATGAGCCCTCCGGGAACCCTTGCCTGCCCTAGGGGCTTGTCGGGCGGGGCCGACGCAGGGTGGGTGAGTGGGGGGGGACTGCTGCTGGCACACACCCACTCCTGAAGCCCACTGGGGCGGTCCAAGGGCTATGAGCTCGGAGCTCGGGCACGGGCTGTCCCAGCAGGGCCTCGCGAGGGTGGACCGATATGCTCCCGGACCAAAAGTGTTGTAAAGGCCCAGGGCACGACCCTGCTGCGACCCCCAGCACCTCCTGGGTGCCCGCCACCACCCTTGGGCCGGGATGAGGTGCCACCTTGTGCGTGGAAGCCCCGCCCAGAGGCAAGAAGCCCCCAAGGCCCGAGGGCGCGCCCGACCCTGCAGCCCTGCTGCAGCCACAGGGAACGGGATGTCTGAGAGGGCAGCCCCCACTGCCCAAGCCTCCGCTGGCAGTTCCCCGAAGGGCTGGTGGCGGCTGCGCCTCAGCAGCCAGCCTCCCTCCCACCCTCCCTGCCTCCCTCTGGTCGGGCACTGCAAGCCACACAGCCACTTGTGTCCCCTGTGTCCCTGGAGGCCGCAGCGCGTTTTGGGTTTTGGAGCGGACGGGCCCCTCTCGGCTTCCGTAGTCCATTTGCCCCCGGAGCCCGCCAGACCCCTGGCTCTAGGAGGCTGCCCAGGCGGTGCTGCCAACGGCCCCCAGGTGCTAGCTAGCGGCAGTGGCAGCGGCCGGCCACGGGGGGAGCACACACACCTGCGGGTGTCCCCGGGCCGCACACACGGACTGCCCCGCGCCTCCCTGGGTTGCAAATGAGCCCTCCGGGAACCCTTGCCTGCCCTAGGGGCTTGTCGGGCGGGGCCGACGCATGGTGGGTGAGTGGGGGGGGGACTGCTGCTGGCACACACCCACTCCTGAAGCCCACTGGGGAGGTCCAAGGGCTATGAGCTCGGAGCTCGGGCACGGGCTGTCCCAGCAGGGCCTCGCGAGGGTGGACCGATATGCTCCCGGACCAAAAGTGTTGTAAAGGCCCAGGGCACGACCCTGCTGCGACCCCCAGCACCTCCTGGGTGCCCGCCACCACCCTTGGGCCGGGATGAGGTGCCACCTTGTGCGTGGAAGCCCCGCCCAGAGGCAAGAAGCCCCCAAGGCCCGAGGGCGCGCCCGACCCTGCAGCCCTGCTGCAGCCACAGGGAACGGGATGTCTGAGAGGGCAGCCCCCACTGCCCAAGCCTCCGCTGGCAGTTCCCCGAAGGGCTGGTGGCGGCTGCGCCTCAGCAGCCAGCCTCCCTCCCACCCTCCCTGCCTCCCTCTGGTCGGGCACTGCAAGCCACACAGCCACTTGTGTCCCCTGTGTCCCTGGAGGCCGCAGCGCGTTTTGGGTTTTGGAGCGGACGGGCCCCTCTCGGCTTCCGTAGTCCATTTGCCCCCGGAGCCCGCCAGACCCCTGGCTCTAGGAGGCTGCCCAGGCGGTGCTGCCAACGGCCCCCAGGTGCTAGCTAGCGGCAGTGGCAGCGGCCGGCCACGGGGGGAGCACACACACCTGCGGGTGTCCCCGGGCCGCACACACGGACTGCCCCGCGCCTCCCTGGGTTGCAAATGAGCCCTCCGGGAACCCTTGCCTGCCCTAGGGGCTTGTGGGCGGGGCCGACGCATGGTGGGTGAGTGGGGGGGGGACTGCTGCTGGCACACACCCACTCCTGAAGCCCACTGGGGAGGTCCAAGGGCTATGAGCTCGGAGCTCGGGCACGGGCTGTCCCGGCTGGCCCTCCCGAGGGTGGACCGATATGCTCCCGGACCAAAAGTGTTGTAAAGGCCCAGGGCACGACTCTCCTGCGACCCCCAGCACCTCCTGGGTGCCCGCCACCACCCTTGGGCCGGGATGAGGTGCCACCTTGTGCGTGGAAGCCCCGCCCAGAGGCAAGAAGCCCCCAAGGCCCGAGGGCGCGCCCGACCCTGCAGCCCTGCTGCAGCCACAGGGAACGGGATGTCTGAGAGGGCAGCCCCCACTGCCCAAGCCTCCGCTGGCAGTTCCCCGAAGGGCTGGTGGCGGCTGCGCCTCAGCAGCCAGCCTCCCTCCCACCCTCCCTGCCTCCCTCTGGTCGGGCACTGCAAGCCACACAGCCACTTGTGTCCCCTGTGTCCCTGGAGGCCGCAGCGCGTTTTGGGTTTTGGAGCGGACGGGCCCCTCTCGGCTTCCGTAGTCCATTTGCCCCCAGAGCCCGCCAGACCCCTGGCTCTAGGAGGCTGCCCAGGCGGTGCTGCCAACTGCCCCCAGGTGCTAGCTAGCGGCAGTGGCAGCGGCCGGCCACGGGGGGAGCACACACACCTGCGGGTGTCCCCGGGCCGCACACACGGACTGCCCCGCGCCTCCCTGGGTTGCAAATGAGCCCTCCGGGAACCCTTGCCTGCCCTAGGGGCTTGTCGGGCGGGGCCGACGCAGGGTGGGTGAGTGGGGGGGGACTGCTGCTGGCACACACCCACTCCTGAAGCCCACTGGGGCGGTCCAAGGGCTATGAGCTCGGAGCTCGGGCACGGGCTGTCCCAGCAGGGCCTCGCGAGGGTGGACCGATATGCTCCCGGACCAAAAGTGTTGTAAAGGCCCAGGGCACGACCCTGCTGCGACCCCCAGCACCTCCTGGGTGCCCGCCACCACCCTTGGGCCGGGATGAGGTGCCACCTTGTGCGTGGAAGCCCCGCCCAGAGGCAAGAAGCCCCCAAGGCCCGAGGGCGCGCCCGACCCTGCAGCCCTGCTGCAGCCACAGGGAACGGGATGTCTGAGAGGGCAGCCCCCACTGCCCAAGCCTCCGCTGGCAGTTCCCCGAAGGGCTGGTGGCGGCTGCGCCTCAGCAGCCAGCCTCCCTCCCACCCTCCCTGCCTCCCTCTGGTCGGGCACTGCAAGCCACACAGCCACTTGTGTCCCCTGTGTCCCTGGAGGCCGCAGCGCGTTTTGGGTTTTGGAGCGGACGGGCCCCTCTCGGCTTCCGTAGTCCATTTGCCCCCAGAGCCCGCCAGACCCCTGGCTCTAGGAGGCTGCCCAGGCGGTGCTGCCAACTGCCCCCAGGTGCTAGCTAGCGGCAGTGGCAGCGGCCGGCCACGGGGGGAGCACACACACCTGCGGGTGTCCCCGGGCCGCACACACGGACTGCCCCGCGCCTCCGTGGGTTGCAAATGAGCCCTCCGGGAACCCTTGCCTGCCCTAGGGGCTTGTCGGGCGGGGCCGACGCAGGGTGGGTGAGTGGGGGGGGACTGCTGCTGGCACACACCCACTCCTGAAGCCCACTGGGGCGGTCCAAGGGCTATGAGCTCGGAGCTCGGGCACGGGCTGTCCCAGCAGGGCCTCGCGAGGGTGGACCGATATGCTCCCGGACCAAAAGTGTTGTAAAGGCCCAGGGCACGACCCTGCTGCGACCCCCAGCACCTCCTGGGTGCCCGCCACCACCCTTGGGCCGGGATGAGGTGCCACCTTGTGCGTGGAAGCCCCGCCCAGAGGCAAGAAGCCCCCAAGGCCCGAGGGCGCGCCCGACCCTGCAGCCCTGCTGCAGCCACAGGGAACGGGATGTCTGAGAGGGCAGCCCCCACTGCCCAAGCCTCCGCTGGCAGTTCCCCGAAGGGCTGGTGGCGGCTGCGCCTCAGCAGCCAGCCTCCCTCCCACCCTCCCTGCCTCCCTCTGGTTGGGCACTGCAAGCCACACAGCCACTTGTGTCCCCTGTGTCCCTGGAGGCCGCAGCGCGTTTTGGGTTTTGGAGCGGACGGGCCCCTCTCGGCTTCCGTAGTCCATTTGCCCCCGGAGCCCGCCAGACCCCTGGCTCTAGGAGGCTGCCCAGGCGGTACTGCCAACTGCCCCCAGGTGCTAGCTAGCGGCAGTGGCAGCGGCCGGCCACGGGGGGAGCACACACACCTGCGGGTGTCCCCGGGCCGCACACACGGATTGCCCCGCGCCTCCGTGGGTTGCAAATGAGCCCTCCGGGAACCCTTGCCTGCCCTAGGGGCTTGTCGGGCGGGGCCGACGCAGGGTGGGTGAGTGGGGGGGGGACTGCTGCTGGCACACACCCACTCCTGAAGCCCACTGGGGCGGTCCAAGGGCTATGAGCTGGGAGCTCGGGCACGGGCTGTCCCAGCAGGGCCTCGCGAGGGTGGACCGATATGCTCCCGGACCAAAAGTGTTGTAAAGGCCCAGGGCACGACCCTGCTGCGACCCCCAGCACCTCCTGGGTGCCCGCCACCACCCTTGGGCCGGGATGAGGTGCCACCTTGTGCGTGGAAGCCCCACCCAGAGGCAAGAAGCCCCCAAGGCCCGAGGGCGCGCCCGACCCTGCAGCCCTGCTGCAGCCACAGGGAACGGGATGTCTGAGAGGGCAGCCCCCACTGCCCAAGCCTCCGCTGGCAGTTCCCCGAAGGGCTGGTGGCGGCTGCGCCTCAGCAGCCAGCCTCCCTCCCACCCTCCTTGCCTCCCTCTGGTCGGGCACTGCAAGCCACACAGCCACTTGTGTCCCCTGTGTCCCTGGAGGCCGCAGCGCGTTTTGGGTTTTGGAGCGGACGGGCCCCTCTCGGCTTCCGTAGTCCATTTGCCCCCGGAGCCCGCCAGACCCCTGGCTCTAGGAGGCTGCCCAGGCGGTGCTGCCAACTGCCCCCAGGTGCTAGCTAGCGGCAGTGGCAGCGGCCGGCCACGGGGGGAGCACACACACCTGCGGGTGTCCCCGGGCCGCACACACGGACTGCCCCGCGCCTCCCTGGGTTGCAAATGAGCCCTCCGGGAACCCTTGCCTGCCCTAGGGGCTTGTCGGGCGGGGCCGACGCAGGGTTGGTGAGTGGGGTGGGGACTGCTGCTCGCACACACCCACTCCTGAAGCCCACTGGGGAGGTCCAAGGGCTATGAGCTCGGAGCTCGGGCACGGGCTGTCCCAGCAGGGCCTCCCGAGGGTGGACCGATATGCTCCCGGACCAAAAGTGTTGTAAAGGCCCAGGGCACGACCCTGCTGTGACCCCCAGCACCTCCTGGGTGCCCGCCACCACCCTTGGGCCGGGATGAGGTGCCACCTTGTGCGTGGAAGCCCCGCCCAGAGGCAAGAAGCCCCCAAGGCCCGAGGGCGCGCCCGACCCTGCAGCCCTGCTGCAGCCACAGGGAACGGGATGTCTGAGAGGGCAGCCCCCACTGCCCAAGCCTCCGCTGGCAGTTCCCCGAAGGGCTGGTGGCGGCTGCGCCTCAGCAGCCAGCCTCCCTCCCACCCTCCCTGCCTCCCTCTGGTTGGGCACTGCAAGCCACACAGCCACTTGTGTCCCCTGTGTCCCTGGAGGCCGCAGCGCGTTTTGGGTTTTGGAGCGGACGGGCCCATCTCGGCTTCCGTAGTCCATTTGCCCCCGGAGCCCGCCAGACCCCTGGCTCTAGGAGGCTGCCCAGGCGGTGCTGCCAACTGCCCCCAGGTGCTAGCTAGCGGCAGTGGCAGCGGCCGGCCACGGGGGGAGCACACAAACCTGCGGGTGTCCCTGGGCCGCACACACGGACTGCCCCGCGCCTCCGTGGGTTGCAAATGAGCCCTCCGGTGACCCTTGCCTGCCCTAGGGGCTTGTCGGGCGGGGCCGACACAGGGTGGGTGAGTGGGGGGGGACTGCTGCTGGCACACACCCACTCCTGAAGCCCACTGGGGCGGTCCAAGGGCTATGAGCTCGGAGCTCGGGCACGGGCTGTCCCAGCAGGGCCTCGCGAGGGTGGACCGATATGCTCCCGGACCAAAAGTGTTGTAAAGGCCCAGGGCACGACTGTCCTGCGACCCCCAGCACCTCCTGGGTGCCCGCCACCACCCTTGGGCCGGGATGAGGTGCCACCTTGTGCGTGGAAGCCCCGCCCAGAGGCAAGAAGCCCCCAAGGCCCGAGGGCGCGCCCGACCCTGCAGCCCTGCTGCAGCCACAGGGAACGGGATGTCTGAGAGGGCAGCCCCCACTGCCAAGCCTCTGCTGGCAGTTCCCCGAAGGGCTGGTGGCGGCTGCGCCTCAGCAGCCAGCCTCCCTCCCACCCTCCCTGCCTCCCTCTGGTCGGGCACTGCAAGCCACACAGCCACTTGTGTCCCCTGTGTCCCTGGAGGCCGCAGCGCGTTTTGGGTTTTGGAGCGGACGGGCCCCTCTCGGCTTCCGTAGTCCATTTGCCCCCGGAGCCCGCCAGACCCCTGGCTCTAGGAGGCTGCCCAGGCGGTGCTGCCAACTGCCCCCAGGTGCTAGCTAGCGGCAGTGGCAGCGGCCGGCCACGGGGGGAGCACACACACCTGCGGGTGTCCCCGGGCCGCACACACGGACTGCCCCGCGCCTCCGTGGGTTGCAAATGAGCCCTCCGGGAACCCTTGCCTGCCCTAGGGGCTTGTCGGGTGGGGCCGACGCAGGGTGGGTGAGTGGGGGGGGACTGCTGCTGGCACACACCCACTCCTGAAGCCCACTGGGGCGGTCCAAGGGCTATGAGCTCGGAGCTCGGGCACGGGCTGTCCCAGCAGGGCCTCGCGAGGGTGGACCGATATGCTCCCGGACCAAAAGTGTTGTAAAGGCCCAGGGCACGACCCTGCTGCGACCCCCAGCACCTCCTGGGTGCCCGCCACCACCCTTGGGCCGGGATGAGGTGCCACCTTGTGCGTGGAAGCCCCGCCCAGAGGCAAGAAGCCCCCAAGGCCCGAGGGCGCGCCCGACCCTGCAGCCCTGCTGCAGCCACAGGGAACGGGATGTCTGAGAGGGCAGCCCCCACTGCCCAAGCCTCCGCTGGCAGTTCCCCGAAGGGCTGGTGGCGGCTGCGCCTCAGCAGCCAGCCTCCCTCCCACCCTCCCTGCCTCCCTCTGGTTGGGCACTGCAAGCCACACAGCCACTTGTGTCCCCTGTGTCCCTGGAGGCCGCAGCGCGTTTTGGGTTTTGGAGCGGACGGGCCCATCTCGGCTTCCGTAGTCCATTTGCCCCCGGAGCCCGCCAGACCCCTGGCTCTAGGAGGCTGCCCAGGCGGTGCTGCCAACTGCCCCCAGGTGCTAGCTAGCGGCAGTGGCAGCGGCCGGCCACGGGGGGAGCACACAAACCTGCGGGTGTCCCTGGGCCGCACACACGGACTGCCCCGCGCCTCCGTGGGTTGCAAATGAGCCCTCCGGGAACCCTTGCCTGCCCTAGGGGCTTGTCGGGCGGGGCCGACGCAGGGTGGGTGAGTGGGGGGGGACTGCTGCTGGCACACACCCACTCCTGAAGCCCACTGGGGCGGTCCAAGGGCTATGAGCTCGGAGCTCGGGCACGGGCTGTCCCAGCAGGGCCTCGCGAGGGTGGACCGATATGCTCCCGGACCAAAAGTGTTGTAAAGGCCCAGGGCACGACCCTGCTGCGACCCCCAGCACCTCCTGGGTGCCCGCCACCACCCTTGGGCCGGGATGAGGTGCCACCTTGTGCGTGGAAGCCCCGCCCAGAGGCAAGAAGCCCCCAAGGCCCGAGGGCGCGCCCGACCCTGCAGCCCTGCTGCAGCCACAGGGAACGGGATGTCTGAGAGGGCAGCCCCCACTGCCCAAGCCTCCGCTGGCAGTTCCCCGAAGGGCTGGTGGCAGCTGCGCCTCAGCAGCCAGCCTCCCTCCCACCCTCCCTGCCTCCCTCTGGTCGGGCACTGCAAGCCACACAGCCACTTGTGTCCCCTGTGTCCCTGGAGGCCGCAGCGCGTTTTGGGTTTTGGAGCGGACGGGCCCCTCTCGGCTTCCGTAGTCCATTTGCCCCCGGAGCCCGCCAGACCCCTGGCTCTAGGAGGCTGCCCAGGCGGTGCTGCCAACTGCCCCCAGGTGCTAGCTAGCGGCAGTGGCAGCGGCCGGCCACGGGGGGAGCACACACACCTGCGGGTGTCCCCGGGCCGCACACACGGACTGCCCCGCGCCTCCGTGGGTTGCAAATGAGCCCTCCGGGAACCCTTGCCTGCCCTAGGGGCTTGTCGGGCGGGGCCGATGCAGGGTGGGTGAGTGGGGGGGGACTGCTGCTGGCACACACCCACTCCTGAAGCCCACTGGAGCGGTCCAAGGGCTATGAGCTCGGAGCTCGGGCACGGGCTGTCCCAGCAGGGCCTCCCGAGGGTGGACCGATATGCTCCCGGACCAAAAGTGTTGTAAAGGCCCAGGGCACGACTCTCCTGCGACCCCCAGCACCTCCTGGGTGCCCGCCACCACCCTTGGGCCGGGATGAGGTGCCACCTTGTGCGTGGAAGCCCCGCCCAGAGGCAAGAAGCCCCCAAGGCCCGAGGGCGCGCCCGACCCTGCAGCCCTGCTGCAGCCACAGGGAACGGGATGTCTGAGAGGGCAGCCCCCACTGCCCAAGCCTCCGCTGGCAGTTCCCCGAAGGGCTGGTGGCGGCTGCGCCTCAGCAGCCAGCCTCCCTCCCACCCTCCCTGCCTCCCTCTGGTTGGGCACTGCAAGCCACACAGCCACTTGTGTCCCCTGTGTCCCTGGAGGCCGCAGCGCGTTTTGGGTTTTGGAGCGGACGGGCCCCTCTCGGCTTCCGTAGTCCATTTGCCCCCGGAGCCCGCCAGACCCCTGGCTCTAGGAGGCTGCCCAGGCGGTGCTGCCAACTGCCCCCAGGTGCTAGCTAGCGGCAGTGGCAGCGGCCGGCCACGGGGGGAGCACACACACCTGCGGGTGTCCCCGGGCCGCACACACGGACTGCCCCGCGCCTCCGTGGGTTGCAAATGAGCCCTCCGGGAACCCTTGCCTGCCCTAGGGGCTTGTCGGGCGGGGCCGATGCAGGGTGGGTGAGTGGGGGGGGACTGCTGCTGGCACACACCCACTCCTGAAGCCCACTGGAGCGGTCCAAGGGCTATGAGCTCGGAGCTCGGGCACGGGCTGTCCCAGCAGGGCCTCCCGAGGGTGGACCGATATGCTCCCGGACCAAAAGTGTTGTAAAGGCCCAGGGCACGACTCTCCTGCGACCCCCAGCACCTCCTGGGTGCCCGCCACCACCCTTGGGCCGGGATGAGGTGCCACCTTGTGCGTGGAAGCCCCGCCCAGAGGCAAGAAGCCCCCAAGGCCCGAGGGCGCGCCCGACCCTGCAGCCCTGCTGCAGCCACAGGGAACGGGATGTCTGAGAGGGCAGCCCCCACTGCCCAAGCCTCCGCTGGCAGTTCCCCGAAGGGCTGGTGGCGGCTGCGCCTCAGCAGCCAGCCTCCCTCCCACCCTCCCTGCCTCCCTCTGGTTGGGCACTGCAAGCCACACAGCCACTTGTGTCCCCTGTGTCCCTGGAGGCCGCAGCGCGTTTTGGGTTTTGGAGCGGACGGGCCCCTCTCGGCTTCCGTAGTCCATTTGCCCCCGGAGCCCGCCAGACCCCTGGCTCTAGGAGGCTGCCCAGGCGGTGCTGCCAACTGCCCCCAGGTGCTAGCTAGCGGCAGTGGCAGCGGCCGGCCACGGGGGGAGCACACACACCTGCGGGTGTCCCCGGGCCGCACACACGGACTGCCCCGCGCCTCCGTGGGTTGCAAATGAGCCCTCCGGGAACACTTGCCTGCCCTAGGGGCTTGTCGGGTGGGGCCGATGCAGGGTGGGTGAGTGGGGGGGGACTGCTGCTGGCACACACCCACTCCTGAAGCCCACTGGGGCGGTCCAAGGGCTATGAGCTCGGAGCTCGGGCACGGGCTGTCCCAGCAGGGCCTCGCGAGGGTGGACCGATATGCTCCCGGACCAAAAGTGTTGTAAAGGCCCAGGGCACGACCCTGCTGCGACCCCCAGCACCTCCTGGGTGCCCGCCACCACCCTTGGGCCGGGATGAGGTGCCACCTTGTGCGTGGAAGCCCCGCCCAGAGGCAAGAAGCCCCCAAGGCCCGAGGGCGCGCCCGACCCTGCAGCCCTGCTGCAGCCACAGGGAACGGGATGTCTGAGAGGGCAGCCCCCACTGCCCAAGCCTCCGCTGGCAGTTCCCCGAAGGGCTGGTGGCGGCTGCGCCTCAGCAGCCAGCCTCCCTCCCACCCTCCCTGCCTCCCTCTGGTTGGGCACTGCAAGCCACACAGCCACTTGTGTCCCCTGTGTCCCTGGAGGCCGCAGCGCGTTTTGGGTTTTGGAGCGGACGGGCCCATCTCGGCTTCCGTAGTCCATTTGCCCCCGGAGCCCGCCAGACCCCTGGCTCTAGGAGGCTGCCCAGGCGGTGCTGCCAACTGCCCCCAGGTGCTAGCTAGCGGCAGTGGCAGCGGCCGGCCACGGGGGGAGCACACAAACCTGCGGGTGTCCCTGGGCCGCACACACGGACTGCCCCGCGCCTCCGTGGGTTGCAAATGAGCCCTCCGGGAACCCTTGCCTGCCCTAGGGGCTTGTCGGGCGGGGCCGACGCAGGGTGGGTGAGTGGGGGGGGACTGCTGCTGGCACACACCCACTCCTGAAGCCCACTGGGGCGGTCCAAGGGCTATGAGCTCGGAGCTCGGGCACGGGCTGTCCCAGCAGGGCCTCGCGAGGGTGGACCGATATGCTCCCGGACCAAAAGTGTTGTAAAGGCCCAGGGCACGACCCTGCTGCGACCCCCAGCACCTCCTGGGTGCCCGCCACCACCCTTGGGCCGGGATGAGGTGCCACCTTGTGCGTGGAAGCCCCGCCCAGAGGCAAGAAGCCCCCAAGGCCCGAGGGCGCGCCCGACCCTGCAGCCCTGCTGCAGCCACAGGGAACGGGATGTCTGAGAGGGCAGCCCCCACTGCCCAAGCCTCCGCTGGCAGTTCCCCGAAGGGCTGGTGGCGGCTGCGCCTCAGCAGCCAGCCTCCCTCCCACCCTCCCTGCCTCCCTCTGGTCGGGCACTGCAAGCCACACAGCCACTTGTGTCCCCTGTGTCCCTGGAGGCCGCAGCGCGTTTTGGGTTTTGGAGCGGACGGGCCCCTCTCGGCTTCCGTAGTCCATTTGCCCCCGGAGCCCGCCAGACCCCTGGCTCTAGGAGGCTGCCCAGGCGGTGCTGCCAACTGCCCCCAGGTGCTAGCTAGCGGCAGTGGCAGCGGCCGGCCACGGGGGGAGCACACACACCTGCGGGTGTCCCCGGGCCGCACACACGGACTGCCCCGCGCCTCCGTGGGTTGCAAATGAGCCCTCCGGGAACCCTTGCCTGCCCTAGGGGCTTGTCGGGTGGGGCCGATGCAGGGTGGGTGAGTGGGGGGGGACTGCTGCTGGCACACACCCACTCCTGAAGCCCACTGGAGCGGTCCAAGGGCTATGAGCTCGGAGCTCGGGCACGGGCTGTCCCAGCAGGGCCTCCCGAGGGTGGACCGATATGCTCCCGGACCAAAAGTGTTGTAAAGGCCCAGGGCACGACTCTCCTGCGACCCCCAGCACCTCCTGGGTGCCCGCCACCACCCTTGGGCCGGGATGAGGTGCCACCTTGTGCGTGGAAGCCCCGCCCAGAGGCAAGAAGCCCCCAAGGCCCGAGGGCGCGCCCGACCCTGCAGCCCTGCTGCAGCCACAGGGAACGGGATGTCTGAGAGGGCAGCCCCCACTGCCCAAGCCTCCGCTGGCAGTTCCCCGAAGGGCTGGTGGCGGCTGCGCCTCAGCAGCCAGCCTCCCTCCCACCCTCCCTGCCTCCCTCTGGTTGGGCACTGCAAGCCACACAGCCACTTGTGTCCCCTGTGTCCCTGGAGGCCGCAGCGCGTTTTGGGTTTTGGAGCGGACGGGCCCCTCTCGGCTTCCGTAGTCCATTTGCCCCCGGAGCCCGCCAGACCCCTGGCTCTAGGAGGCTGCCCAGGCGGTGCTGCCAACTGCCCCCAGGTGCTAGCTAGCGGCAGTGGCAGCGGCCGGCCACGGGGGGAGCACACACACCTGCGGGTGTCCCCGGGCCGCACACACGGACTGCCCCGCGCCTCCGTGGGTTGCAAATGAGCCCTCCGGGAACCCTTGCCTGCCCTAGGGGCTTGTCGGGTGGGGCCGACGCAGGGTGGGTGAGTGGGGGGGGACTGCTGCTGGCACACACCCACTCCTGAAGCCCACTGGGGCGGTCCAAGGGCTATGAGCTCGGAGCTCGGGCACGGGCTGTCCCAGCAGGGCCTCGCGAGGGTGGACCGATATGCTCCCGGACCAAAAGTGTTGTAAAGGCCCAGGGCACGACCCTGCTGCGACCCCCAGCACCTTCTGGGTGCCCGCCACCACCCTTGGGCCGGGATGAGGTGCCACCTTGTGCGTGGAAGCCCCGCCCAGAGGCAAGAAGCCCCCAAGGCCCGAGGGCGCGCCCGACCCTGCAGCCCTGCTGCAGCCACAGGGAACGGGATGTCTGAGAGGGCAGCCCCCACTGCCCAAGCCTCCGCTGGCAGTTCCCCGAAGGGCTGGTGGCGGCTGCGCCTCAGCAGCCAGCCTCCCTCCCACCCTCCCTGCCTCCCTCTGGTCGGGCACTGCAAGCCACACAGCCACTTGTGTCCCCTGTGTCCCTGGAGGCCGCAGCGCGTTTTGGGTTTTGGAGCGGACGGGCCCCTCTCGGCTTCCGTAGTCCATTTGCCCCCGGAGCCCGCCAGACCCCTGGCTCTAGGAGGCTGCCCAGGCGGTGCTGCCAACTGCCCCCAGGTGCTAGCTAGCGGCAGTGGCAGCGGCCGGCCACGGGGGGAGCACACACACCTGCGGGTGTCCCCGGGCCGCACACACGGACTGCCCCGCGCCTCCGTGGGTTGCAAATGAGCCCTCCGGGAACCCTTGCCTGCCCTAGGGGCTTGTCGGGCGGGGCCGATGCAGGGTGGGTGAGTGGGGGGGGACTGCTGCTGGCACACACCCACTCCTGAAGCCCACTGGAGCGGTCCAAGGGCTATGAGCTCGGAGCTCGGGCACGGGCTGTCCCAGCAGGGCCTCCCGAGGGTGGACCGATATGCTCCCGGACCAAAAGTGTTGTAAAGGCCCAGGGCACGACTCTCCTGCGACCCCCAGCACCTCCTGGGTGCCCGCCACCACCCTTGGGCCGGGATGAGGTGCCACCTTGTGCGTGGAAGCCCCGCCCAGAGGCAAGAAGCCCCCAAGGCCCGAGGGCGCGCCCGACCCTGCAGCCCTGCTGCAGCCACAGGGAACGGGATGTCTGAGAGGGCAGCCCCCACTGCCCAAGCCTCCGCTGGCAGTTCCCCGAAGGGCTGGTGGCGGCTGCGCCTCAGCAGCCAGCCTCCCTCCCACCCTCCCTGCCTCCCTCTGGTTGGGCACTGCAAGCCACACAGCCACTTGTGTCCCCTGTGTCCCTGGAGGCCGCAGCGCGTTTTGGGTTTTGGAGCGGACGGGCCCCTCTCGGCTTCCGTAGTCCATTTGCCCCCGGAGCCCGCCAGACCCCTGGCTCTAGGAGGCTGCCCAGGCGGTGCTGCCAACTGCCCCCAGGTGCTAGCTAGCGGCAGTGGCAGCGGCCGGCCACGGGGGGAGCACACACACCTGCGGGTGTCCCCGGGCCGCACACACGGACTGCCCCGCGCCTCCGTGGGTTGCAAATGAGCCCTCCGGGAACCCTTGCCTGCCCTAGGGGCTTGTCGGGTGGGGCCGACGCAGGGTGGGTGAGTGGGGGGGGACTGCTGCTGGCACACACCCACTCCTGAAGCCCACTGGGGCGGTCCAAGGGCTATGAGCTCGGAGCTCGGGCACGGGCTGTCCCAGCAGGGCCTCGCGAGGGTGGACCGATATGCTCCCGGACCAAAAGTGTTGTAAAGGCCCAGGGCACGACCCTGCTGCGACCCCCAGCACCTCCTGGGTGCCCGCCACCACCCTTGGGCCGGGATGAGGTGCCACCTTGTGCGTGGAAGCCCCGCCCAGAGGCAAGAAGCCCCCAAGGCCCGAGGGCGCGCCCGACCCTGCAGCCCTGCTGCAGCCACAGGGAACGGGATGTCTGAGAGGGCAGCCCCCACTGCCCAAGCCTCCGCTGGCAGTTCCCCGAAGGGCTGGTGGCGGCTGCGCCTCAGCAGCCAGCCTCCCTCCCACCCTCCCTGCCTCCCTCTGGTCGGGCACTGCAAGCCACACAGCCACTTGTGTCCCCTGTGTCCCTGGAGGCCGCAGCGCGTTTTGGGTTTTGGAGCGGACGGGCCCCTCTCGGCTTCCGTAGTCCATTTGCCCCCGGAGCCCGCCAGACCCCTGGCTCTAGGAGGCTGCCCAGGCGGTGCTGCCAACTGCCCCCAGGTGCTAGCTAGCGGCAGTGGCAGCGGCCGGCCACGGGGGGAGCACACACACCTGCGGGTGTCCCCGGGCCGCACACACGGACTGCCCCGCGCCTCCGTGGGTTGCAAATGAGCCCTCCGGGAACCCTTGCCTGCCCTAGGGGCTTGTCGGGCGGGGCCGATGCAGGGTGGGTGAGTGGGGGGGGACTGCTGCTGGCACACACCCACTCCTGAAGCCCACTGGAGCGGTCCAAGGGCTATGAGCTCGGAGCTCGGGCACGGGCTGTCCCAGCAGGGCCTCCCGAGGGTGGACCGATATGCTCCCGGACCAAAAGTGTTGTAAAGGCCCAGGGCACGACTCTCCTGCGACCCCCAGCACCTCCTGGGTGCCCGCCACCACCCTTGGGCCGGGATGAGGTGCCACCTTGTGCGTGGAAGCCCCGCCCAGAGGCAAGAAGCCCCCAAGGCCCGAGGGCGCGCCCGACCCTGCAGCCCTGCTGCAGCCACAGGGAACGGGATGTCTGAGAGGGCAGCCCCCACTGCCCAAGCCTCCGCTGGCAGTTCCCCGAAGGGCTGGTGGCGGCTGCGCCTCAGCAGCCAGCCTCCCTCCCACCCTCCCTGCCTCCCTCTGGTTGGGCACTGCAAGCCACACAGCCACTTGTGTCCCCTGTGTCCCTGGAGGCCGCAGCGCGTTTTGGGTTTTGGAGCGGACGGGCCCCTCTCGGCTTCCGTAGTCCATTTGCCCCCGGAGCCCGCCAGACCCCTGGCTCTAGGAGGCTGCCCAGGCGGTGCTGCCAACTGCCCCCAGGTGCTAGCTAGCGGCAGTGGCAGCGGCCGGCCACGGGGGGAGCACACACACCTGCGGGTGTCCCCGGGCCGCACACACGGACTGTCCCGCGCCTCCGTGAGTTGCAAATGAGCCCTCCGGGAACCCTTGCCTGCCCTAGGGGCTTGTCGGGTGGGGCCGACGCAGGGTGGGTGAGTGGGGGGGGACTGCTGCTGGCACACACCCACTCCTGAAGCCCACTGGGGCGGTCCAAGGGCTATGAGCTCGGAGCTCGGGCACGGGCTGTCCCAGCAGGGCCTCGCGAGGGTGGACCGATATGCTCCCGGACCAAAAGTGTTGTAAAGGCCCAGGGCACGACCCTGCTGCGACCCCCAGCACCTCCTGGTTGCCCGCCACCACCCTTGGGCCGGGATGAGGTGCCACCTTGTGCGTGGAAGCCCCGCCCAGAGGCAAGAAGCCCCCAAGGCCCGAGGGCGCGCCCGACCCTGCAGCCCTGCTGCAGCCACAGGGAACGGGATGTCTGAGAGGGCAGCCCCCACTGCCCAAGCCTCCGCTGGCAGTTCCCCGAAGGGCTGGTGGTGGCTGCGCCTCAGCAGCCAGCCTCCCTCCCACCCTCCCTGCCTCCCTCTGGTTGGGCACTGCAAGCCACACAGCCACTTGTGTCCCCTGTGTCCCTGGAGGCCGCAGCGCGTTTTGGGTTTTGGAGCGGACGGGCCCATCTCGGCTTCCGTAGTCCATTTGCCCCCGGAGCCCGCCAGACCCCTGGCTCTAGGAGGCTGCCCAGGCGGTGCTGCCAACTGCCCCCAGGTGCTAGCTAGCGGCAGTGGCAGCGGCCGGCCACGGGGGGAGCACACACACCTGCGGGTGTCCCTGGGCCGCACACACGGACTGCCCCGCGCCTCCGTGGGTTGCAAATGAGCCCTCCGGTGACCCTTGCCTGCCCTAGGGGCTTGTCGGGCGGGGCCGACGCAGGGTGGGTGAGTGGGGGGGGACTGCTGCTGGCACACACCCACTCCTGAAGCCCACTGGGGCGGTCCAAGGGCTATGAGCTCGGAGCTCGGGCACGGGCTGTCCCAGCAGGGCCTCGCGAGGGTGGACCGATATGCTCCCGGACCAAAAGTGTTGTAAAGGCCCAGGGCATGACCCTGCTGCGACCCCCAGCACCTCCTGGGTGCCCGCCACCACCCTTGGGCCGGGATGAGGTGCCACCATGTGCGTGGAAGCCCCGCCCAGAGGCAAGAAGCCCCCAAGGCCCGAGGGCGCGCCCGACCCTGCAGCCCTGCTGCAGCCACAGGGAACGGGATGTCTGAGAGGGCAGCCCCCACTGCCCAAGCCTCCGCTGGCAGTTCCCCGAAGGGCTGGTGGCGGCTGCGCCTCAGCAGCCAGCCTCCCTCCCACCCTCCCTGCCTCCCTCTGGTCGGGCACTGCAAGCCACACAGCCACTTGTGTCCCCTGTGTCCCTGGAGGCCGCAGCGCGTTTTGGGTTTTGGAGCGGACAGGCCCCTCTCGGCTTCCGTAGTCCATTTGCCCCCAGAGCCCGCCAGACCCCTGGCTCTAGGAGGCTGCCCAGGCGGTGCTGCCAACTGCCCCCAGGTGCTAGCTAGCGGCAGTGGCAGCGGCCAGCCACGGGGGGAGCACACACACCTGCGGGTGTCCCCGGGCCGCACACACGGACTGCCCCGCGCCTCCGTGGGTTGCAAATGAGCCCTCCGGGAACCCTTGCCTGCCCTAGGGGCTTGTCGGGCGGGGCCGACGCAGGGTGGGTGAGTGGGGGGGGACTGCTGCTGGCACACACCCACTCCTGAAGCCCACTGGGGCGGTCCAAGGGCTATGAGCTTGGTGCTCGGGCACGGGCTGTCCCAGCAGGGCCTCGCGAGGGTGGACCGATATGCTCCCGGACCAAAAGTGTTGTAAAGGCCCAGGGCACGACTCTCCTGCGACCCCCAGCACCTCCTGGGTGCCCGCCACCACCCTTGGGCCGGGATGAGGTGCCACCTTGTGCGTGGAAGCCCCGCCCAGAGGCAAGAAGCCCCCAAGGCCCGAGGGCGCGCCCGACCCTGCAGCCCTGCTGCAGCCACAGGGAACGGGATGTCTGAGAGGGCAGCCCCCACTGCCCAAGCCTCCGCTGGCAGTTCCCCGAAGGGCTGGTGGCGGCTGCGCCTCAGCAGCCAGCCTCCCTCCCACCCTCCCTGCCTCCCTCTGGTCGGGCACTGCAAGCCACACAGCCACTTGTGTCCCCTGTGTCCCTGGAGGCCGCAGCGCGTTTTGGGTTTTGGAGCGGACGGGCCCCTCTCGGCTTCCGTAGTCCATTTGCCCCCGGAACCCGCCAGACCCCTGGCTCTAGGAGGCTGCCCAGGCGGTGCTGCCAACTGCCCCCAGGTGCTAGCTAGCGGCAGTGGCAGCGGCCGGCCACGGGGGGAGCACACACACCTGCGGGTGTCCCTGGGCCGCACACACGGACTGCCCCGCGCCTCCGTGGGTTGCAAATGAGCCCTCCGGTGACCCTTGCCTGCCCTAGGGGCTTGTCGGGCGGGGCCGACGCAGGGTGGGTGAGTGGGGGGGGACTGCTGCTGGCACACACCCACTCCTGAAGCCCACTGGGGCGGTCCAAGGGCTATGAGCTCGGAGCTCGGGCACGGGCTGTCCCAGCAGGGCCTCCCGAGGGTGGACCGATATGCTCCCGGACCAAAAGTGTTGTAAAGGCCCAGGGCACGACCCTGCTGCGACCCCCAGCACCTCCTGGGTGCCCGCCACCACCCTTGGGCCGGGATGAGGTGCCACCATGTGCGTGGAAGCCCCGCCCAGAGGCAAGAAGCCCCCAAGGCCCGAGGGCGCGCCCGACCCTGCAGCCCTGCTGCAGCCACAGGGAACGGGATGTCTGAGAGGGCAGCCCCCACTGCCCAAGCCTCCGCTGGCAGTTCCCCGAAGGGCTGGTGGCGGCTGCGCCTCAGCAGCCAGCCTCCCTCCCACCCTCCCTGCCTCCCTCTGGTTGGGCACTGCAAGCCACACAGCCACTTGTGTCCCCTGTGTCCCTGGAGGCCGCAGCGCGTTTTGGGTTTTGGAGCGGACGGGCCCCTCTCGGCTTCCGTAGTCCATTTGCCCCCGGAGCCCGCCAGACCCCTGGCTCTAGGAGGCTGCCCAGGCGGTGCTGCCAACTGCCCCCAGGTGCTAGCTAGCGGCAGTGGCAGCGGCCGGCCACGGGGGGAGCACACACACCTGCGGGTGTCCCCGGGCCGCACACACGGACTGCCCCGCGCCTCCGTGGGTTGCAAATGAGCCCTCCGGGAACCCTTGCCTGCCCTAGGGGCTTGTCGGGCGGGGCCGACGCAGGGTGGGTGAGTGGGGGGGGACTGCTGCTGGCACACACCCACTCCTGAAGCCCACTGGGGCGGTCCAAGGGCTATGAGCTCGGAGCTCGGGCACGGGCTGTCCCAGCAGGGCCTCGCGAGGGTGGACCGATATGCTCCCGGACCAAAAGTGTTGTAAAGGCCCAGGGCACGACCCTGCTGCGACCCCCAGCACCTCCTGGGTGCCCGCCACCACCCTTGGGCCGGGATGAGGTGCCACCTTGTGCGTGGAAGCCCCGCCCAGAGGCAAGAAGCCCCCAAGGCCCGAGGGCGCGCCCGACCCTGCAGCCCTGCTGCAGCCACAGGGAACGGGATGTCTGAGAGGGCAGCCCCCACTGCCCAAGCCTCCGCTGGCAGTTCCCCGAAGGGCTGGTGGCGGCTGCGCCTCAGCAGCCAGCCTCCCTCCCACCCTCCCTGCCTCCCTCTGGTTGGGCACTGCAAGCCACACAGCCACTTGTGTCCCCTGTGTCCCTGGAGGCCGCAGCGCGTTTTGGGTTTTGGAGCGGACGGGCCCCTCTCGGCTTCCGTAGTCCATTTGCCCCCGGAGCCCGCCAGACCCCTGGCTCTAGGAGGCTGCCCAGGCGGTGCTGCCAACTGCCCCCAGGTGCTAGCTAGCGGCAGTGGCAGCGGCCGGCCACGGGGGGAGCACACACACCTGCGGGTGTCCCCGGGCCGCACACACGGACTGCCCCGCGCCTCCGTGGGTTGCAAATGAGCCCTCCGGGAACCCTTGCCTGCCCTAGGGGCTTGTCGGGCGGGGCCGATGCAGGGTGGGTGAGTGGGGGGGGACTGCTGCTGGCACACACCCACTCCTGAAGCCCACTGGGGCGGTCCAAGGGCTATGAGCTCGGAGCTCGGGCACGGGCTGTCCCAGCAGGGCCTCGCGAGGGTGGACCGATATGCTCCCGGACCAAAAGTGTTGTAAAGGCCCAGGGCACGACCCTGCTGCGACCCCCAGCACCTCCTGGGTGCCCGCCACCACCCTTGGGCCGGGATGAGGTGCCACCTTGTGCGTGGAAGCCCCGCCCAGAGGCAAGAAGCCCCCAAGGCCCGAGGGCGCGCCCGACCCTGCAGCCCTGCTGCAGCCACAGGGAACGGGATGTCTGAGAGGGCAGCCCCCACTGCCCAAGCCTCCGCTGGCAGTTCCCCGAAGGGCTGGTGGCGGCTGCGCCTCAGCAGCCAGCCTCCCTCCCACCCTCCCTGCCTCCCTCTGGTCGGGCACTGCAAGCCACACAGCCACTTGTGTCCCCTGTGTCCCTGGAGGCCGCAGCGCGTTTTGGGTTTTGGAGCGGACGGGCCCCTCTCGGCTTCCGTAGTCCATTTGCCCCCGGAGCCCGCCAGACCCCTGGCTCTAGGAGGCTGCCCAGGCGGTGCTGCCAACTGCCCCCAGGTGCTAGCTAGCGGCAGTGGCAGCGGCCAGCCACGGGGGGAGCACACACACCTGCGGGTGTCCCCGGGCCGCACACACGGACTGCCCCGCGCCTCCGTGGGTTGCAAATGAGCCCTCCGGGAACCCTTGCCTGCCCTAGGGGCTTGTCGGGCGGGGCCGACGCAGGGTGGGTGAGTGGGGGGGGACTGCTGCTGGCACACACCCACTCCTGAAGCCCACTGGGGCGGTCCAAGGGCTATGAGCTCGGAGCTCGGGCACGGGCTGTCCCAGCAGGGCCTCGCGAGGGTGGACCGATATGCTCCCGGACCAAAAGTGTTGTAAAGGCCCAGGGCACGACCCTGCTGCGACCCCCAGCACCTCCTGGGTGCCCGCCACCACCCTTGGGCCGGGATGAGGTGCCACCTTGTGCGTGGAAGCCCCGCCCAGAGGCAAGAAGCCCCCAAGGCCCGAGGGCGCGCCCGACCCTGCAGCCCTGCTGCAGCCACAGGGAACGGGATGTCTGAGAGGGCAGCCCCCACTGCCCAAGCCTCCGCTGGCAGTTCCCCGAAGGGCTGGTGGCGGCTGCGCCTCAGCAGCCAGCCTCCCTCCCACCCTCCCTGCCTCCCTCTGGTCGGGCACTGCAAGCCACACAGCCACTTGTGTCCCCTGTGTCCCTGGAGGCCGCAGCGCGTTTTGGGTTTTGGAGCGGACGGGCCCCTCTCGGCTTCCGTAGTCCATTTGCCCCCGGAGCCCGCCAGACCCCTGGCTCTAGGAGGCTGCCCAGGCGGTGCTGCCAACTGCCCCCAGGTGCTAGCTAGCGGCAGTGGCAGCGGCCGGCCACGGGGGGAGCACACACACCTGCGGGTGTCCCCGGGCCTCACACACGGACGGCCCCGCGCCTCCGTGGGTTGCAAATGAGCCCTCCGGGAACCCTTGCCTGCCCTAGGGGCTTGTCGGGCGGGGCCGACGCAGGGTGGGTGAGTGGGGGGGGACTGCTGCTGGCACACACCCACTCCTGAAGCCCACTGGGGCGGTCCAAGGGCTATGAGCTCGGAGCTCGGGCACGGGCTGTCCCAGCAGGGCCTCGCGAGGGTGGACCGATATGCTCCCGGACCAAAAGTGTTGTAAAGGCCCAGGGCACGACCCTGCTGCGACCCCCAGCACCTCCTGGGTGCCCGCCACCACCCTTGGGCCGGGATGAGGTGCCACCTTGTGCGTGGAAGCCCCGCCCAGAGGCAAGAAGCCCCCAAGGCCCGAGGGCGCGCCCGACCCTGCAGCCCTGCTGCAGCCACAGGGAACGGGATGTCTGAGAGGGCAGCCCCCACTGCCCAAGCCTCCGCTGGCAGTTCCCCGAAGGGCTGGTGGCGGCTGCGCCTCAGCAGCCAGCCTCCCTCCCACCCTCCCTGCCTCCCTCTGGTCGGGCACTGCAAGCCACACAGCCACTTGTGTCCCCTGTGTCCCTGGAGGCCGCAGCGCGTTTTGGGTTTTGGAGCGGACGGGCCCCTCTCGGCTTCCGTAGTCCATTTGCCCCCGGAGCCCGCCAGACCCCTGGCTCTAGGAGGCTGCCCAGGCGGTGCTGCCAACTGCCCCCAGGTGCTAGCTAGCGGCAGTGGCAGCGGCCGGCCACGGGGGGAGCACACACACCTGCGGGTGTCCCCGGGCCGCACACACGGACTGCCCCGCGCCTCCGTGGGTTGCAAATGAGCCCTCCGGGAACCCTTGCCTGCCCTAGGGGCTTGTCGGGCGGGGCCGATGCAGGGTGGGTGAGTGGGGGGGGACTGCTGCTGGCACACACCCACTCCTGAAGCCCACTGGGGCGGTCCAAGAGCTATGAGCTCGGAGCTCGGGCACGGGCTGTCCCAGCAGGGCCTCGCGAGGGTGGACCGATATGCTCCCGGACCAAAAGTGTTGTAAAGGCCCAGGGCACGACCCTGCTGCGACCCCCAGCACCTCCTGGGTGCCCGCCACCACCCTTGGGCCGGGATGAGGTGCCACCTTGTGCGTGGAAGCCCCGCCCAGAGGCAAGAAGCCCCCAAGGCCCGAGGGCGCGCCCGACCCTGCAGCCCTGCTGCAGCCACAGGGAACGGGATGTCTGAGAGGGCAGCCACCACTGCCCAAGCCTCCGCTGGCAGTTCCCCGAAGGGCTGGTGGCGGCTGCGCCTCAGCAGCCAGCCTCCCTCCCACCCTCCCTGCCTCCCTCTGGTCGGGCACTGCAAGCCACACAGCCACTTGTGTCCCCTGTGTCCCTGGAGGCCGCAGCGCGTTTTGGGTTTTGGAGCGGACGGGCCCCTCTCGGCTTCCGTAGTCCATTTGCCCCCGGAGCCCGCCAGACCCCTGGCTCTAGGAGGCTGCCCAGGCGGTGCTGCCAACTGCCCCCAGGTGCTAGCTAGCGGCAGTGGCAGCGGCCGGCCACGGGGGGAGCACACACACCTGCGGGTGTCCCCGGGCCGCACACACGGACTGCCCCGCGCCTCCGTGGGTTGCAAATGAGCCCTCCGGGAACCCTTGCCTGCCCTAGGGGCTTGTCGGGCGGGGCCGATGCAGGGTGGGTGAGTGGGGGGGGACTGCTGCTGGCACACACCCACTCCTGAAGCCCACTGGGGCGGTCCAAGGGCTATGAGCTCGGAGCTCGGGCACGGGCTGTCCCAGCAGGGCCTCGCGAGGGTGGACCGATATGCTCCCGGACCAAAAGTGTTGTAAAGGCCCAGGGCACGACCCTGCTGCGACCCCCAGCACCTCCTGGGTGCCCGCCACCACCCTTGGGCCGGGATGAGGTGCCACCTTGTGCGTGGAAGCCCCGCCCAGAGGCAAGAAGCCCCCAAGGCCCGAGGGCGCGCCCGACCCTGCAGCCCTGCTGCAGCCACAGGGAACGGGATGTCTGAGAGGGCAGCCCCCACTGCCCAAGCCTCCGCTGGCAGTTCCCCGAAGGGCTGGTGGCGGCTGCGCCTCAGCAGCCAGCCTCCCTCCCACCCTCCCTGCCTCCCTCTGGTTGGGCACTGCAAGCCACACAGCCACTTGTGTCCCCTGTGTCCCTGGAGGCCGCAGCGCGTTTTGGGTTTTGGAGCGGACGGGCCCATCTCGGCTTCCGTAGTCCATTTGCCCCCGGAGCCCGCCAGACCCCTGGCTCTAGGAGGCTGCCCAGGCGGTGCTGCCAACTGCCCCCAGGTGCTAGCTAGCGGCAGTGGCAGCGGCCGGCCACGGGGGGAGCACACACACCTGCGGGTGTCCCTGGGCCGCACACACGGACTGCCCCGCGCCTCCGTGGGTTGCAAATGAGCCCTCCGGTGACCCTTGCCTGCCCTAGGGGCTTGTCGGGCGGGGCCGACGCAGGGTGGGTGAGTGGGGGGGGACTGCTGCTGGCACACACCCACTCCTGAAGCCCACTGGGGCGGTCCAAGGGCTATGAGCTCGGAGCTCGGGCACGGGCTGTCCCAGCAGGGCCTCCCGAGGGTGGACCGATATGCTCCCGGACCAAAAGTGTTGTAAAGGCCCAGGGCACGACCCTGCTGCGACCCCCAGCATCTCCTGGGTGCCCGCCACCACCCTTGGGCCGGGATGAGGTGCCACCATGTGCGTGGAAGCCCCGCCCAGAGGCAAGAAGCCCCCAAGGCCCGAGGGCGCGCCCGACCCTGCAGCCCTGCTGCAGCCACAGGGAACGGGATGTCTGAGAGGGCAGCCCCCACTGCCCAAGCCTCCGCTGGCAGTTCCCCGAAGGGCTGGTGGCGGCTGCGCCTCAGCAGCCAGCCTCCCTCCCACCCTCCCTGCCTCCCTCTGGTCGGGCACTGCAAGCCACACAGCCACTTGTGTCCCCTGTGTCCCTGGAGGCCGCAGCGCGTTTTGGGTTTTGGAGCGGACGGGCCCCTCTCGGCTTCCGTAGTCCATTTGCCCCCGGAGCCCGCCAGACCCCTGGCTCTAGGAGGCTGCCCAGGCGGTGCTGCCAACTGCCCCCAGGTGCTAGCTAGCGGCAGTGGCAGCGGCCAGCCACGGGGGGAGCACACACACCTGCGGGTGTCCCCGGGCCGCACACACGGACTGCCCCGCGCCTCCGTGGGTTGCAAATGAGCCCTCCGGGAACCCTTGCCTGCCCTAGGGGCTTGTCGGGCGGGGCCGACGCAGGGTGGGTGAGTGGGGGGGGACTGCTGCTGGCACACACCCACTCCTGAAGCCCACTGGGGCGGTCCAAGGGCTATGAGCTTGGTGCTCGGGCACGGGCTGTCCCAGCAGGGCCTCGCGAGGGTGGACCGATATGCTCCCGGACCAAAAGTGTTGTAAAGGCCCAGGGCACGACTCTCCTGCGACCCCCAGCACCTCCTGGGTGCCCGCCACCACCCTTGGGCCGGGATGAGGTGCCACCTTGTGCGTGGAAGCCCCGCCCAGAGGCAAGAAGCCCCCAAGGCCCGAGGGCGCGCCCGACCCTGCAGCCCTGCTGCAGCCACAGGGAACGGGATGTCTGAGAGGGCAGCCCCCACTGCCCAAGCCTCCGCTGGCAGTTCCCCGAAGGGCTGGTGGCGGCTGCGCCTCAGCAGCCAGCCTCCCTCCCACCCTCCCTGCCTCCCCCTGGTCGGGCACTGCAAGCCACACAGCCACTTGTGTCCCCTGTGTCCCTGGAGGCCGCAGCGCGTTTTGGGTTTTGGAGCGGACGGGCCCCTCTCGGCTTCCGTAGTCCATTTGCCCCCGGAGCCCGCCAGACCCCTGGCTCTAGGAGGCTGCCCAGGCGGTGCTGCCAACTGCCCCCAGGTGCTAGCTAGCGGCAGTGGCAGCGGCCGGCCACGGGGGGAGCACACACACCTGCGGGTGTCCCCGGGCCGCACACACGGACTGCCCCGCGCCTCCGTGGGTTGCAAATGAGCCCTCCGGGAACCCTTGCCTGCCCTAGGGGCTTGTCGGGCGGGGCCGACGCAGGGTGGGTGAGTGGGGGGGGACTGCTGCTGGCACACACCCACTCCTGAAGCCCACTGGGGCGGTCCAAGGGCTATGAGCTCGGAGCTCGGGCACGGGCTGTCCCAGCAGGGCCTCGCGAGGGTGGACCGATATGCTCCCGGACCGAAAGTGTTGTAAAGGCCCAGGGCACGACCCTGCTGCGACCCCCAGCACCTCCTGGGTGCCCGCCACCACCCTTGGGCCGGGATGAGGTGCCACCTTGTGCGTGGAAGCCCCGCCCAGAGGCAAGAAGCCCCCAAGGCGGGAGGGCGCGCCCGACCCTGCAGCCCTGCTGCAGCCACAGGGAACGGGATGTCTGAGAGGGCAGCCCCCACTGCCCAAGCCTCCGCTGGCAGTTCCCCGAAGGGCTGGTGGCGGCTGCGCCTCAGCAGCCAGCCTCCCTCCCACCCTCCCTGCCTCCCTCTGGTCGGGCACTGCAAGCCACACAGCCACTTGTGTCCCCTGTGTCCCTGGAGGCCGCAGCGCGTTTTGGGTTTTGGAGCGGACGGGCCCCTCTCGGCTTCCGTAGTCCATTTGCCCCCGGAGCCCGCCAGACCCCTGGCTCTAGGAGGCTGCCCAGGCGGTGCTGCCAACTGCCCCCAGGTGCTAGCTAGCGGCAGTGGCAGCGGCCGGCCACGGGGGGAGCACACACACCTGCGGGTGTCCCTGGGCCGCACACACGGACTGCCCCGCGCCTCCGTGGGTTGCAAATGAGCCCTCCGGGAACCCTTGCCTGCCCTAGGGGCTTGTCGGGCGGGGCCGACGCAGGGTGGGTGAGTGGGGGGGGACTGCTGCTGGCACACACCCACTCCTGAAGCCCACTGGGGCGGTCCAAGGGCTATGAGCTCGGAGCTCGGGCACGGGCTGTCCCAGCAGGGCCTCGCGAGGGTGGACCGATATGCTCCCGGACCAAAAGTGTTGTAAAGGCCCAGGGCACGACTCTCCTGCGACCCCCAGCACCTCCTGGGTGCCCGCCACCACCCTTGGGCCGGGATGAGGTGCCACCTTGTGCGTGGAAGCCCCGCCCAGAGGCAAGAAGCCCCCAAGGCCCGAGGGCGCGCCCGACCCTGCAGCCCTGCTGCAGCCACAGGGAACGGGATGTCTGAGAGGGCAGCCCCCACTGCCCAAGCCTCCGCTGGCAGTTCCCCGAAGGGCTGGTGGCGGCTGCGCCTCAGCAGCCAGCCTCCCTCCCACCCTCCCTGCCTCCCTCTGGTCGGGCACTGCAAGCCACACAGCCACTTGTGTCCCCTGTGTCCCTGGAGGCCGCAGCGCGTTTTGGGTTTTGGAGCGGACGGGCCCCTCTCGGCTTCCGTAGTCCATTTGCCCCCGGAGCCCGCCAGACCCCTGGCTCTAGGAGGCTGCCCAGGCGGTGCTGCCAACCGCCCCCAGGTGCTAGCTAGCGGCAGTGGCAGCGGCCGGCCACGGGGGGAGCACACACACCTGCGGGTGTCCCCGGGCCGCACACACGGACTGCCCCGCGCCTCCGTGGGTTGCAAATGAGCCCTCCGGGAACCCTTGCCTGCCCTAGGGGCTTGTCGGGCGGGGCCGACGCAGGGTGGGTGAGTGGGGGGGGGACTGCTGCTGGCACACACCCACTCCTGAAGCCCACTGGGGCGGTCCAAGGGCTATGAGCTCGGAGCTCGGGCACGGGCTGTCCCAGCAGGGCCTCGAGAGGGTGGACCGATATGCTCCCGGACCAAAAGTGTTGTAAAGGCCCAGGGCACGACTCTCCTGCGACCCCCAGCACCTCCTGGGTGCCCGCCACCACCCTTGGGCCGGGATGAGGTGCCACCTTGTGCGTGGAAGCCCCGCCCAGAGGCAAGAAGCCCCCAAGGCCCGAGGGCGCGCCCGACCCTGCAGCCCTGCTGCAGCCACAGGGAACGGGATGTCTGAGAGGGCAGCCCCCACTGCCCAAGCCTCCGCTGGCAGTTCCCCGAAGGGCTGGTGGCGGCTGCGCCTCAGCAGCCAGCCTCCCTCCCACCCTCCCTGCCTCCCTCTGGTCGGGCACTGCAAGCCACACAGCCACTTGTGTCCCCTGTGTCCCTGGAGGCCGCAGCGCGTTTTGGGTTTTGGAGCGGACGGGCCCCTCTCGGCTTCCGTAGTCCATTTGCCCCCGGAGCCCGCCAGACCCCTGGCTCTAGGAGGCTGCCCAGGCGGTGCTGCCAACTGCCCCCAGGTGCTAGCTAGCGGCAGTGGCAGCGGCCAGCCACGGGGGGAGCACACACACCTGCGGGTGTCCCCGGGCCGCACACACGGACTGCCCCGCGCCTCCGTGGGTTGCAAATGAGCCCTCCGGGAACCCTTGCCTGCCCTAGGGGCTTGTCGGGCGGGGCCGACGCAGGGTGGGTGAGTGGGGGGGGACTGCTGCTGGCACACACCCACTCCTGAAGCCCACTGGGGCGGTCCAAGGGCTATGAGCTTGGTGCTCGGGCACGGGCTGTCCCAGCAGGGCCTCGCGAGGGTGGACCGATATGCTCCCGGACCAAAAGTGTTGTAAAGGCCCAGGGCACGACTCTCCTGCGACCCCCAGCACCTCCTGGGTGCCCGCCACCACCCTTGGGCCGGGATGAGGTGCCACCTTGTGCGTGGAAGCCCCGCCCAGAGGCAAGAAGCCCCCAAGGCCCGAGGGCGCGCCCGACCCTGCAGCCCTGCTGCAGCCACAGGGAACGGGATGTCTGAGAGGGCAGCCCCCACTGCCCAAGCCTCCGCTGGCAGTTCCCCGAAGGGCTGGTGGCGGCTGCGCCTCAGCAGCCAGCCTCCCTCCCACCCTCCCTGCCTCCCCCTGGTCGGGCACTGCAAGCCACACAGCCACTTGTGTCCCCTGTGTCCCTGGAGGCCGCAGCGCGTTTTGGGTTTTGGAGCGGACGGGCCCCTCTCGGCTTCCGTAGTCCATTTGCCCCCGGAGCCCGCCAGACCCCTGGCTCTAGGAGGCTGCCCAGGCGGTGCTGCCAACTGCCCCCAGGTGCTAGCTAGCGGCAGTGGCAGCGGCCGGCCACGGGGGGAGCACACACACCTGCGGGTGTCCCCGGGCCGCACACACGGACTGCCCCGCGCCTCCGTGGGTTGCAAATGAGCCCTCCGGGAACCCTTGCCTGCCCTAGGGGCTTGTCGGGCGGGGCCGACGCAGGGTGGGTGAGTGGGGGGGGACTGCTGCTGGCACACACCCACTCCTGAAGCCCACTGGGGCGGTCCAAGGGCTATGAGCTCGGAGCTCGGGCACGGGCTGTCCCAGCAGGGCCTCGCGAGGGTGGACCGATATGCTCCCGGACCGAAAGTGTTGTAAAGGCCCAGGGCACGACCCTGCTGCGACCCCCAGCACCTCCTGGGTGCCCGCCACCACCCTTGGGCCGGGATGAGGTGCCACCTTGTGCGTGGAAGCCCCGCCCAGAGGCAAGAAGCCCCCAAGGCGGGAGGGCGCGCCCGACCCTGCAGCCCTGCTGCAGCCACAGGGAACGGGATGTCTGAGAGGGCAGCCCCCACTGCCCAAGCCTCCGCTGGCAGTTCCCCGAAGGGCTGGTGGCGGCTGCGCCTCAGCAGCCAGCCTCCCTCCCACCCTCCCTGCCTCCCTCTGGTCGGGCACTGCAAGCCACACAGCCACTTGTGTCCCCTGTGTCCCTGGAGGCCGCAGCGCGTTTTGGGTTTTGGAGCGGACGGGCCCCTCTCGGCTTCCGTAGTCCATTTGCCCCCGGAGCCCGCCAGACCCCTGGCTCTAGGAGGCTGCCCAGGCGGTGCTGCCAACTGCCCCCAGGTGCTAGCTAGCGGCAGTGGCAGCGGCCGGCCACGGGGGGAGCACACACACCTGCGGGTGTCCCTGGGCCGCACACACGGACTGCCCCGCGCCTCCGTGGGTTGCAAATGAGCCCTCCGGGAACCCTTGCCTGCCCTAGGGGCTTGTCGGGCGGGGCCGACGCAGGGTGGGTGAGTGGGGGGGGACTGCTGCTGGCACACACCCACTCCTGAAGCCCACTGGGGCGGTCCAAGGGCTATGAGCTCGGAGCTCGGGCACGGGCTGTCCCAGCAGGGCCTCGCGAGGGTGGACCGATATGCTCCCGGACCAAAAGTGTTGTAAAGGCCCAGGGCACGACTCTCCTGCGACCCCCAGCACCTCCTGGGTGCCCGCCACCACCCTTGGGCCGGGATGAGGTGCCACCTTGTGCGTGGAAGCCCCGCCCAGAGGCAAGAAGCCCCCAAGGCCCGAGGGCGCGCCCGACCCTGCAGCCCTGCTGCAGCCACAGGGAACGGGATGTCTGAGAGGGCAGCCCCCACTGCCCAAGCCTCCGCTGGCAGTTCCCCGAAGGGCTGGTGGCGGCTGCGCCTCAGCAGCCAGCCTCCCTCCCACCCTCCCTGCCTCCCTCTGGTCGGGCACTGCAAGCCACACAGCCACTTGTGTCCCCTGTGTCCCTGGAGGCCGCAGCGCGTTTTGGGTTTTGGAGCGGACGGGCCCCTCTCGGCTTCCGTAGTCCATTTGCCCCCGGAGCCCGCCAGACCCCTGGCTCTAGGAGGCTGCCCAGGCGGTGCTGCCAACCGCCCCCAGGTGCTAGCTAGCGGCAGTGGCAGCGGCCGGCCACGGGGGGAGCACACACACCTGCGGGTGTCCCCGGGCCGCACACACGGACTGCCCCGCGCCTCCGTGGGTTGCAAATGAGCCCTCCGGGAACCCTTGCCTGCCCTAGGGGCTTGTCGGGCGGGGCCGACGCAGGGTGGGTGAGTGGGGGGGGGACTGCTGCTGGCACACACCCACTCCTGAAGCCCACTGGGGCGGTCCAAGGGCTATGAGCTCGGAGCTCGGGCACGGGCTGTCCCAGCAGGGCCTCGAGAGGGTGGACCGATATGCTCCCGGACCAAAAGTGTTGTAAAGGCCCAGGGCACGACTCTCCTGCGACCCCCAGCACCTCCTGGGTGCCCGCCACCACCCTTGGGCCGGGATGAGGTGCCACCTTGTGCGTGGAAGCCCCGCCCAGAGGCAAGAAGCCCCCAAGGCCCGAGGGCGCGCCCGACCCTGCAGCCCTGCTGCAGCCACAGGGAACGGGATGTCTGAGAGGGCAGCCCCCACTGCCCAAGCCTCCGCTGGCAGTTCCCCGAAGGGCTGGTGGCGGCTGCGCCTCAGCAGCCAGCCTCCCTCCCACCCTCCCTGCCTCCCTCTGGTCGGGCACTGCAAGCCACACAGCCACTTGTGTCCCCTGTGTCCCTGGAGGCCGCAGCGCGTTTTGGGTTTTGGAGCGGACGGGCCCCTCTCGGCTTCCGTAGTCCATTTGCCCCCGGAGCCCGCCAGACCCCTGGCTCTAGGAGGCTGCCCAGGCGGTGCTGCCAACTGCCCCCAGGTGCTAGCTAGCGGCAGTGGCAGCGGCCGGCCACGGGGGGAGCACACACACCTGCGGGTGTCCCCGGGCCGCACACACGGACTGCCCCGCGCCTCCGTGGGTTGCAAATGAGCCCTCCGGGAACCCTTGCCTGCCCTAGGGGCTTGTCGGGCGGGGCCGACGCAGGGTGGGTGAGTGGGGGGGGACTGCTGCTGGCACACACCCACTCCTGAAGCCCACTGGGGCGGTCCAAGGGCTATGAGCTCGGAGCTCGGGCACGGGCTGTCCCAGCAGGGCCTCCCGAGGGTGGACCGATATGCTCCCGGACCAAAAGTGTTGTAAAGGCCCAGGGCACGACCCTGCTGCGACCCCCAGCACCTCCTGGGTGCCCGCCACCACCCTTGGGCCGGGATGAGGTGCCACATTGTGCGTGGAAGCCCCGCCCAGAGGCAAGAAGCCCCCAAGGCCCGAGGGCGCGCCCGACCCTGCAGCCCTGCTGCAGCCACAGGGAACGGGATGTCTGAGAGGGCAGCCCCCACTGCCCAAGCCTCCGCTGGCAGTTCCCCGAAGGGCTGGTGGCGGCTGCGCCTCAGCAGCCAGCCTCCCTCCCACCCTCCCTGCCTCCCTCTGGTCGGGCACTGCAAGCCACACAGCCACTTGTGTCCCCTGTGTCCCTGGAGGCCGCAGCGCGTTTTGGGTTTTGGAGCGGACGGGCCCCTCTCGGCTTCCGTAGTCCATTTGCCCCCGGAGCCCGCCAGACCCCTGGCTCTAGGAGGCTGCCCAGGCGGTGCTGCCAACTGCCCCCAGGTGCTAGCTAGCGGCAGTGGCAGCGGCCGGCCACAGGGGGAGCACACACACCTGCGGGTGTCCCCGGGCCGCACACACGGACTGCCCCGCGCCTCCGTGGGTTGCAAATGAGCCCTCCGGGAACCCTTGCCTGCCCTAGGGGCTTGTCGGGCGGGGCCGACGCAGGGTGGGTGAGTGGGGGGGGACTGCTGCTGGCACACACCCACTCCTGAAGCCCACTGGGGCGGTCCAAGGGCTATGAGCTCGGAGCTCGGGCACGGGCTGTCCCAGCAGGGCCTCCCGAGGGTGGACCGATATGCTCCCGGACCAAAAGTGTTGTAAAGGCCCAGGGCACGACCCTGCTGCGACCCCCAGCACCTCCTGGGTGCCCGCCACCACCCTTGGGCCGGGATGAGGTGCCACATTGTGCGTGGAAGCCCCGCCCAGAGGCAAGAAGCCCCCAAGGCCCGAGGGCGCGCCCGACCCTGCAGCCCTGCTGCAGCCACAGGGAACGGGATGTCTGAGAGGGCAGCCCCCACTGCCCAAGCCTCCGCTGGCAGTTCCCCGAAGGGCTGGTGGCGGCTGCGCCTCAGCAGCCAGCCTCCCTCCCACCCTCCCTGCCTCCCTCTGGTCGGGCACTGCAAGCCACACAGCCACTTGTGTCCCCTGTGTCCCTGGAGGCCGCAGCGCGTTTTGGGTTTTGGAGCGGACGGGCCCCTCTCGGCTTCCGTAGTCCATTTGCCCCCGGAGCCCGCCAGACCCCTGGCTCTAGGAGGCTGCCCAGGCGGTGCTGCCAACTGCCCCCAGGTGCTAGCTAGCGGCAGTGGCAGCGGCCGGCCACGGGGGGAGCACACACACCTGCGGGTGTCCCCGGGCCGCACACACGGACTGCCCCGCGCCTCCGTGGGTTGCAAATGAGCCCTCCGGGAACCCTTGCCTGCCCTAGGGGCTTGTCGGGCGGGGCCGACGCAGGGTGGGTGAGTGGGGGGGGGACTGCTGCTGGCACACACCCACTCCTGAAGCCCACTGGGGCGGTCCAAGGGCTATGAGCTCGGAGCTCGGGCACGGGCTGTCCCAGCAGGGCCTCGAGAGTGTGGACCGATATGCTCCCGGACCAAAAGTGTTGTAAAGGCCCAGGGCACGACTCTCCTGCGACCCCCAGCACCTCCTGGGTGCCCGCCACCACCCTTGGGCCGGGATGAGGTGCCACCTTGTGCGTGGAAGCCCCGCCCAGAGGCAAGAAGCCCCCAAGGCCCGAGGGCGCGCCCGACCCTGCAGCCCTGCTGCAGCCACAGGGAACGGGATGTCTGAGAGGGCAGCCCCCACTGCCCAAGCCTCCGCTGGCAGTTCCCCGAAGGGCTGGTGGCGGCTGCGCCTCAGCAGCCAGCCTCCCTCCCACCCTCCCTGCCTCCCTCTGGTCGGGCACTGCAAGCCACACAGCCACTTGTGTCCCCTGTGTCCCTGGAGGCCGCAGCGCGTTTTGGGTTTTGGAGCGGACGGGCCCCTCTCGGCTTCCGTAGTCCATTTGCCCCCGGAGCCCGCCAGACCCCTGGCTCTAGGAGGCTGCCCAGGCGGTGCTGCCAACTGCCCCCAGGTGCTAGCTAGCGGCAGTGGCAGCGGCCGGCCACGGGGGGAGCACACACACCTGCGGGTGTCCCCGGGCCGCACACACGGACTGCCCCGCGCCTCCGTGGGTTGCAAATGAGCCCTCCGGGAACCCTTGCCTGCCCTAGGGGCTTGTCGGGCGGGGCCGACGCAGGGTGGGTGAGTGGGGGGGGGACTGCTGCTGGCACACACCCACTCCTGAAGCCTACTGGGGCGGTCCAAGGGCTATGAGCTCGGAGCTCGGGCACGGGCTGTCCCAGCAGGGCCTCCCGAGGGTGGACCGATATGCTCCCGGACCAAAAGTGTTGTAAAGGCCCAGGGCACGACCCTGCTGCGACCCCCAGCACCTCCTGGGTGCCCGCCACCACCCTTGGGCCGGGATGAGGTGCCACCTTGTGCGTGGAAGCCCCGCCCAGAGGCAAGAAGCCCCCAAGGCCCGAGGGCGCGCCCGACCCTGCAGCCCTGCTGCAGCCACAGGGAACGGGATGTCTGAGAGGGCAGACCCCACTGCCCAAGCCTCCGCTGGCAGTTCCCCGAAGGGCTGGTGGCGGCTGCGCCTCAGCAGCCAGCCTCCCTCCCACCCTCCCTGCCTCCCTCTGGTCGGGCACTGCAAGCCACACAGCCACTTGTGTCCCCTGTGTCCCTGGAGGCCGCAGCGCGTTTTGGGTTTTGGAGCGGACGGGCCCCTCTCGGCTTCCGTAGTCCATTTGCCCCCGGAGCCCGCCAGACCCCTGGCTCTAGGAGGCTGCCCAGGCGGTGCTGCCAACTGCCCCCAGGTGCTAGCTAGCGGCAGTGGCAGCGGCCGGCCACGGGGGGAGCACACACACCTGCGGGTGTCCCCGGGCCGCACACACGGACTGCCCCGCGCCTCCGTGGGTTGCAAATGAGCCCTCCGGGAACCCTTGCCTGCCCTAGGGGCTTGTCGGGCGGGGCCGACGCAGGGTGGGTGAGTGGGGGGGGACTGCTGCTGGCACACACCCACTCCTGAAGCCCACTGGGGCGGTCCAAGGGCTATGAGCTCGGAGCTCGGGCACGGGCTGTCCCAGCAGGGCCTCGCGAGGGTGGACCGATATGCTCCCGGACCAAAAGTGTTGTAAAGGCCCAGGGCACGACCCTGCTGCGACCCCCAGCACCTCCTGGGTGCCCGCCACCACCCTTGGGCCGGGATGAGGTGCCACCTTGTGCGTGGAAGCCCCGCCCAGAGGCAAGAAGCCCCCAAGGCCCGAGGGCGCGCCCGACCCTGCAGCCCTGCTGCAGCCACAGGGAACGGGATGTCTGAGAGGGCAGCCCCCACTGCCCAAGCCTCCGCTGGCAGTTCCCCGAAGGGCTGGTGGCGGCTGCGCCTCAGCAGCCAGCCTCCCTCCCACCCTCCCTGCCTCCCTCTGGTCGGGCACTGCAAGCCACACAGCCACTTGTGTCCCCTGTGTCCCTGGAGGCCGCAGCGCGTTTTGGGTTTTGGAGCGGACGGGCCCCTCTCGGCTTCCGTAGTCCATTTGCCCCCGGAGCCCGCCAGACCCCTGGCTCTAGGAGGCTGCCCAGGCGGTGCTGCCAACTGCCCCCAGGTGCTAGCTAGCGGCAGTGGCAGCGGCCGGCCACGGGGGGAGCACACACACCTGCGGGTGTCCCCGGGCCGCAACACGGACTGCCCCGCGCCTCCGTGGGTTGCAAATGAGCCCTCCGGGAACCCTTGCCTGCCCTAGGGGCTTGTCGGGCGGGGCCGACGCAGGGTGGGTGAGTGGGGGGGGACTGCTGCTGGCACACACCCACTCCTGAAGCCTACTGGGGCGGTCCAAGGGCTATGAGCTCGGAGCTCGGGCACGGGCTGTCCCAGCAGGGCCTCGCGAGGGTGGACCGATATGCTCCCGGACCAAAAGTGTTGTAAAGGCCCAGGGCACGACCCTGCTGCGACCCCCAGCACCTCCTGGGTGCCCGCCACCACCCTTGGGCCGGGATGAGGTGCCACCTTGTGCGTGGAAGCCCCGCCCAGAGGCAAGAAGCCCCCAAGGCCCGAGGGCGCGCCCGACCCTGCAGCCCTGCTGCAGCCACAGGGAACGGGATGTCTGAGAGGGCAGACCCCACTGCCCAAGCCTCCGCTGGCAGTTCCCCGAAGGGCTGGTGGCGGCTGCGCCTCAGCAGCCAGCCTCCCTCCCACCCTCCCTGCCTCCCTCTGGTCGGGCACTGCAAGCCACACAGCCACTTGTGTCCCCTGTGTCCCTGGAGGCCGCAGCGCGTTTTGGGTTTTGGAGCGGACGGGCCCCTCTCGGCTTCCGTAGTCCATTTGCCCCCGGAGCCCGCCAGACCCCTGGCTCTAGGAGGCTGCCCAGGCGGTGCTGCCAACTGCCCCCAGGTGCTAGCTAGCGGCAGTGGCAGCGGCCGGCCACGGGGGGAGCACACACACCTGCGGGTGTCCCCGGGCCGCACACACGGACTGCCCCGCGCCTCCGTGGGTTGCAAATGAGCCCTCCGGGAACCCTTGCCTGCCCTAGGGGCTTGTCGGGCGGGGCCGACGCAGGGTGGGTGAGTGGGGGGGGACTGCTGCTGGCACACACCCACTCCTGAAGCCCACTGGGGCGGTCCAAGGGCTATGAGCTCGGAGCTCGGGCACGGGCTGTCCCAGCAGGGCCTCGCGAGGGTGGACCGATATGCTCCCGGACCAAAAGTGTTGTAAAGGCCCAGGGCACGACCCTGCTGCGACCCCCAGCACCTCCTGGGTGCCCGCCACCACCCTTGGGCCGGGATGAGGTGCCACATTGTGCGTGGAAGCCCCGCCCAGAGGCAAGAAGCCCCCAAGGCCCGAGGGCGCGCCCGACCCTGCAGCCCTGCTGCAGCCACAGGGAACGGGATGTCTGAGAGGGCAGCCCCCACTGCCCAAGCCTCCGCTGGCAGTTCCCCGAAGGGCTGGTGGTGGCTGCGCCTCAGCAGCCAGCCTCCCTCCCACCCTCCCTGCCTCCCTCTGGTCGGGCACTGCAAGCCACACAGCCACTTGTGTCCCCTGTGTCCCTGGAGGCCGCAGCGCGTTTTGGGTTTTGGAGCGGACGGGCCCCTCTCGGCTTCCGTAGTCCATTTGCCCCCGGAGCCCGCCAGACCCCTGGCTCTAGGAGGCTGCCCAGGCGGTGCTGCCAACTGCCCCCAGGTGCTAGCTAGCGGCAGTGGCAGCGGCCGGCCACGGGGGGAGCACACACACCTGCGGGTGTCCCCGGGCCGCACACACGGACTGCCCCGCGCCTCCGTGGGTTGCAAATGAGCCCTCCGGGAACCCTTGCCTGCCCTAGGGGCTTGTCGGGCGGGGCCGACGCAGGGTGGGTGAGTGGGGGGGGACTGCTGCTGGCACACACCCACTCCTGAAGCCCACTGGGGCGGTCCAAGGGCTATGAGCTCGGAGCTCGGGCACGGGCTGTCCCAGCAGGGCCTCGCGAGGGTGGACCGATATGCTCCCGGACCAAAAGTGTTGTAAAGGCCCAGGGCACGACTCTCCTGCGACCCCCAGCACCTCCTGGGTGCCCGCCACCACCCTTGGGCCGGGATGAGGTGCCACCTTGTGCGTGGAAGCCCCGCCCAGAGGCAAGAAGCCCCCAAGGCCCGAGGGCGCGCCCGACCCTGCAGCCCTGCTGCAGCCACAGGGAACGGGATGTCTGAGAGGGCAGCCCCCACTGCCCAAGCCTCCGCTGGCAGTTCCCCGAAGGGCTGGTGGTGGCTGCGCCTCAGCAGCCAGCCTCCCTCCCACCCTCCCTGCCTCCCTCTGGTCGGGCACTGCAAGCCACACAGCCACTTGTGTCCCCTGTGTCCCTGGAGTCCGCAGCGCGTTTTGGGTTTTGGAGCGGACGGGCCCCTCTCGGCTTCCGTAGTCCATTTGCCCCCGGAGCCCGCCAGACCCCTGGCTCTAGGAGGCTGCCCAGGCGGTGCTGCCAACTGCCCCCAGGTGCTAGCTAGCGGCAGTGGCAGCGGCCGGCCACGGGGGGAGCACACACACCTGCGGGTGTCCCCGGGCCGCACACACGGACTGCCCCGCGCCTCCCTGGGTTGCAAATGAGCCCTCCGGGAACCCTTGCCTGCCCTAGGGGCTTGTCGGGCGGGGCCGACGCAGGGTGGGTGAGTGGGGGGGGACTGCTGCTGGCACACACCCACTCCTGAAGCCCACTGGGGCGGTCCAAGGGCTATGAGCTCGGAGCTCGGGCACGGGCTGTCCCAGCAGGGCCTCGCGAGGGTGGACCGATATGCTCCCGGACCAAAAGTGTTGTAAAGGCCCAGGGCACGACCCTGCTGTGACCCCCAGCACCTCCTGGGTGCCCGCCATCACCCTTGGGCCGGGATGAGGTGCCACCTTGTGCGTGGAAGCCCCGCCCAGAGGCAAGAAGCCCCCAAGGCCCGAGGGCGCGCCCGACCCTGCAGCCCTGCTGCAGCCACAGGGAACGGGATGTCTGAGAGGGCAGCCCCCACTGCCCAAGCCTCCGCTGGCAGTTCCCCGAAGGGCTGGTGGCGGCTGCGCCTCAGCAGCCAGCCTCCCTCCCACCCTCCCTGCCTCCCTCTGGTCGGGCACTGCAAGCCACACAGCCACTTGTGTCCCCTGTGTCCCTGGAGGCCGCAGCGCGTTTTGGGTTTTGGAGCGGACGGGCCCCTCTCGGCTTCCGTAGTCCATTTGCCCCCGGAGCCCGCCAGACCCCTGGCTCTAGGAGGCTGCCCAGGCGGTGCTGCCAACTGCCCCCAGGTGCTAGCTAGCGGCAGTGGCAGCGGCCGGCCACGGGGGGAGCACACACACCTGCGGGTGTCCCCGGGCCGCACACACGGACTGCCCCGCGCCTCCGTGGGTTGCAAATGAGCCCTCCGGGAACCCTTGCCTGCCCTAGGGGCTTGTCGGGCGGGGCCGACGCAGGGTGGGTGAGTGGGGGGGGACTGCTGCTGGCACACACCCACTCCTGAAGCCCACTGGGGCGGTCCAAGGGCTATGAGCTCGGAGCTCGGGCACGGGCTGTCCCAGCAGGGCCTCCCGAGGGTGGACCGATATGCTCCCGGACCAAAAGTGTTGTAAAGGCCCAGGGCACGACCCTGCTGCGACCCCCAGCACCTCCTGGGTGCCCGCCACCACCCTTGGGCCGGGATGAGGTGCCACCTTGTGCGTGGAAGCCCCGCCCAGAGGCAAGAAGCCCCCAAGGCCCGAGGGCTCGCCCGACCCTGCAGCCCTGCTGCAGCCACAGGGAACGGGATGTCTGAGAGGGCAGCCCCCACTGCCCAAGCCTCCGCTGGCAGTTCCCCGAAGGGCTGGTGGCGGCTGCGCCTCAGCAGCCAGCCTCCCTCCCACCCTCCCTGCCTCCCTCTGGTCGGGCACTGCAAGCCACACAGCCACTTGTGTCCCCTGTGTCCCTGGAGGCCGCAGCGCGTTTTGGGTTTTGGAGCGGACGGGCCCCTCTCGGCTTCCGTAGTCCATTTGCCCCCGGAGCCCGCCAGACCCCTGGCTCTAGGAGGCTGCCCAGGCGGTGCTGCCAACTGCCCCCAGGTGCTAGCTAGCGGCAGTGGCAGCGGCCGGCCACGGGGGGAGCACACACACCTGCGGGTGTCCCCGGGCCGCACACACGGACTGCCCCGCGCCTCCGTGGGTTGCAAATGAGCCCTCCGGGAACCCTTGCCTGCCCTAGGGGCTTGTCGGGCGGGGCCGACGCAGGGTGGGTGAGTGGGGGGGGACTGCTGCTGGCACACACCCACTCCTGAAGCCCACTGGGGCGGTCCAAGGGCTATGAGCTCGGAGCTCGGGCACGGGCTGTCCCAGCAGGGCCTCGCGAGGGTGGACCGATATGCTCCCGGACCAAAAGTGTTGTAAAGGCCCAGGGCACGACCCTGCTGCGACCCCCAGCACCTCCTGGGTGCCCGCCACCACCCTTGGGCCGGGATGAGGTGCCACCTTGTGCGTGGAAGCCCCGCCCAGAGGCAAGAAGCCCCCAAGGCCCGAGGGCGCGCCCGACCCTGCAGCCCTGCTGCAGCCACAGGGAACGGGATGTCTGAGAGGGCAGCCCCCACTGCCCAAGCCTCCGCTGGCAGTTCCCCGAAGGGCTGGTGGCGGCTGCGCCTCAGCAGCCAGCCTCCCTCCCACCCTCCCTGCCTCCCTCAGGTCGGGCACTGCAAGCCACACAGCCACTTGTGTCCCCTGTGTCCCTGGAGGCCGCAGCGCGTTTTGGGTTTTGGAGCGGACGGGCCCCTCTCGGCTTCCGTAGTCCATTTGCCCCCGGAGCCCGCCAGACCCCTGGCTCTAGGAGGCTGCCCAGGCGGTGCTGCCAACTGCCCCCAGGTGCTAGCTAGCGGCAGTGGCAGCGGCCGGCCACGGGGGGAGCACACACACCTGCGGGTGTCCCCGGGCCGCACACACGGACTGCCCCGCGCCTCCGTGGGTTGCAAATGAGCCCTCCGGGAACCCTTGCCTGCCCTAGGGGCTTGTCGGGCGGGGCCGACGCAGGGTGGGTGAGTGGGGGGGGACTGCTGCTGGCACACACCCACTCCTGAAGCCCACTGGGGCGGTCCAAGGGCTATGAGCTCGGAGCTCGGGCACGGGCTGTCCCAGCAGGGCCTCCCGAGGGTGGACCGATATGCTCCCGGACCAAAAGTGTTGTAAAGGCCCAGGGCACGACTCTCCTGCGACCCCCAGCACCTCCTGGGTGCCCGCCACCACCCTTGGGCCGGGATGAGGTGCCACCTTGTGCGTGGAAGCCCCGCCCAGAGGCAAGAAGCCCCCAAGGCCCGAGGGCGCGCCCGACCCTGCAGCCCTGCTTCAGCCACAGGGAACTGTATGTCTGAGAGGGCAGCCCCCACTGCCCAAGCCTCCGCTGGCAGTTCCCCGAAGGGCTGGTGGCGGCTGCGCCTCAGCAGCCAGCCTCCCTCCCACCCTCCCTGCCTCCCTCTGGTCGGGCACTACAAGCCACACAGCCACTTGTGTCCCCTGTGTCCCTGGAGGCCGCAGCGCGTTTTGGGTTTTGGAGTGGACGGGCCCCTCTCGGCTTCCGTAGTCCATTTGCCCCCGGAGCCCACCAGACCCCTGGCACTAGGAGGCTGCCCAGGCGGTGCTGCCAACTGCCCCCAGGTGCTAGCTAGCGGCAGTGGCAGCGGCCGGCCACGGGGGGAGCACACACACCTGCGGGTGTCCCCGGGCCGCACACACGGACTGCCCCGCGCCTCCGTGGGTTGCAAATGAGCCCTCCGGGAACCCTTGCCTGCCCTAGGGGCTTGTCGGGCGGGGCCGACACAGGGTGGGTGAGTGGGGGGGGACTGCTGCTGGCACACACCCACTCCTGAAGCCCACTGGGGCGGTCCAAGGGCTATGAGCTCGGAGCTCGGGCACGGGCTGTCCCAGCAGGGCCTCGCGAGGGTGGACCGATATGCTCCCGGACCAAAAGTGTTGTAAAGGCCCAGGGCACGACTCTCCTGCGACCCCCAGCACCTCCTGGGTGCCCGCCACCACCCTTGGGCCGGGATGAGGTGCCACCTTGTGCGTGGAAGCCCCGCCCAGAGGTAAGAAGCCCCCAAGGCCCGAGGGCGCGCCCGACCCTGCAGCCCTGCTGCAGCCACAGGGAACGGGATGTCTGAGAGGGCAGCCCCCACTGCCCAAGCCTCCGCTGGCAGTTCCCCGAAGGGCTGGTGGCGGCTGCGCCTCAGCAGCCAGCCTCCCTCCCACCCTCCCTGCCTCCCTCTGGTCGGGCACTGCAAGCCACACAGCCACTTGTGTCCCCTGTGTCCCTGGAGGCCGCAGCGCGTTTTGGGTTTTGGAGCGGACGGGCCCCTCTCGGCTTCCATAGTCCATTTGCCCCCGGAGCCCGCCAGACCCCTGGCTCTAGGAGGCTGCCCAGGCGGTGCTGCCAACTGCCCCCAGGTGCTAGCTAGCGGCAGTGGCAGCGGCCGGCCACGGGGGGAGCACACACACCTGCGGGTGTCCCCGGGCCGCACACACGGACTGCCCCGCGCCTCCGTGGGTTGCAAATGAGCCCTCCGGGAACCCTTGCCTGCCCTAGGGGCTTGTCGGGCGGGGCCGACGCAGGGTGGGTGAGTGGGGGGGGACTGCTGCTGGCACACACCCACTCCTGAAGCCCACTGGGGCGGTCCAAGGGCTATGAGCTCGGAGCTCGGGCACGGGCTGTCCCAGCAGGGCCTCCCGAGGGTGGACCGATATGCTCCCGGACCAAAAGTGTTGTAAAGGCCCAGGGCACGACCCTGCTGCGACCCCCAGCACCTCCTGGGTGCCCGCCACCACCCTTGGGCCGGGATGAGGTGCCACCTTGTGCGTGGAAGCCCCGCCCAGAGGCAAGAAGCCCCCAAGGCCCGAGGGCGCGCCCGACCCTGCAGCCCTGCTGCAGCCACAGGGAACGGGATGTCTGAGAGGGCAGCCCCCACTGCCCAAGCCTCCGCTGGCAGTTCCCCGAAGGGCTGGTGGCGGCTGCGCCTCAGCAGCCAGCCTCCCTCCCACCCTCCCTGCCTCCCTCTGGTCGGGCACTGCAAGCCACACAGCCACTTGTGTCCCCTGTGTCCCTGGAGGCCGCAGCGCGTTTTGGGTTTTGGAGCGGACGGGCCCCTCTCGGCTTCCGTAGTCCATTTGCCCCCGGAGCCCGCCAGACCCCTGGCTCTAGGAGGCTGCCCAGGCGGTGCTGCCAACTGCCCCCAGGTGCTAGCTAGCGGCAGTGGCAGCGGCCGGCCACGGGGGGAGCACACACACCTGCGGGTGTCCCCGGGCCGCACACACGGACTGCCCCGCGCCTCCGTGGGTTGCAAATGAGCCCTCCGGGAACCCTTGCCTGCCCTAGGGGCTTGTCGGGCGGGGCCGACACAGGGTGGGTGAGTGGGGGGGGACTGCTGCTGGCACACACCCACTCCTGAAGCCCACTGGGGCGGTCCAAGGGCTATGAGCTCGGAGCTCGGGCACGGGCTGTCCCAGCAGGGCCTCGCGAGGGTGGACCGATATGCTCCCGGACCAAAAGTGTTGTAAAGGCCCAGGGCACGACTCTCCTGCGACCCCCAGCACCTCCTGGGTGCCCGCCACCACCCTTGGGCCGGGATGAGGTGCCACCTTGTGCGTGGAAGCCCCGCCCAGAGGCAAGAAGCCCCCAAGGCCCGAGGGCGCGCCCGACCCTGCAGCCCTGCTGCAGCCACAGGGAACGGGATGTCTGAGAGGGCAGCCCCCACTGCCCAAGCCTCCGCTGGCAGTTCCCCGAAGGGCTGGTGGCGGCTGCGCCTCAGCAGCCAGCCTCCCTCCCACCCTCCCTGCCTCCCTCTGGTCGGGCACTGCAAGCCACACAGCCACTTGTGTCCCCTGTGTCCCTGGAGGCCGCAGCGCGTTTTGGGTTTTGGAGCGGACGGGCCCCTCTCGGCTTCCGTAGTCCATTTGCCCCCGGAGCCCGCCAGACCCCTGGCTCTAGGAGGCTGCCCAGGCGGTGCTGCCAACTGCCCCCAGGTGCTAGCTAGCGGCAGTGGCAGCGGCCGGCCACGGGGGGAGCACACACACCTGCGGGTGTCCCCGGGCCGCACACACGGACTGCCCCGCGCCTCCGTGGGTTGCAAATGAGCCCTCCGGGAACCCTTGCCTGCCCTAGGGGCTTGTCGGGCGGGGCCGACGCAGGGTGGGTGAGTGGGGGGGGACTGCTGCTGGCACACACCCACTCCTGAAGCCCACTGGGGCGGTCCAAGGGCTATGAGCTCGGAGCTCGGGCACGGGCTGTCCCAGCAGGGCCTCGCGAGGGTGGACCGATATGCTCCCGGACCAAAAGTGTTGTAAAGGCCCAGGGCACGACCCTGCTGCGACCCCCAGCACCTCCTGGGTGCCCGCCACCACCCTTGGGCCGGGATGAGGTGCCACCTTGTGCGTGGAAGCCCCGCCCAGAGGCAAGAAGCCCCCAAGGCCCGAGGGCGCGCCCGACCCTGCAGCCCTGCTGCAGCCACAGGGAACGGGATGTCTGAGAGGGCAGCCCCCACTGCCCAAGCCTCCGCTGGCAGTTCCCCGAAGGGCTGGTGGCGGCTGCGCCTCAGCAGCCAGCCTCCCTCCCACCCTCCCTGCCTCCCTCTGGTCGGGCACTGCAAGCCACACAGCCACTTGTGTCCCCTGTGTCCCTGGAGGCCGCAGCGCGTTTTGGGTTTTGGAGCGGACGGGCCCCTCTCGGCTTCCGTAGTCCATTTGCCCCCGGAGCCCGCCAGACCCCTGGCTCTAGGAGGCTGCCCAGGCGGTGCTGCCAACTGCCCCCAGGTGCTAGCTAGCGGCAGTGGCAGCGGCCGGCCACGGGGGGAGCACACACACCTGCGGGTGTCCCCGGGCCGCACACACGGACTGCCCCGCGCCTCCGTGGGTTGCAAATGAGCCCTCCGGGAACACTTGCCTGCCCTAGGGGCTTGTCGGGCGGGGCCGACGCAGGGTGGGTGAGTGGGGGGAGACTGCTGCTGGCACACACCCACTCCTGAAGCCCACTGGGGCGGTCCAAGGGCTATGAGCTCGGAGCTCGGGCACGGGCTGTCCCAGCAGGGCCTCGCGAGGGTGGACCGATATGCTCCCGGACCAAAAGTGTTGTAAAGGCCCAGGGCACGACTCTCCTGCGACCCCCAGCACCTCCTGGGTGCCCGCCACCACCCTTGGGCCGGGATGAGGTGCCACCTTGTGCGTGGAAGCCCCGCCCAGAGGCAAGAAGCCCCCAAGGCCCGAGGGCGCGCCCGACCCTGCAGCCCTGCTGCAGCCACAGGGAACGGGATGTCTGAGAGGGCAGCCCCCACTGCCCAAGCCTCCGCTAGCAGTTCCCCGAAGGGCTGGTGGCGGCTGCGCCTCAGCAGCCAGCCTCCCTCCCACCCTCCCTGCCTCCCTCTGGTCGGGCACTGCAAGCCACACAGCCACTTGTGTCCCCTGTGTCCCTGGAGGCCGCAGCGCATTTTGGGTTTTGGAGCGGACGGGCCCCTCTCGGCTTCCGTAGTCCATTTGCCCCCGGAGCCCACCAGACCCCTGGCTCTAGGAGGCTGCCCAGGCGGTGCTGCCAACTGCCCCCAGGTGCTAGCTAGCGGCAGTGGCAGCGGCCGGCCACGGGGGGAGCACACACACCTGCGGGTGTCCCCGGGCCGCACACACGGACTGCCCCGCGCCTCCGTGGGTTGCAAATGAGCCCTCCGGGAACCCTTGCCTGCCCTAGGGGCTTGTCGGGCGGGGCCGACGCAGGGTGGGTGAGTGGGGGGGGACTGCTGCTGGCACACACCCACTCCTGAAGCCCACTGGGGCGGTCCAAGGGCTATGAGCTCGGAGCTCGGGCACGGGCTGTCCCAGCAGGGCCTCCCGAGGGTGGACCGATATGCTCCCGGACCAAAAGTGTTGTAAAGGCCCAGGGCACGACCCTGCTGCGACCCCCAGCACCTCCTGGGTGCCCGCCACCACCCTTGGGCCGGGATGAGGTGCCACCTTGTGCGTGGAAGCCCCGCCCAGAGGCAAGAAGCCCCCAAGGCCCGAGGGCGCGCCCGACCCTGCAGCCCTGCTGCAGCCACAGGGAACGGGATGTCTGAGAGGGCAGCCCCCACTGCCCAAGCCTCCGCTGGCAGTTCCCCGAAGGGCTGGTGGCGGCTGCGCCTCAGCAGCCAGCCTCCCTCCCACCCTCCCTGCCTCCCTCTGGTCGGGCACTGCAAGCCACACAGCCACTTGTGTCCCCTGTGTCCCTGGAGGCCGCAGCGCGTTTTGGGTTTTGGAGCGGACGGGCCCCTCTCGGCTTCCGTAGTCCATTTGCCCCCGGAGCCCGCCAGACCCCTGGCTCTAGGAGGCTGCCCAGGCGGTGCTGCCAACTGCCCCCAGGTGCTAGCTAGCGGCAGTGGCAGCGGCCGGCCACGGGGGGAGCACACACACCTGCGGGTGTCCCCGGGCCGCACACACGGACTGCCCCGCGCCTCTGTGGGTTGCAAATGAGCCCTCCGGGAACCCTTGCCTGCCCTAGGGGCTTGTCGGGCGGGGCCGACGCAGGGTGGGTGAGTGGGGGGGGACTGCTGCTGGCACACACCCACTCCTGAAGCCCACTGGGGCGGTCCAAGGGCTATGAGCTCGGAGCTCGGGCACGGGCTGTCCCAGCAGGGCCTCCCGAGGGTGGACCGATATGCTCCCGGACCAAAAGTGTTGTAAAGGCCCAGGGCACGACCCTGCTGCGACCCCCAGCACCTCCTGGGTGCCCGCCACCACCCTTGGGCCGGGATGAGGTGCCACCTTGTGCGTGGAAGCCCCGCCCAGAGGCAAGAAGCCCCCAAGGCCCGAGGGGCGCGCCCGACCCTGCAGCCCTGCTGCAGCCACAGGGAACGGGATGTCTGAGGGCAGCCCCCACTGCCCAAGCCTCCGCTGGCAGTTCCCCGAAGGGCTGGTGGCGGCTGCGCCTCAGCAGCCAGCCTCCCTCCCACCCTCCCTGCCTCCCTCTGGTCGGGCACTGCAAGCCACACAGCCACTTGTGTCCCCTGTGTCCCTGGAGGCCGCAGCGCGTTTTGGGTTTTGGAGCGGACGGGCCCCTCTCGGCTTCCGTAGTCCATTTGCCCCCGGAGCCCGCCAGACCCCTGGCTCTAGGAGGCTGCCCAGGCGGTGCTGCCAACTGCCCCCAGGTGCTAGCTAGCGGCAGTGGCAGCGGCCGGCCACGGGGGGAGCACACACACCTGCGGGTGTCCCCGGGCCGCACACACGGACTGCCCCGCGCCTCCGTGGGTTGCAAATGAGCCCTCCGGGAACCCTTGCCTGCCCTAGGGGCTTGTCGGGCGGGGCCGACGCAGGGTGGGTGAGTGGGGGGGGACTGCTGCTGGCACACACCCACTCCTGAAGCCCACTGGGGCGGTCCAAGGGCTATGAGCTCAGAGCTCGGGCACGGGCTGTCCCAGCAGGGCCTCCCGAGGGTGGACCGATATGCTCCCGGACCAAAAGTGTTGTAAAGGCCCAGGGCACGACCCTGCTGCGACCCCCAGCACCTCCTGGGTGCCCGCCACCACCCTTGGGCCGGGATGAGGTGCCACCTTGTGCGTGGAAGCCCCGCCCAGAGGCAAGAAGCCCCCAAGGCCCGAGGGCACGCCCGACCCTGCAGCCCTGCTGCAGCCACAGGGAACGGGATGTCTGAGAGGGCAGCCCCCACTGCCCAAGCCTCCGCTGGCAGTTCCCCGAAGGGCTGGTGGCGGCTGCGCCTCAGCAGCCAGCCTCCCTCCCACCCTCCCTGCCTCCCTCTGGTCGGGCACTGCAAGCCACACAGCCACTTGTGTCCCCTGTGTCCCTGGAGGCCGCAGCGCGTTTTGGGTTTTGGAGCGGACGGGCCCCTCTCGGCTTCCGTAGTCCATTTGCCCCCGGAGCCCGCCAGACCCCTGGCTCTAGGAGGCTGCCCAGGCGGTGCTGCCAACTGCCCCCAGGTGCTAGCTAGCGGCAGTGGCAGCGGCCGGCCACGGGGGGAGCACACACACCTGCGGGTGTCCCCGGGCCGCACACACGGACTGCCCCGCGCCTCCGTGGGTTGCAAATGAGCCCTCCGGGAACCCTTGCCTGCCCTAGGGGCTTGTCGGGTGGGGCCGACGCAGGGTGGGTGAGTGGGGGGGGACTGCTGCTGGCACACACCCACTCCTGAACCCACTGGGGCGGTCCAAGGGCTATGAGCTCGGAGCTCGGGCACGGGCTGTCCCAGCAGGGCCTCGCGAGGGTGGACCGATATGCTCCCGGACCAAAAGTGTTGTAAAGGCCCAGGGCACGACTCTCCTGCGACCCCCAGCACCTCCTGGGTGCCCGCCACCACCCTTGGGCCGGGATGAGGTGCCACCTTGTGCATGGAAGCCCCGCCCAGAGGCAAGAAGAACCCAAGGCCCGAGGGCGCGCCCGACCCTGCAGCCCTGCTGCAGCCACAGGGAACGGGATGTCTGAGAGGGCAGCCCCCACTGCCCAAGCCTCCGCTAGCAGTTCCCCGAAGGGCTGGTGGCGGCTGCGCCTCAGCAGCCAGCCTCCCTCCCACCCTCCCTGCCTCCCTCTGGTCGGGCACTGCAAGCCACACAGCCACTTGTGTCCCCTGTGTCCCTGGAAGCCGCAGCGCGTTTTGGGTTTTGGAGCGGACGGGCCCCTCTCGGCTTCCGTAGTCCATTTGCCCCCGGAGCCCACCAGACCCCTGGCTCTAGGAGGCTGCCCAGGCGGTGCTGCCAACTGCCCCAGGTGCTAGCTAGCGGCAGTGGCAGCGGCCGGCCACGGGGGGAGCACACACACCTGCGGGTGTCCCCGGGCCGCACACACGGACTGCCCCGCGCCTCCGTGGGTTGCAAATGAGCCCTCCGGGAACCCTTGCCTGCCCTAGGGGCTTGTCGGGCGGGGCCGACGCAGGGTGGGTGAGTGGGGGGGGACTGCTGCTGGCACACACCCACTCCTGAAGCCCACTGGGGCGGTCCAAGGGCTATGAGCTCAGAGCTCGGGCACGGGCTGTCCCAGCAGGGCCTCCCGAGGGTGGACCGATATGCTCCCGGACCAAAAGTGTTGTAAAGGCCCAGGGCACGACCCTGCTGCGACCCCCAGCACCTCCTGGGTGCCCGCCACCACCCTTGGGCCGGGATGAGGTGCCACCTTGTGCGTGGAAGCCCCGCCCAGAGGCAAGAAGCCCCCAAGGCCCGAGGGCACGCCCGACCCTGCAGCCCTGCTGCAGCCACAGGGAACGGGATGTCTGAGAGGGCAGCCCCCACTGCCCAAGCCTCCGCTGGCAGTTCCCCGAAGGGCTGGTGGCGGCTGCGCCTCAGCAGCCAGCCTCCCTCCCACCCTCCCTGCCTCCCTCTGGTCGGGCACTGCAAGCCACACAGCCACTTGTGTCCCCTGTGTCCCTGGAGGCCGCAGCGCGTTTTGGGTTTTGGAGCGGACGGGCCCCTCTCGGCTTCCGTAGTCCATTTGCCCCCGGAGCCCGCCAGACCCCTGGCTCTAGGAGGCTGCCCAGGCGGTGCTGCCAACTGCCCCCAGGTGCTAGCTAGCGGCAGTGGCAGCGGCCGGCCACGGGGGGAGCACACACACCTGCGGGTGTCCCCGGGCCGCACACACGGACTGCCCCGCGCCTCCGTGGGTTGCAAATGAGCCCTCCGGGAACCCTTGCCTACCCTAGGGGCTTGTCGGGTGGGGCCGACGCAGGGTGGGTGAGTGGGGGGGGACTGCTGCTGGCACACACCCACTCCTGAACCCACTGGGGCGGTCCAAGGGCTATGAGCTCGGAGCTCGGGCACGGGCTGTCCCAGCAGGGCCTCGCGAGGGTGGACCGATATGCTCCCGGACCAAAAGTGTTGTAAAGGCCCAGGGCACGACTCTCCTGCGACCCCCAGCACCTCCTGGGTGCCCGCCACCACCCTTGGGCCGGGATGAGGTGCCACCTTGTGCATGGAAGCCCCGCCCAGAGGCAAGAAGAACCCAAGGCCCGAGGGCGCGCCCGACCCTGCAGCCCTGCTGCAGCCACAGGGAACGGGATGTCTGAGAGGGCAGCCCCCACTGCCCAAGCCTCCGCTAGCAGTTCCCCGAAGGGCTGGTGGCGGCTGCGCCTCAGCAGCCAGCCTCCCTCCCACCCTCCCTGCCTCCCTCTGGTCGGGCACTGCAAGCCACACAGCCACTTGTGTCCCCTGTGTCCCTGGAAGCCGCAGCGCGTTTTGGGTTTTGGAGCGGACGGGCCCCTCTCGGCTTCCGTAGTCCATTTGCCCCCGGAGCCCACCAGACTCCTGGCTCTAGGAGGCTGCCCAGGCGGTGCTGCCAACTGCCCCCAGGTGCTAGCTAGCGGCAGTGGCAGCGGCCGGCCACGGGGGGAGCACACACACCTGCGGGTGTCCCCGGGCCGCACACACGGACTGCCCCGCGCCTCCGTGGGTTGCAAATGAGCCCTCCGGGAACCCTTGCCTGCCCTAGGGGCTTGTCGGGCGGGGCCGACGCAGGGTGGGTGAGTGGGGGGGGACTGCTGCTGGCACACACCCACTCCTGAAGCCCACTGGGGCGGTCCAAGGGCTATGAGCTCGGAGCTCGGGCACGGGCTGTCCCAGCAGGGCCTCGCGAGGGTGGACCGATATGCTCCCGGACCAAAAGTGTTGTAAAGGCCCAGGGCACGACCCTGCTGCGACCCCCAGCACCTCCTGGGTGCCCGCCACCACCCTTGGGCCGGGATGAGGTGCCACCTTGTGCGTGGAAGCCCCGCCCAGAGGCAAGAAGCCCCCAAGGCCCGAGGGCGCGCCCGACCCTGCAGCCCTGCTGCAGCCACAGGGAACGGGATGTCTGAGAGGGCAGCCCCCACTGCCCAAGCCTCCGCTGGCAGTTCCCCGAAGGGCTGGTGGCGGCTGTGCCTCAGCAGCCAGCCTCCCTCCCACCCTCCCTGCCTCCCTCTGGTCGGGCACTGCAAGCCACACAGCCACTTGTATCCCCTGTGTCCCTGGAGGCCGCAGCGCGTTTTGGGTTTTGGAGCGGACGGGCCCCTCTCGGCTTCCGTAGTCCATTTGCCCCCGGAGCCCGCCAGACCCCTGGCTCTAGGAGGCTGCCCAGGCGGTGCTGCCAACTGCCCCCAGGTGCTAGCTAGCGGCAGTGGCAGCGGCCGGCCACGGGGGGAGCACACACACCTGCGGGTGTCCCCGGGCCGCACACACGGACTGCCCCGCGCCTCCGTGGGTTGCAAATGAGCCCTCCGGGAACCCTTGCCTGCCCTAGGGGCTTGTCGGGCAGGGCCGACGCAGGGTGGGTGAGTGGGGGGGGACTGCTGCTGGCACACACCCACTCCTGAAGCCCACTGGGGCGGTCCAAGGGCTATGAGCTCAGAGCTCGGGCACGGGCTGTCCCAGCAGGGCCTCCCGAGGGTGGACCGATATGCTCCCGGACCAAAAGTGTTGTAAAGGCCCAGGGCACGACCCTGCTGCGACCCCCAGCACCTCCTGGGTGCCCGCCACCACCCTTGGGCCGGGATGAGGTGCCACCTTGTGCGTGGAAGCCCCGCCCAGAGGCAAGAAGAACCCAAGGCCCGAGGGCACGCCCGACCCTGCAGCCCTGCTGCAGCCACAGGGAACGGGATGTCTGAGAGGGCAGCCCCCACTGCCCAAGCCTCCGCTGGCAGTTCCCCGAAGGGCTGGTGGCAGCTGCGCCTCAGCAGCCAGCCTCCCTCCCACCCTCCCTGCCTCCCTCTGGTCGGGCACTGCAAGCCACACAGCCACTTGTGTCCCCTGTGTCCCTGGAGGCCGCAGCGCGTTTTGGGTTTTGGAGCGGACGGGCCCCTCTCGGCTTCCGTAGTCCATTTGCCCCCGGAGCCCGCCAGACCCCTGGCTCTAGGAGGCTGCCCAGGCGGTGCTGCCAACTGCCCCCAGGTGCTAGCTAGCGGCAGTGGCAGCGGCCGGCCACGGGGGGAGCACACACACCTGCGGGTGTCCCCGGGCCGCACACACGGACTGCCCCGCGCCTCCGTGGGTTGCAAATGAGCCCTCCGGGAACCCTTGCCTGCCCTAGGGGCTTGTCGGGCGGGGCCGACGCAGGGTGGGTGAGTGGGGGGGGACTGCTGCTGGCACACACCCACTCCTGAAGCCCACTGGGGCGGTCCAAGGGCTATGAGCTCGGAGCTCGGGCACGGGCTGTCCCAGCTGGCCCTCCCGAGGGTGGACCGATATGCTCCCGGAACAAAAGTGTTGTAAAGGCCCAGGGCACGACCCTGCTGCGACCCCCAGCACCGCCTGGGTGCCCGCCACCAACCTTGGGCCGGGATGAGGTGCCACCTTGTGCGTGGAAGCCCCGCCCAGAGGCAAGAAGAACCCAAGGCCCGAGGGCACGCCCGACCCTGCAGCCCTGCTGCAGCCACAGGGAACGGGATGTCTGAGAGGGCAGCCCCCACTGCCCAAGCCTCCGCTGGCAGTTCCCCGAAGGGCTGGTGGCGGCTGCGCCTCAGCAGCCAGCCTCCCTCCCACCCTCCCTGCCTCCCTCTGGTCGGGCACTGCAAGCCACACAGCCACTTGTGTCCCCTGTGTCCCTGGAGGCCGCAGCGCGTTTTGGGTTTTGGAGCGGACGGGCCCCTCTCGGCTTCCGTAGTCCATTTGCCCCCGGAGCCCGCCAGACCCCTGGCTCTAGGAGGCTGCCCAGGCGGTGCTGCCAACTGCCCCCAGGTGCTAGCTAGCGGCAGTGGCAGCGGCCGGCCACGGGGGGAGCACACACACCTGCGGGTGTCCCCGGGCCGCACACAAGGACTGCCCCGCGCCTCCGTGGGTTGCAAATGAGCCCTCCGGGAACACTTGCCTGCCCTAGGGGCTTGTCGGGTGGGGCCGACGCAGGGTGGGTGAGTGGGGGGGGACTGCTGCTGGCACACACCCACTCCTGAAGCCCACTGGGGCGGTCCAAGGGCTATGAGCTCGGAGCTCGGGCACGGGCTGTCCCAGCTGGCCCTCCCGAGTGTGGACCGATATGCTCCCGGAACAAAAGTGTTGTAAAGGCCCAGGGCACGACCCTGCTGCGACCACCAGCACCTCCTGGGTGCCCGCCACCACCCTTGGGCCGGGATGAGGTGCCACCTTGTGCGTGGAAGCCCCGCCCAGAGGCAAGAAGCCCCCAACGCCCGAGGGCACGCCCGACCCTGCAGCCCTGCTGCAGCCACAGGGAATGGGATGTCTGAGAGGGCAGCCCCCACTGCCCAAGCCTCCGCTGGCAGTTCCCCGAAGGGCTGGTGGCGGCTGCGCCTCAGCAGCCAGCCTCCCTCCCACCCTCCCTGCCTCCCTCTGGTCGGGCACTGCAAGCCACACAGCCACTTGTGTCCCCTGTGTCCCTGGAGGCCGCAGCGCGTTTTGGGTTTTGGAGCGGACGGGCCCCTCTCGGCTTCCGTAGTCCATTTGCCCCCGGAGCCCGCCAGACCCCTGGCTCTAGGAGGCTGCCCAGGCGGTGCTGCCAACTGCCCCCAGGTGCTAGCTAGCGGCAGTGGCAGCGGCCGGCCACGGGGGGAGCACACACACCTGCGGGTGTCCCCGGGCCGCACACACGGACTGCCCCGCGCCTCCGTGGGTTGCAAATGAGCCCTCCGGGAACCCTTGCCTGCCCTAGGGGCTTGTCGGGCGGGGCCGACGCAGGGTGGGTGAGTGGGGGGGGACTGCTGCTGGCACATACCCACTCCTGAAGCCCACTGGGGCGGTCCAAGGGCTATGAGCTCAGAGCTCGGGCACGGGCTGTCCCAGCTGGCCCTCCCGAGGGTGGACCGATATGCTCCCGGAACAAAAGTGTTGTAAAGGCCCAGGGCACGACCCTGCTGCGACCCCCAGCACCTCCTGGGTGCCCGCCACCACCCTTGGGCCGGGATGAGGTGCCACCTTGTGCGTGGAAGCCCCGCCCAGAGGCAAGAAGCCCCCAACGCCCGAGGGCACGCCCGACCCTGCAGCCCTGCTGCAGCCACAGGGAATGGGATGTCTGAGAGGGCAGCCCCCACTGCCCAAGCCTCCGCTGGCAGTTCCCCGAAGGGCTGGTGGCGGCTGCGCCTCAGCAGCCAGCCTCCCTCCCACCCTCCCTGCCTCCCTCTGGTCGGGCACTGCAAGCCACACAGCCACTTGTGTCCCCTGTGTCCCTGGAGGCCGCAGCGCGTTTTGGGTTTTGGAGCGGACGGGCCCCTCTCGGCTTCCGTAGTCCATTTGCCCCCGGAGCCCGCCAGACCCCTGGCTCTAGGAGGCTGCCCAGGCGGTGCTGCCAACTGCCCCCAGGTGCTAGCTAGCGGCAGTGGCAGCGGCCGGCCACGGGGGGAGCACACACACCTGCGGGTGTCCCCGGGCCGCACACACGGACTGCCCCGCGCCTCCGTGGGTTGCAAATGAGCCCTCCGGGAACCCTTGCCTGCCCTAGGGGCTTGTCGGGCGGGGCCGACGCAGGGTGGGTGAGTGGGGGGGGACTGCTGCTGGCACACACCCACTCCTGAAGCCCACTGGGGCGGTCCAAGGGCTATGAGCTCGGAGCTCGGGCACGGGCTGTCCCAGCAGGGCCTCGCGAGGGTGGACCGATATGCTCCCGGACCAAAAGTGTTGTAAAGGCCCAGGGCACGACCCTGCTGCGACCCCCAGCACCTCCTGGGTGCCCGCCACCACCCTTGGGCCGGGATGAGGTGCCACCTTGTGCGTGGAAGCCCCGCCCAGAGGCAAGAAGCCCCCAAGGCCCGAGGGCGCGCCCGACCCTGCAGCCCTGCTGCAGCCACAGGGAACGGGATGTCTGAGAGGGCAGCCCCCACTGCCCAAGCCTCCGCTGGCAGTTCCCCGAAGGGCTGGTGGCGGCTGCGCCTCAGCAGCCAGCCTCCCTCCCACCCTCCCTGCCTCCCTCTGGTCGGGCACTGCAAGCCACACAGCCACTTGTGTCCCCTGTGTCCCTGGAGGCCGCAGCGCGTTTTGGGTTTTGGAGCGGACGGGCCCCTCTCGGCTTCCGTAGTCCATTTGCCCCCGGAGCCCGCCAGACCCCTGGCTCTAGGAGGCTGCCCAGGCGGTGCTGCCAACTGCCCCCAGGTGCTAGCTAGCGGCAGTGGCAGCGGCCGGCCACGGGGGGAGCACACACACCTGCGGGTGTCCCCGGGCCGCACACACGGACTGCCCCACGCCTCCGTGGGTTGCAAATGAGCCCTCCGGGAACCCTTGCCTGCCCTAGGGGCTTGTCGGGCGGGGCCGACGCAGGGTGGGTGAGTGGGGGGGGACTGCTGCTGGCACACACCCACTCCTGAAGCCCAATGGGGCGGTCCAAGGGCTATGAGCTCGGAGCTCGGGCACGGGCTGTCCCAGCAGGGCCTCGCGAGGGTGGACCGATATGCTCCCGGACCAAAAGTGTTGTAAAGGCCCAGGGCACGACCCTGCTGCGACCCCCAGCACCTCCTGGGTGCCCGCCACCACCCTTGGGCCGGGATGAGGTGCCACCTTGTGCGTGGAAGCCCCGCCCAGAGGCAAGAAGCCCCCAAGGCCCGAGGGCGCGCCCGACCCTGCAGCCCTGCTGCAGCCACAGGGAACGGGATGTCTGAGAGGGCAGCCCCCACTGCCCAAGCCTCTGCTGGCAGTTCCCCGAAGGGCTGGTGGCGGCTGCGCCTCAGCAGCCAGCCTCCCTCCCACCCTCCCTGCCTCCCTCTGGTCGGGCACTGCAAGCCACACAGCCACTTGTGTCCCCTGTGTCCCTGGAGGCCGCAGCGCGTTTTGGGTTTTGGAGCGGACGGGCCCCTCTCGGCTTCCGTAGTCCATTTGCCCCCGGAGCCCGCCAGACCCCTGGCTCTAGGAGGCTGCCCAGGCGGTGCTGCCAACTGCCCCCAGGTGCTAGCTAGCGGCAGTGGCAGCGGCCGGCCACGGGGGGAGCACACACACCTGCGGGTGTCCCCGGGCCGCACACACGGACTGCCCCGCGCCTCCGTGGGTTGCAAATGAGCCCTCCGGGAACCCTTGCCTGCCCTAGGGGCTTGTCGGGCGGGGCCGACGCAGGGTGGGTGAGTGGGGGGGGACTGCTGCTGGCACACACCCACTCCTGAAGCCCACTGGGGCGGTCCAAGGGCTATGAGCTCGGAGCTCGGGCACGGGCTGTCCCAGCTGGCCCTCCCGAGGGTGGACCGATATGCTCCCGGAACAAAAGTGTTGTAAAGGCCCAGGGCACGACCCTGCTGCGACCCCCAGCACCTCCTGGGTGCCCGCCACCACCCTTGGGCCGGGATGAGGTGCCACATTGTGCGTGGAAGCCCCGCCCAGAGGCAAGAAGCCCCCAAGGCCCGAGGGCGCGCCCGACCCTGCAGCCCTGCTGCAGCCACAGGGAACGGGATGTCTGAGAGGGCAGCCCCCACTGCCCAAGCCTCCGCTGGCAGTTCCCCGAAGGGCTGGTGGCGGCTGCGCCTCAGCAGCCAGCCTCCCTCCCACCCTCCCTGCCTCCCTCTGGTCGGGCACTGCAAGCCACACAGCCACTTGTGTCCCCTGTGTCCCTGGAGGCCGCAGCGCGTTTTGGGTTTTGGAGCGGACGGGCCCCTCTCGGCTTCCGTAGTCCATTTGCCCCCGGAGCCCGCCAGACCCCTGGCTCTAGGAGGCTGCCCAGGCGGTGCTGCCAACTGCCCCCAGGTGCTAGCTAGCGGCAGTGGCAGCGGCCGGCCACGGGGGGAGCACACACACCTGCGGGTGTCCCCGGGCCGCACACACGGACTGCCCCGCGCCTCCGTGGGTTGCAAATGAGCCCTCCGGGAACCCTTGCCTGCCCTAGGGGCTTGTCGGGCGGGGCCGACGCAGGGTGGGTGAGTGGGGGGGGACTGCTGCTGGCACACACCCACTCCTGAAGCCCACTGGGGCGGTCCAAGGGCTATGAGCTCGGAGCTCGGGCACGGGCTGTCCCAGCTGGCCCTCCCGAGGGTGGACCGATATGCTCCCGGAACAAAAGTGTTGTAAAGGCCCAGGGCACGACCCTGCTGCGACCCCCAGCACCTCCTGGGTGCCCGCCACCACCCTTGGGCCGGGATGAGGTGCCACCTTGTGCGTGGAAGCCCCGCCCAGAGGCAAGAAGCCCCCAACGCCCGAGGGCACGCCCGACCCTGCAGCCCTGCTGCAGCCACAGGGAATGGGATGTCTGAGAGGGCAGCCCCCACTGCCCAAGCCTCCGCTGGCAGTTCCCCGAAGGGCTGGTGGCGGCTGCGCCTCAGCAGCCAGCCTCCCTCCCACCCTCCCTGCCTCCCTCTGGTCGGGCACTGCAAGCCACACAGCCACTTGTGTCCCCTGTGTCCCTGGAGGCCGCAGCGCGTTTTGGGTTTTGGAGCGGACGGGCCCCTCTCGGCTTCCGTAGTCCATTTGCCCCCGGAGCCCGCCAGACCCCTGGCTCTAGGAGGCTGCCCAGGCGGTGCTGCCAACTGCCCCCAGGTGCTAGCTAGCGGCAGTGGCAGCGGCCGGCCACGGGGGGAGCACACACACCTGCGGGTGTCCCCGGGCCGCACACACGGACTGCCCCGCGCCTCCGTGGGTTGCAAATGAGCCCTCCGGGAACCCTTGCCTGCCCTAGGGGCTTGTCGGGCGGGGCCGATGCAGGGTGGGTGAGTGGGGGGGGACTGCTGCTGGCACACACCCACTCCTGAAGCCCACTGGGGCGGTCCAAGGGCTATGAGCTCGGAGCTCGGGCACGGGCTGTCCCAGCAGGGCCTCGCGAGGGTGGACCGATATGCTCCCGGACCAAAAGTGTTGTAAAGGCCCAGGGCACGACCCTGCTGCGACCCCCAGCACCTCCTGGGTGCCCGCCACCACCCTTGGGCCGGGATGAGGTGCCACCTTGTGCGTGGAAGCCCCGCCCAGAGGCAAGAAGCCCCCAAGGCCCGAGGGCGCGCCCGACCCTGCAGCCCTGCTGCAGCCACAGGGAACGGGATGTCTGAGAGGGCAGCCCCCACTGCCCAAGCCTCCGCTGGCAGTTCCCCGAAGGGCTGGTGGCGGCTGCGCCTCAGCAGCCAGCCTCCCTCCCACCCTCCCTGCCTCCCTCTGGTCGGGCACTGCAAGCCACACAGCCACTTGTGTCCCCTGTGTCCCTGGAGGCCGCAGCGCGTTTTGGGTTTTGGAGCGGACGGGCCCCTCTCGGCTTCCGTAGTCCATTTGCCCCCGGAGCCCACCAGACCCCTGGCTCTAGGAGGCTGCCCAGGCGGTGCTGCCAACTGCCCCCAGGTGCTAGCTAGCGGCAGTGGCAGCGGCCGGCCACGGGGGGAGCACACACACCTGCGGGTGTCCCCGGGCCGCACACACGGACTGCCCCGCGCCTCCGTGGGTTGCAAATGAGCCCTCCGGGAACCCTTGCCTGCCCTAGGGGCTTGTCGGGCGGGGCCGACGCAGGGTGGGTGAGTGGGGGGGGACTGCTGCTGGCACACACCCACTCCTGAAGCCCACTGGGGCGGTCCAAGGGCTATGAGCTCGGAGCTCGGGCACGGGCTGTCCCAGCAGGGCCTCGCGAGGGTGGACCGATATGCTCCCGGACCAAAAGTGTTGTAAAGGCCCAGGGCACGACCCTGCTGCGACCCCCAGCACCTCCTGGGTGCCCGCCACCACCCTTGGGCCGGGATGAGGTGCCACCTTGTGCGTGGAAGCCCCGCCCAGAGGCAAGAAGCCCCCAAGGCCCGAGGGCGCGCCCGACCCTGCAGCCCTGCTGCAGCCACAGGGAACGGGATGTCTGAGAGGGCAGCCCCCACTGCCCAAGCCTCCGCTGGCAGTTCCCCGAAGGGCTGGTGGCGGCTGCGCCTCAGCAGCCAGCCTCCCTCCCACCCTCCCTGCCTCCCTCTGGTCGGGCACTGCAAGCCACACAGCCACTTGTGTCCCCTGTGTCCCTGGAGGCCGCAGCGCGTTTTGGGTTTTGGAGCGGACGGGCCCCTCTCGGCTTCCGTAGTCCATTTGCCCCCGGAGCCCGCCAGACCCCTGGCTCTAGGAGGCTGCCCAGGCGGTGCTGCCAACTGCCCCCAGGTGCTAGCTAGCGGCAGTGGCAGCGGCCGGCCACGGGGGGAGCACACACACCTGCGGGTGTCCCCGGGCCGCACACACGGACTGCCCCGCGCCTCCGTGGGTTGCAAATGAGCCCTCCGGGAACCCTTGCCTGCCCTAGGGGCTTGTCGGGCGGGGCCGACGCAGGGTGGGTGAGTGGGGGGGGACTGCTGCTGGCACACACCCACTCCTGAAGCCCACTGGGGCGGTCCAAGGGCTATGAGCTCGGAGCTCGGGCACGGGCTGTCCCAGCAGGGCCTCCCGAGGGTGGACCGATATGCTCCCGGACCAAAAGTGTTGTAAAGGCCCAGGGCACGACTCTCCTGCGACCCCCAGCACCTCCTGGGTGCCCGCCACCACCCTTGGGCCGGGATGAGGTGCCACCTTGTGCGTGGAAGCCCCGCCCAGAGGCAAGAAGCCCCCAAGGCCCGAGGGCGCGCCCGACCCTGCAGCCCTGCTGCAGCCACAGGGAACGGGATGTCTGAGAGGGCAGACCCCACTGCCCAAGCCTCCGCTGGCAGTTCCCCGAAGGGCTGGTGGCGGCTGCGCCTCAGCAGCCAGCCTCCCTCCCACCCTCCCTGCCTCCCTCTGGTCGGGCACTGCAAGCCACACAGCCACTTGTGTCCCCTGTGTCCCTGGAGGCCGCAGCGCGTTTTGGGTTTTGGAGCGGACGGGCCCCTCTCGGCTTCCGTAGTCCATTTGCCCCCGGAGCCCGCCAGACCCCTGGCTCTAGGAGGCTGCCCAGGCGGTGCTGCCAACTGCCCCCAGGTGCTAGCTAGCGGCAGTGGCAGCGGCCGGCCACGGGGGGAGCACACACACCTGCGGGTGTCCCCGGGCCGCACACACGGACTGCCCCGCGCCTCCGTGGGTTGCAAATGAGCCCTCCGGGAACCCTTGCCTGCCCTAGGGGCTTGTCGGGCGGGGCCGACGCAGGGTGGGTGAGTGGGGGGGGACTGCTGCTGGCACACACCCACTCCTGAAGCCCACTGGGGCGGTCCAAGGGCTATGAGCTCGGAGCTCGGGCACGGGCTGTCCCAGCTGGCCCTCCCGAGGGTGGACCGATATGCTCCCGGACCAAAAGTGTTGTAAAGGCCCAGGGCACGACCCTGCTGCGACCCCCAGCACCTCCTGGGTGCCCGCCACCATCCTTGGGCCGGGATGAGGTGCCACCTTGTGCGTGGAAGCCCCGCCCAGAGGCAAGAAGCCCCCAAGGCCCGAGGGCACACCCGACCCTGCAGCCCTGCTGCAGCCACAGGGAACGGGATGTCTGAGAGGGCAGCCCCCACTGCCCAAGCCTCCGCTGGCAGTTCCCCGAAGGGCTGGTGGCGGCTGCGCCTCAGCAGCCAGCCTCCCTCCCACCCTCCCTGCCTCCCTCTGGTCGGGCACTGCAAGCCACACAGCCACTTGTGTCCCCTGTGTCCCTGGAGGCCGCAGCGCGTTTTGGGTTTTGGAGCGGACGGGCCCCTCTCGGCTTCCGTAGTCCATTTGCCCCCGGAGCCCGCCAGACCCCTGGCTCTAGGAGGCTGCCCAGGCGGTGCTGCCAACTGCCCCCAGGTGCTAGCTAGCGGCAGTGGCAGCGGCCGGCCACGGGGGGAGCACACACACCTGCGGGTGTCCCCGGGCCGCACACACGGACTGCCCCGCGCCTCCGTGGGTTGCAAATGAGCCCTCCGGGAACCCTTGCCTGCCCTAGGGGCTTGTCGGGTGGGGCCGACGCAGGGTGGGTGAGTGGGGGGGGACTGCTGCTGGCACACACCCACTCCTGAACCCACTGGGGCGGTCCAAGGGCTATGAGCTCGGAGCTCGGGCACGGGCTGTCCCAGCAGGGCCTCGCGAGGGTGGACCGATATGCTCCCGGACCAAAAGTGTTGTAAAGGCCCAGGGCACGACTCTCCTGCGACCCCCAGCACCTCCTGGGTGCCCGCCACCACCCTCGGGCCGGGATGAGGTGCCACCTTGTGCATGGAAGCCCCGCCCAGAGGCAAGAAGAACCCAAGGCCCGAGGGCGCGCCCGACCCTGCAGCCCTGCTGCAGCCACAGGGAACGGGATGTCTGAGAGGGCAGCCCCCACTGCCCAAGCCTCCGCTAGCAGTTCCCCGAAGGGCTGGTGGCGGCTGCGCCTCAGCAGCCAGCCTCCCTCCCACCCTCCCTGCCTCCCTCTGGTCGGGCACTGCAAGCCACACAGCCACTTGTGTCCCCTGTGTCCCTGGAAGCCGCAGCGCGTTTTGGGTTTTGGAGCGGACGGGCCCCTCTCGGCTTCCGTAGTCCATTTGCCCCCGGAGCCCACCAGACCCCTGGCTCTAGGAGGCTGCCCAGGCGGTGCTGCCAACTGCCCCCAGGTGCTAGCTAGCGGCAGTGGCAGCGGCCGGCCACGGGGGGAGCACACACACCTGCGGGTGTCCCCGGGCCGCACACACGGACTGCCCCGCGCCTCCGTGGGTTGCAAATGAGCCCTCTGGGAACCCTTGCCTGCCCTAGGGGCTTGTCGGGCGGGGCCGACGCAGGGTGGGTGAGTGGGGGGGGACTGCTGCTGGCACACACCCACTCCTGAAGCCCACTGGGGCGGTCCAAGGGCTATGAGCTCGGAGCTCGGGCACGGGCTGTCCCAGCAGGGCCTCGCGAGGGTGGACCGATATGCTCCCGGACCAAAAGTGTTGTAAAGGCCCAGGGCACGACCCTGCTGCGACCCCCAGCACCTCCTGGGTGCCCGCCACCACCCTTGGGCCGGGATGAGGTGCCACCTTGTGTGTGGAAGCCCCGCCCAGAGGCAAGAAGCCCCCAAGGCCCGAGGGCGCGCCCGACCCTGCAGCCCTGCTGCAGCCACAGGGAACGGGATGTCTGAGAGGGCAGCCCCCACTGCCCAAGCCTCCGCTGGCAGTTCCCCGAAGGGCTGGTGGCGGCTGCGCCTCAGCAGCCAGCCTCCCTCCCACCCTCCCTGCCTCCCTCTGGTCGGGCACTGCAAGCCACACAGCCACTTGTGTCCCCTGTGTCCCTGGAGGCCGCAGCGCGTTTTGGGTTTTGGAGCGGACGGGCCCCTCTCGGCTTCCGTAGTCCATTTGCCCCCGGAGCCCACCAGACCCCTGGCTCTAGGAGGCTGCCCAGGCGGTGCTGCCAACTGCCCCCAGGTGCTAGCTAGCGGCAGTGGCAGCGGCCGGCCACGGGGGGAGCACACACACCTGCGGGTGTCCCCGGGCCGCACACACGGACTGCCCCGCGCCTCCGTGGGTTGCAAATGAGCCCTCCGGGAACCCTTGCCTGCCCTAGGGGCTTGTCGGGTGGGGCCGACGCAGGGTGGGTGAGTGGGGGGGGACTGCTGCTGGCACACACCCACTCCTGAAGCCCACTGGGGCGGTCCAAGGGCTATGAGCTCGGAGCTCGGGCACGGGCTGTCCCAGCAGGGCCTCCCGAGGGTGGACCGATATGCTCCCGGACCAAAAGTGTTGTAAAGGCCCAGAGCACGACTCTCCTGCGACCCCCAGCACCTCCTGGGTGCCCGCCACCACCCTTGGGCCGGGATGAGGTGCCACCTTGTGCGTGGAAGCCCCGCCCAGAGGCAAGAAGCCCCCAAGGCCCGAGGGCGCGCCCGTTCCTGCAGCCCTGCTGCAGCCACAGGGAACGGGATGTCTGAGAGGGCAGCCCCCACTGCCCAAGCCTCCGCTGGCAGTTCCCCGAAGGGCTGGTGGCGGCTGCGCCTCAGCAGCCAGCCTCCCTCCCACCCTCCCTGCCTCCCTCTGGTCGGGCACTGCAAGCCACACAGCCACTTGTGTCCCCTGTGTCCCTGGAGGCCGCAGCGCGTTTTGGGTTTTGGAGCGGACGGGCCCCTCTCGGCTTCCGTAGTCCATTTGCCCCCGGAGCCCGCCAGACCCCTGGCTCTAGGAGGCTGCCCAGGCGGTGCTGCCAACTGCCCCCAGGTGCTAGCTAGCGGCAGTGGCAGCGGCCGGCCACGGGGGGAGCACACACACCTGCGGGTGTCCCCGGGCCGCACACACGGACTGCCCCGCGCCTCCGTGGGTTGCAAATGAGCCCTCCGGGAACCCTTGCCTGCCCTAGGGGCTTGTCGGGCGGGGCCGACGCAGGGTGGGTGAGTGGGGGGGGACTGCTGCTGGCACACACCCACTCCTGAAGCCCACTGGGGCGGTCCAAGGGCTATGAGCTCGGAGCTCGGGCACGGGCTGTCCCAGCAGGGCCTCGCGAGGGTGGACCGATATGCTCCCGGACCAAAAGTGTTGTAAAGGCCCAGGGCACGACTCTCCTGCGACCCCCAGCACCTCCTGGGTGCCCGCCACCACCCTTGGGCCGGGATGAGGTGCCACCTTGTGCGTGGAAGCCCCGCCCAGAGGCAAGAAGCCCCCAAGGCCCGAGGGCGCGCCCGACCCTGCAGCCCTGCTGCAGCCACAGGGAACGGGATGTCTGAGAGGGCAGCCCCCACTGCCCAAGCCTCCGCTGGCAGTTCCCCGAAGGGCTGGTGGCGGCTGCGCCTCAGCAGCCAGCCTCCCTCCCACCCTCCCTGCCTCCCTCTGGTCGGGCACTGCAAGCCACACAGCCACTTGTGTCCCCTGTGTCCCTGGAGGCCGCAGCGCGTTTTGGGTTTTGGAGCGGACGGGCCCCTCTCGGCTTCCGTAGTCCATTTGCCCCCGGAGCCCGCCAGACCCCTGGCTCTAGGAGGCTGCCCAGGCGGTGCTGCCAACTGCCCCCAGGTGCTAGCTAGCGGCAGTGGCAGCGGCCGGCCACGGGGGGAGCACACACACCTGCGGGTGTCCCCGGGCCGCACACACGGACTGCCCCGCGCCTCCGTGGGTTGCAAATGAGCCCTCCGGGAACCCTTGCCTGCCCTAGGGGCTTGTCGGGCGGGGCCGACGCAGGGTGGGTGAGTGGGGGGGGACTGCTGCTGGCACACACCCACTCCTGAAGCCCACTGGGGCGGTCCAAGGGCTATGAGCTCGGAGCTCGGGCACGGGCTGTCCCAGCAGGGCCTCGCGAGGGTGGACCGATATGCTCCCGGACCAAAAGTGTTGTAAAGGCCCAGGGCACGACCCTGCTGCGACCCCCAGCACCTCCTGGGTGCCCGCCACCACCCTTGGGCCGGGATGAGGTGCCACCTTGTGCGTGGAAGCCCCGCCCAGAGGCAAGAAGCCCCCAAGGCCCGAGGGCGCGCCCGACCCTGCAGCCCTGCTGCAGCCACAGGGAACGGGATGTCTGAGAGGGCAGCCCCCACTGCCCAAGCCTCCGCTGGCAGTTCCCCGAAGGGCTGGTGGCGGCTGCGCCTCAGCAGCCAGCCTCCCTCCCACCCTCCCTGCCTCCCTCTGGTCGGGCACTGCAAGCCACACAGCCACTTGTGTCCCCTGTGTCCCTGGAGGCCGCAGCGCGTTTTGGGTTTTGGAGCGGACGGGCCCCTCTCGGCTTCCGTAGTCCATTTGCCCCCGGAGCCCGCCAGACCCCTGGCTCTAGGAGGCTGCCCAGGCGGTGCTGCCAACTGCCCCCAGGTGCTAGCTAGCGGCAGTGGCAGCGGCCGGCCACGGGGGGAGCACACACACCTGCGGGTGTCCCCGGGCCGCACACACGGACTGCCCCGCGCCTCCGTGGGTTGCAAATGAGCCCTCCGGGAACCCTTGCCTGCCCTAGGGGCTTGTCGGGCGGGGCCGACGCAGGGTGGGTGAGTGGGGGGGGACTGCTGCTGGCACACACCCACTCCTGAAGCCCACTGGGGCGGTCCAAGGGCTATGAGCTCGGAGCTCGGGCACGGGCTGTCCCAGCAGGGCCTCGCGAGGGTGGACCGATATGCTCCCGGACCAAAAGTGTTGTAAAGGCCCAGGGCACGACTCTCCTGCGACCCCCAGCACCTCCTGGGTGCCCGCCACCACCCTTGGGCCGGGATGAGGTGCCACCTTGTGCGTGGAAGCCCCGCCCAGAGGCAAGAAGCCCCCAAGGCCCGAGGGCGCGCCCGACCCTGCAGCCCTGCTGCAGCCACAGGGAACGGGATGTCTGAGAGGGCAGCCCCCACTGCCCAAGCCTCCGCTGGCAGTTCCCCGAAGGGCTGGTGGCGGCTGCGCCTCAGCAGCCAGCCTCCCTCCCACCCTCCCTGCCTCCCTCTGGTCGGGCACTGCAAGCCACACAGCCACTTGTGTCCCCTGTGTCCCTGGAGGCCGCAGCGCGTTTTGGGTTTTGGAGCGGACGGGCCCCTCTCGGCTTCCGTAGTCCATTTGCCCCCGGAGCCCGCCAGACCCCTGGCTCTAGGAGGCTGCCCAGGCGGTGCTGCCAACTGCCCCCAGGTGCTAGCTAGCGGCAGTGGCAGCGGCCGGCCACGGGGGGAGCACACACACCTGCGGGTGTCCCCGGGCCGCACACACGGACTGCCCCGCGCCTCCGTGGGTTGCAAATGAGCCCTCCGGGAACCCTTGCCTGCCCTAGGGGCTTGTCGGGCGGGGCCGACGCAGGGTGGGTGAGTGGGGGGGGACTGCTGCTGGCACACACCCACTCCTGAAGCCCACTGGGGCGGTCCAAGGGCTATGAGCTCGGAGCTCGGGCACGGGCTGTCCCAGCAGGGCCTCGCGAGGGTGGACCGATATGCTCCCGGACCAAAAGTGTTGTAAAGGCCCAGGGCACGACTCTCCTGCGACCCCCAGCACCTCCTGGGTGCCCGCCACCACCCTTGGGCCGGGATGAGGTGCCACCTTGTGCGTGGAAGCCCCGCCCAGAGGCAAGAAGCCCCCAAGGCCCGAGGGCGCGCCCGACCCTGCAGCCCTGCTGCAGCCACAGGGAACGGGATGTCTGAGAGGGCAGCCCCCACTGCCCAAGCCTCCGCTGGCAGTTCCCCGAAGGGCTGGTGGCGGCTGCGCCTCAGCAGCCAGCCTCCCTCCCACCCTCCCTGCCTCCCTCTGGTCGGGCACTGCAAGCCACACAGCCACTTGTGTCCCCTGTGTCCCTGGAGGCCGCAGCGCGTTTTGGGTTTTGGAGCGGACGGGCCCCTCTCGGCTTCCGTAGTCCATTTGCCCCCGGAGCCCGCCAGACCCCTGGCTCTAGGAGGCTGCCCAGGCGGTGCTGCCAACTGCCCCCAGGTGCTAGCTAGCGGCAGTGGCAGCGGCCGGCCACGGGGGGAGCACACACACCTGCGGGTGTCCCCGGGCCGCACACACGGACTGCCCCGCGCCTCCGTGGGTTGCAAATGAGCCCTCCGGGAACCCTTGCCTGCCCTAGGGGCTTGTCGGGCGGGGCCGACGCAGGGTGGGTGAGTGGGGGGGGACTGCTGCTGGCACACACCCACTCCTGAAGCCCACTGGGGCGGTCCAAGGGCTATGAGCTCGGAGCTCGGGCACGGGCTGTCCCAGCAGGGCCTCGCGAGGGTGGACCGATATGCTCCCGGACCAAAAGTGTTGTAAAGGCCCAGGGCACGACCCTGCTGCGACCCCCAGCACCTCCTGGGTGCCCGCCACCACCCTTGGGCCGGGATGAGGTGCCACCTTGTGCGTGGAAGCCCCGCCCAGAGGCAAGAAGCCCCCAAGGCCCGAGGGCGCGCCCGACCCTGCAGCCCTGCTGCAGCCACAGGGAACGGGATGTCTGAGAGGGCAGCCCCCACTGCCCAAGCCTCCGCTGGCAGTTCCCCGAAGGGCTGGTGGCGGCTGCGCCTCAGCAGCCAGCCTCCCTCCCACCCTCCCTGCCTCCCTCTGGTCGGGCACTGCAAGCCACACAGCCACTTGTGTCCCCTGTGTCCCTGGAGGCCGCAGCGCGTTTTGGGTTTTGGAGCGGACGGGCCCCTCTCGGCTTCCGTAGTCCATTTGCCCCCGGAGCCCACCAGACCCCTGGCTCTAGGAGGCTGCCCAGGCGGTGCTGCCAACTGCCCCCAGGTGCTAGCTAGCGGCAGTGGCAGCGGCCGGCCACGGGGGGAGCACACACACCTGCGGGTGTCCCCGGGCCGCACACACGGACTGCCCCGCGCCTCCGTGGGTTGCAAATGAGCCCTCCGGGAACCCTTGCCTGCCCTAGGGGCTTGTCGGGTGGGGCCGACGCAGGGTGGGTGAGTGGGGGGGGACTGCTGCTGGCACACACCCACTCCTGAAGCCCACTGGGGCGGTCCAAGGGCTATGAGCTCGGAGCTCGGGCACGGGCTGTCCCAGCAGGGCCTCCCGAGGGTGGACCGATATGCTCCCGGACCAAAAGTGTTGTAAAGGCCCAGAGCACGACTCTCCTGCGACCCCCAGCACCTCCTGGGTGCCCGCCACCACCCTTGGGCCGGGATGAGGTGCCACCTTGTGCGTGGAAGCCCCGCCCAGAGGCAAGAAGCCCCCAAGGCCCGAGGGCGCGCCCGTTCCTGCAGCCCTGCTGCAGCCACAGGGAACGGGATGTCTGAGAGGGCAGCCCCCACTGCCCAAGCCTCCGCTGGCAGTTCCCCGAAGGGCTGGTGGCGGCTGCGCCTCAGCAGCCAGCCTCCCTCCCACCCTCCCTGCCTCCCTCTGGTCGGGCACTGCAAGCCACACAGCCACTTGTGTCCCCTGTGTCCCTGGAGGCCGCAGCGCGTTTTGGGTTTTGGAGCGGACGGGCCCCTCTCGGCTTCCGTAGTCCATTTGCCCCCGGAGCCCGCCAGACCCCTGGCTCTAGGAGGCTGCCCAGGCGGTGCTGCCAACTGCCCCCAGGTGCTAGCTAGCGGCAGTGGCAGCGGCCGGCCACGGGGGGAGCACACACACCTGCGGGTGTCCCCGGGCCGCACACACGGACTGCCCCGCGCCTCCGTGGGTTGCAAATGAGCCCTCCGGGAACCCTTGCCTGCCCTAGGGGCTTGTCGGGCGGGGCCGACGCAGGGTGGGTGAGTGGGGGGGGACTGCTGCTGGCACACACCCACTCCTGAAGCCCACTGGGGCGGTCCAAGGGCTATGAGCTCGGAGCTCGGGCACGGGCTGTCCCAGCAGGGCCTCGCGAGGGTGGACCGATATGCTCCCGGACCAAAAGTGTTGTAAAGGCCCAGGGCACGACTCTCCTGCGACCCCCAGCACCTCCTGGGTGCCCGCCACCACCCTTGGGCCGGGATGAGGTGCCACCTTGTGCGTGGAAGCCCCGCCCAGAGGCAAGAAGCCCCCAAGGCCCGAGGGCGCGCCCGACCCTGCAGCCCTGCTGCAGCCACAGGGAACGGGATGTCTGAGAGGGCAGCCCCCACTGCCCAAGCCTCCGCTGGCAGTTCCCCGAAGGGCTGGTGGCGGCTGCGCCTCAGCAGCCAGCCTCCCTCCCACCCTCCCTGCCTCCCTCTGGTCGGGCACTGCAAGCCACACAGCCACTTGTGTCCCCTGTGTCCCTGGAGGCCGCAGCGCGTTTTGGGTTTTGGAGCGGACGGGCCCCTCTCGGCTTCCGTAGTCCATTTGCCCCCGGAGCCCGCCAGACCCCTGGCTCTAGGAGGCTGCCCAGGCGGTGCTGCCAACTGCCCCCAGGTGCTAGCTAGCGGCAGTGGCAGCGGCCGGCCACGGGGGGAGCACACACACCTGCGGGTGTCCCCGGGCCGCACACACGGACTGCCCCGCGCCTCCGTGGGTTGCAAATGAGCCCTCCGGGAACCCTTGCCTGCCCTAGGGGCTTGTCGGGCGGGGCCGACGCAGGGTGGGTGAGTGGGGGGGGACTGCTGCTGGCACACACCCACTCCTGAAGCCCACTGGGGCGGTCCAAGGGCTATGAGCTCGGAGCTCGGGCACGGGCTGTCCCAGCAGGGCCTCGCGAGGGTGGACCGATATGCTCCCGGACCAAAAGTGTTGTAAAGGCCCAGGGCACGACCCTGCTGCGACCCCCAGCACCTCCTGGGTGCCCGCCACCACCCTTGGGCCGGGATGAGGTGCCACCTTGTGCGTGGAAGCCCCGCCCAGAGGCAAGAAGCCCCCAAGGCCCGAGGGCGCGCCCGACCCTGCAGCCCTGCTGCAGCCACAGGGAACGGGATGTCTGAGAGGGCAGCCCCCACTGCCCAAGCCTCCGCTGGCAGTTCCCCGAAGGGCTGGTGGCGGCTGCGCCTCAGCAGCCAGCCTCCCTCCCACCCTCCCTGCCTCCCTCTGGTCGGGCACTGCAAGCCACACAGCCACTTGTGTCCCCTGTGTCCCTGGAGGCCGCAGCGCGTTTTGGGTTTTGGAGCGGACGGGCCCCTCTCGGCTTCCGTAGTCCATTTGCCCCCGGAGCCCGCCAGACCCCTGGCTCTAGGAGGCTGCCCAGGCGGTGCTGCCAACTGCCCCCAGGTGCTAGCTAGCGGCAGTGGCAGCGGCCGGCCACGGGGGGAGCACACACACCTGCGGGTGTCCCCGGGCCGCACACACGGACTGCCCCGCGCCTCCGTGGGTTGCAAATGAGCCCTCCGGGAACCCTTGCCTGCCCTAGGGGCTTGTCGGGCGGGGCCGACGCAGGGTGGGTGAGTGGGGGGGGACTGCTGCTGGCACACACCCACTCCTGAAGCCCACTGGGGCGGTCCAAGGGCTATGAGCTCGGAGCTCGGGCACGGGCTGTCCCAGCAGGGCCTCGCGAGGGTGGACCGATATGCTCCCGGACCAAAAGTGTTGTAAAGGCCCAGGGCACGACCCTGCTGCGACCCCCAGCACCTCCTGGGTGCCCGCCACCACCCTTGGGCCGGGATGAGGTGCCACCTTGTGCGTGGAAGCCCCGCCCAGAGGCAAGAAGCCCCCAAGGCCCGAGGGCGCGCCCGACCCTGCAGCCCTGCTGCAGCCACAGGGAACGGGATGTCTGAGAGGGCAGCCCCCACTGCCCAAGCCTCCGCTGGCAGTTCCCCGAAGGGCTGGTGGCGGCTGCGCCTCAGCAGCCAGCCTCCCTCCCACCCTCCCTGCCTCCCTCTGGTCGGGCACTGCAAGCCACACAGCCACTTGTGTCCCCTGTGTCCCTGGAGGCCGCAGCGCGTTTTGGGTTTTGGAGCGGACGGGCCCCTCTCGGCTTCCGTAGTCCATTTGCCCCCGGAGCCCGCCAGACCCCTGGCTCTAGGAGGCTGCCCAGGCGGTGCTGCCAACTGCCCCCAGGTGCTAGCTAGCGGCAGTGGCAGCGGCCGGCCACGGGGGGAGCACACACACCTGCGGGTGTCCCCGGGCCGCACACACGGACTGCCCCGCGCCTCCGTGGGTTGCAAATGAGCCCTCCGGGAACCCTTGCCTGCCCTAGGGGCTTGTCGGGCGGGGCCGACGCAGGGTGGGTGAGTGGGGGGGGACTGCTGCTGGCACACACCCACTCCTGAAGCCCACTGGGGCGGTCCAAGGGCTATGAGCTCGGAGCTCGGGCACGGGCTGTCCCAGCAGGGCCTCGCGAGGGTGGACCGATATGCTCCCGGACCAAAAGTGTTGTAAAGGCCCAGGGCACGACTCTCCTGCGACCCCCAGCACCTCCTGGGTGCCCGCCACCACCCTTGGGCCGGGATGAGGTGCCACCTTGTGCGTGGAAGCCCCGCCCAGAGGCAAGAAGCCCCCAAGGCCCGAGGGCGCGCCCGACCCTGCAGCCCTGCTGCAGCCACAGGGAACGGGATGTCTGAGAGGGCAGCCCCCACTGCCCAAGCCTCCGCTAGCAGTTCCCCGAAGGGCTGGTGGCGGCTGCGCCTCAGCAGCCAGCCTCCCTCCCACCCTCCCTGCCTCCCTCTGGTCGGGCACTGCAAGCCACACAGCCACTTGTGTCCCCTGTGTCCCTGGAGGCCGCAGCGCATTTTGGGTTTTGGAGCGGACGGGCCCCTCTCGGCTTCCGTAGTCCATTTGCCCCCGGAGCCCACCAGACCCCTGGCTCTAGGAGGCTGCCCAGGCGGTGCTGCCAACTGCCCCCAGGTGCTAGCTAGCGGCAGTGGCAGCGGCCGGCCACGGGGGGAGCACACACACCTGCGGGTGTCCCCGGGCCACACACACGGACTGCCCCGCGCCTCCGTGGGTTGCAAATGAGCCCTCCGGGAACCCTTGCCTGCCCTAGGGGCTTGTCGGGCGGGGCCGACGCAGGGTGGGTGAGTGGGGGGGGACTGCTGCTGGCACACACCCACTCCTGAAGCCCACTGGGGCGGTCCAAGGGCTATGAGCTCGGAGCTCGGGCACGGGCTGTCCCAGCAGGGCCTCGCGAGGGTGGACCGATATGCTCCCGGACCAAAAGTGTTGTAAAGGCCCAGGGCACGACCCTGCTGCGACCCCCAGCACCTCCTGGGTGCCCGCCACCACCCTTGGGCCGGGATGAGGTGCCACCTTGTGCGTGGAAGCCCCGCCCAGAGGCAAGAAGCCCCCAAGGCGGGAGGGCGCGCCCGACCCTGCAGCCCTGCTGCAGCCACAGGGAACGGGATGTCTGAGAGGGCAGCCCCCACTGCCCAAGCCTCCGCTGGCAGTTCCCCGAAGGGCTGGTGGCGGCTGCGCCTCAGCAGCCAGCCTCCCTCCCACCCTCCCTGCCTCCCTCTGGTCGGGCACTGCAAGCCACACAGCCACTTGTGTCCCCTGTGTCCCTGGAGGCCGCAGCGCGTTTTGGGTTTTGGAGCGGACGGGCCCCTCTCGGCTTCCGTAGTCCATTTGCCCCCGGAGCCCGCCAGACCCCTGGCTCTAGGAGGCTGCCCAGGCGGTGCTGCCAACTGCCCCCAGGTGCTAGCTAGCGGCAGTGGCAGCGGCCGGCCACGGGGCGAGCACACACACCTGCGGGTGTCCCCGGGCCGCACACACGGACTGCCCCGCGACTCTGTGGGTTGCAAATGAGCCCTCCGGGAACCCTTGCCTGCCCTAGGGGCTTGTCGGGCGGGGCCGACGCAGGGTGGGTGAGTGGGGGGGGACTGCTGCTGGCACACACCCACTCCTGAAGCCCACTGGGGCGGTCCAAGGGCTATGAGCTCAGAGCTCGGGCACGGGCTGTCCCAGCAGGGCCTCCCGAGGGTGGACCGATATGCTCCCGGACCAAAAGTGTTGTAAAGGCCCAGGGCACGACCCTGCTGCGACCCCCAGCAGCTCCTGGGTGCCCGCCACCACCCTTGGGCCGGGATGAGGTGCCACCTTGTGCGTGGAAGCCCCGCCCAGAGGCAAGAAGCCCCCAAGGCCCGAGGGCGCGCCCGACCCTGCAGCCCTGCTGCAGCCACAGGGAACGGGATGTCTGAGAGGGCAGCCCCCACTGCCCAAGCCTCCGCTGGCAGTTCCCCGAAGGGCTGGTGGCGGCTGCGCCTCAGCAGCCAGCCTCCCTCCCACCCTCCCTGCCTCCCTCTGGTCGGGCACTGCAAGCCACACAGCCACTTGTGTCCCCTGTGTCCCTGGAGGCCGCAGCGCGTTTTGGGTTTTGGAGCGGACGGGCCCCTCTCGGCTTCCGTAGTCCATTTGCCCCCGGAGCCCGCCAGACCCCTGGCTCTAGGAGGCTGCCCAGGCGGTGCTGCCAACTGCCCCCAGGTGCTAGCTAGCGGCAGTGGCAGCGGCCGGCCACGCGGGGAGCACACACACCTGCGGGTGTCCCCGGGCCGCACACACGGACTGCCCCGCGCCTCCGTGGGTTGCAAATGAGCCCTCCGGGAACCCTTGCCTGCCCTAGGGGCTTGTCGGGCGGGGCCGACGCAGGGTGGGTGAGTGGGGGGGGACTGCTGCTGGCACACACCCACTCCTGAAGCCCACTGGGGCGGTCCAAGGGCTATGAGCTCGGAGCTCGGGCACGGGCTGTCCCAGCAGGGCCTCGCGAGGGTGGACCGATATGCTCCCGGACCAAAAGTGTTGTAAAGGCCCAGGGCACGACTCTCCTGCGACCCCCAGCACCTCCTGGGTGCCCGCCACCACCCTTGGGCCGGGATGAGGTGCCACCTTGTGCGTGGAAGCCCCGCCCAGAGGCAAGAAGCCCCCAAGGCCCGAGGGCGCGCCCGACCCTGCAGCCCTGCTGCAGCCACAGGGAACGGGATGTCTGAGAGGGCAGCCCCCACTGCCCAAGCCTCCGCTGGCAGTTCCCCGAAGGGCTGGTGGCGGCTGCGCCTCAGCAGCCAGCCTCCCTCCCACCCTCCCTGCCTCCCTCTGGTCGGGCACTGCAAGCCACACAGCCACTTGTGTCCCCTGTGTCCCTGGAGGCCGCAGCGCGTTTTGGGTTTTGGAGCGGACGGGCCCCTCTCGGCTTCCGTAGTCCATTTGCCCCCGGAGCCCGCCAGACCCCTGGCTCTAGGAGGCTGCCCAGGCGGTGCTGCCAACTGCCCCCAGGTGCTAGCTAGCGGCAGTGGCAGCGGCCGGCCACGGGGGGAGCACACACACCTGCGGGTGTCCCCGGGCCGCACACACGGACTGCCCCGCGCCTCCGTGGGTTGCAAATGAGCCCTCCGGGAACCCTTGCCTGCCCTAGGGGCTTGTCGGGCGGGGCCGACGCAGGGTGGGTGAGTGGGGGGGGACTGCTGCTGGCACACACCCACTCCTGAAGCCCACTGGGGCGGTCCAAGGGCTATGAGCTCGGAGCTCGGGCACGGGCTGTCCCAGCAGGGCCTCGCGAGGGTGGACCGATATGCTCCCGGACCAAAAGTGTTGTAAAGGCCCAGGGCACGACTCTCCTGCGACCCCCAGCACCTCCTGGGTGCCCGCCACCACCCTTGGGCCGGGATGAGGTGCCACCTTGTGCGTGGAAGCCCCGCCCAGAGGCAAGAAGCCCCCAAGGCCCGAGGGCGCGCCCGACCCTGCAGCCCTGCTGCAGCCACAGGGAACGGGATGTCTGAGAGGGCAGCCCCCACTGCCCAAGCCTCCGCTAGCAGTTCCCCGAAGGGCTGGTGGCGGCTGCGCCTCAGCAGCCAGCCTCCCTCCCACCCTCCCTGCCTCCCTCTGGTCGGGCACTGCAAGCCACACAGCCACTTGTGTCCCCTGTGTCCCTGGAGGCCGCAGCGCATTTTGGGTTTTGGAGCGGACGGGCCCCTCTCGGCTTCCGTAGTCCATTTGCCCCCGGAGCCCACCAGACCCCTGGCTCTAGGAGGCTGCCCAGGCGGTGCTGCCAACTGCCCCCAGGTGCTAGCTAGCGGCAGTGGCAGCGGCCGGCCACGGGGGGAGCACACACACCTGCGGGTGTCCCCGGGCCGCACACACGGACTGCCCCGCGCCTCCGTGGGTTGCAAATGAGCCCTCCGGGAACCCTTGCCTGCCCTAGGGGCTTGTCGGGCGGGGCCGACGCAGGGTGGGTGAGTGGGGGGGGACTGCTGCTGGCACACACCCACTCCTGAAGCCCACTGGGGCGGTCCAAGGGCTATGAGCTCGGAGCTCGGGCACGGGCTGTCCCAGCAGGGCCTCGCGAGGGTGGACCGATATGCTCCCGGACCAAAAGTGTTGTAAAGGCCCAGGGCACGACCCTGCTGCGACCCCCAGCACCTCCTGGGTGCCCGCCACCACCCTTGGGCCGGGATGAGGTGCCACCTTGTGCGTGGAAGCCCCGCCCAGAGGCAAGAAGCCCCCAAGGCGGGAGGGCGCGCCCGACCCTGCAGCCCTGCTGCAGCCACAGGGAACGGGATGTCTGAGAGGGCAGCCCCCACTGCCCAAGCCTCCGCTGGCAGTTCCCCGAAGGGCTGGTGGCGGCTGCGCCTCAGCAGCCAGCCTCCCTCCCACCCTCCCTGCCTCCCTCTGGTCGGGCACTGCAAGCCACACAGCCACTTGTGTCCCCTGTGTCCCTGGAGGCCGCAGCGCGTTTTGGGTTTTGGAGCGGACGGGCCCCTCTCGGCTTCCGTAGTCCATTTGCCCCCGGAGCCCGCCAGACCCCTGGCTCTAGGAGGCTGCCCAGGCGGTGCTGCCAACTGCCCCCAGGTGCTAGCTAGCGGCAGTGGCAGCGGCCGGCCACGGGGCGAGCACACACACCTGCGGGTGTCCCCGGGCCGCACACACGGACTGCCCCGCGACTCTGTGGGTTGCAAATGAGCCCTCCGGGAACCCTTGCCTGCCCTAGGGGCTTGTCGGGCGGGGCCGACGCAGGGTGGGTGAGTGGGGGGGGACTGCTGCTGGCACACACCCACTCCTGAAGCCCACTGGGGCGGTCCAAGGGCTATGAGCTCAGAGCTCGGGCACGGGCTGTCCCAGCAGGGCCTCCCGAGGGTGGACCGATATGCTCCCGGACCAAAAGTGTTGTAAAGGCCCAGGGCACGACCCTGCTGCGACCCCCAGCACCTCCTGGGTGCCCGCCACCACCCTTGGGCCGGGATGAGGTGCCACCTTGTGCGTGGAAGCCCCGCCCAGAGGCAAGAAGCCCCCAAGGCCCGAGGGCGCGCCCGACCCTGCAGCCCTGCTGCAGCCACAGGGAACGGGATGTCTGAGAGGGCAGACCCCACTGCCCAAGCCTCCGCTGGCAGTTCCCCGAAGGGCTGGTGGCGGCTGCGCCTCAGCAGCCAGCCTCCCTCCCACCCTCCCTGCCTCCCTCTGGTCGGGCACTGCAAGCCACACAGCCACTTGTGTCCCCTGTGTCCCTGGAGGCCGCAGCGCGTTTTGGGTTTTGGAGCGGACGGGCCCCTCTCGGCTTCCGTAGTCCATTTGCCCCCGGAGCCCGCCAGACCCCTGGCTCTAGGAGGCTGCCCAGGCGGTGCTGCCAACTGCCCCCAGGTGCTAGCTAGCGGCAGTGGCAGCGGCCGGCCACGGGGGGAGCACACACACCTGCGGGTGTCCCCGGGCCGCACACACGGACTGCCCCGCGCCTCCGTGGGTTGCAAATGAGCCCTCCGGGAACCCTTGCCTGCCCTAGGGGCTTGTCGGGCGGGGCCGACGCAGGGTGGGTGAGTGGGGGGGGACTGCTGCTGGCACACACCCACTCCTGAAGCCCACTGGGGCGGTCCAAGGGCTATGAGCTCGGAGCTCGGGCACGGGCTGTCCCAGCTGGCCCTCCCGAGGGTGGACCGATATGCTCCCGGACCAAAAGTGTTGTAAAGGCCCAGGGCACGACCCTGCTGCGACCCCCAGCACCTCCTGGGTGCCCGCCACCACCCTTGGGCCGGGATGAGGTGCCACCTTGTGCGTGGAAGCCCCGCCCAGAGGCAAGAAGCCCCCAAGGCCCGAGGGCGCGCCCGACCCTGCAGCCCTGCTGCAGCCACAGGGAACGGGATGTCTGAGAGGGCAGCCCCCACTGCCCAAGCCTCCGCTGGCAGTTCCCCGAAGGGCTGGTGGCGGCTGCGCCTCAGCAGCCAGCCTCCCTCCCACCCTCCCTGCCTCCCTCTGGTCGGGCACTGCAAGCCACACAGCCACTTGTGTCCCCTGTGTCCCTGGAGGCCGCAGCGCGTTTTGGGTTTTGGAGCGGACGGGCCCCTCTCGGCTTCCGTAGTCCATTTGCCCCCGGAGCCCGCCAGACCCCTGGCTCTAGGAGGCTGCCCAGGCGGTGCTGCCAACTGCCCCCAGGTGCTAGCTAGCGGCAGTGGCAGCGGCCGGCCACGGGGGGAGCACACACACCTGCGGGTGTCCCCGGGCCGCACACACGGACTGCCCCGCGCCTCCGTGGGTTGCAAATGAGCCCTCCGGGAACCCTTGCCTGCCCTAGGGGCTTGTCGGGTGGGGCCGACGCAGGGTGGGTGAGTGGGGGGGGACTGCTGCTGGCACACACCCACTCCTGAACCCACTGGGGCGGTCCAAGGGCTATGAGCTCGGAGCTCGGGCACGGGCTGTCCCAGCAGGGCCTCGCGAGGGTGGACCGATATGCTCCCGGACCAAAAGTGTTGTAAAGGCCCAGGGCACGACTCTCCTGCGACCCCCAGCACCTCCTGGGTGCCCGCCACCACCCTTGGGCCGGGATGAGGTGCCACCTTGTGCATGGAAGCCCCGCCCAGAGGCAAGAAGAACCCAAGGCCCGAGGGCGCGCCCGACCCTGCAGCCCTGCTGCAGCCACAGGGAACGGGATGTCTGAGAGGGCAGCCCCCACTGCCCAAGCCTCCGCTAGCAGTTCCCCGAAGGGCTGGTGGCGGCTGCGCCTCAGCAGCCAGCCTCCCTCCCACCCTCCCTGCCTCCCTCTGGTCGGGCACTGCAAGCCACACAGCCACTTGTGTCCCCTGTGTCCCTGGAAGCCGCAGCACGTTTTGGGTTTTGGAGCGGACGGGCCCCTCTCGGCTTCCGTAGTCCATTTGCCCCCGGAGCCCACCAGACCCCTGGCTCTAGGAGGCTGCCCAGGCGGTGCTGCCAACTGCCCCCAGGTGCTAGCTAGCGGCAGTGGCAGCGGCCGGCCACGGGGGGAGCACACACACCTGCGGGTGTCCCCGGGCCGCACACACGGACTGCCCCGCGCCTCCGTGGGTTGCAAATGAGCCCTCCGGGAACCCTTGCCTGCCCTAGGGGCTTGTCGGGCGGGGCCGACGCAGGGTGGGTGAGTGGGGGGGGACTGCTGCTGGCACACACCCACTCCTGAAGCCCACTGGGGCGGTCCAAGGGCTATGAGCTCGGAGCTCGGGCACGGGCTGTCCCAGCAGGGCCTCCCGAGGGTGGACCGATATGCTCCCGGACCAAAAGTGTTGTAAAGGCCCAGGGCACGACCCTGCTGCGACCCCCAGCACCTCCTGGGTGCCCGCCACCACCCTTGGGCCGGGATGAGGTGCCACCTTGTGCGTGGAAGCCCCGCCCAGAGGCAAGAAGCCCCCAAGGCCCGAGGGCGCGCCCGACCCTGCAGCCCTGCTGCAGCCACAGGGAACGGGATGTCTGAGAGGGCAGCCCCCACTGCCCAAGCCTCCGCTGGCAGTTCCCTGAAGGGCTGGTGGCGGCTGCGCCTCAGCAGCCAGCCTCCCTCCCACCCTCCCTGCCTCCCTCTGGTCGGGCACTGCAAGCCACACAGCCACTTGTATCCCCTGTGTCCCTGGAGGCCGCAGCGCGTTTTGGGTTTTGGAGCGGACGGGCCCCTCTCGGCTTCCGTAGTCCATTTGCCCCCGGAGCCCGCCAGACCCCTGGCTCTAGGAGGCTGCCCAGGCGGTGCTGCCAACTGCCCCCAGGTGCTAGCTAGCGGCAGTGGCAGCGGCCGGCCACGGGGGGAGCACACACACCTGCGGGTGTCCCCGGGCAGCATACACGGACTGCCCCGCGCCTCCGTGGGTTGCAAATGAGCCCTCCGGGAACCCTTGCCTGCCCTAGGGGCTTGTCGGGCAGGGCCGACGCAGGGTGGGTGAGTGGGGGGGGACTGCTGCTGGCACACACCCACTCCTGAAGCCCACTGGGGCGGTCCAAGGGCTATGAGCTCAGAGCTCGGGCACGGGCTGTCCCAGCAGGGCCTCCCGAGGGTGGACCGATATGCCCCGGACCAAAAGTGTTGTAAAGGACCAGGGCACGACCCTGCTGCGACCCCCAGCACCTCCTGGGTACCCGCCACCACCCTTGGGCCGGGATGAGGTGCCACCTTGTGCGTGGAAGCCCCGCCCAGAGGCAAGAAGAACCCAAGGCCCGAGGGCACGCCCGACCCTGCAGCCCTGCTGCAGCCACAGGGAACGGGATGTCTGAGAGGGCAGCCCCCACTGCCCAAGCCTCCGCTGGCAGTTCCCCGAAGGGCTGGTGGCAGCTGCGCCTCAGCAGCCAGCCTCCCTCCCACCCTCCCTGCCTCCCTCTGGTCGGGCACTGCAAGCCACACAGCCACTTGTGTCCCCTGTGTCCCTGGAGGCCGCAGCGCGTTTTGGGTTTTGGAGCGGACGGGCCCCTCTCGGCTTCCGTAGTCCATTTGCCCCCGGAGCCCGCCAGACCCCTGGCTCTAGGAGGCTGCCCAGGCGGTGCTGCCAACTGCCCCCAGGTGCTAGCTAGCGGCAGTGGCAGCGGCCGGCCACGGGGGGAGCACACACACCTGCGGGTGTCCCCGGGCCGCACACACGGACTGCCCCGCGCCTCCGTGGGTTGCAAATGAGCCCTCCGGGAACCCTTGCCTGCCCTAGGGGCTTGTCGGGCGGGGCCGACGCAGGGTGGGTGAGTGGGGGGGGACTGCTGCTGGCACACACCCACTCCTGAAGCCCACTGGGGCGGTCCAAGGGCTATGAGCTCGGAGTTCGGGCACGGGCTGTCCCAGCTGGCCCTCCCGAGGGTGGACCGATATGCTCCCGGACCAAAAGTGTTGTAAAGGCCCAGGGCACGACTCTCCTGCGACCCCCAGCACCTCCTGGGTGCCCGCCACCACCCTTGGGCCGGGATGAGGTGCCACCTTGTGCGTGGAAGCCCCGCCCAGAGGCAAGAAGCCCCCAAGGCCCGAGGGCGCGCCCGACCCTGCAGCCCTGCTGCAGCCACAGGGAACGGGATGTCTGAGAGGGCAGCCCCCACTGCCCAAGCCTCCGCTGGCAGTTCCCCGAAGGGCTGGTGGCGGCTGCGCCTCAGCAGCCAGCCTCCCTCCCACCCTCCCTGCCTCCCTCTGGTCGGGCACTGCAAGCCACACAGCCACTTGTGTCCCCTGTGTCCCTGGAGGCCGCAGCGCGTTTTGGGTTTTGGAGCGGACGGGCCCCTCTCGGCTTCCGTAGTCCATTTGCCCCCGGAGCCCGCCAGACCCCTGGCTCTAGGAGGCTGCCCAGGCGGTGCTGCCAACTGCCCCCAGGTGCTAGCTAGCGGCAGTGGCAGCGGCCGGCCACGGGGGGAGCACACACACCTGCGGGTGTCCCCGGGCCGCACACACGGACTGCCCCGCGCCTCCGTGGGTTGCAAATGAGCCCTCCGGGAACCCTTGCCTGCCCTAGGGGCTTGTCGGGTGGGGCCGACGCAGGGTGGGTGAGTGGGGGGGGACTGCTGCTGGCACACACCCACTCCTGAAGCCCACTGGGGCGGTCCAAGGGCTATGAGCTTGGACTCGGGCACGGGCTGTCCCAGCAGGGCCTCGCGAGGGTGGAGCGATATGCTCCCGGACCAAAAGTGTTGTAAAGGCCCAGGGCACGACTCTCCTGCGACCCCCAGCACCTCCTGGGTGCCCGCCACCACCCTTGGGCCGGGATGAGGTGCCACCTTGTGCGTGGAAGCCCCGCCCAGAGGCAAGAAGCCCCCAAGGCCCGAGGGCGCGCCCGACCCTGCAGCCCTGCTGCAGCCACAGGGAACGGGATGTCTGAGAGGGCAGCCCCCACTGCCCAAGCCTCCGCTGGCAGTTCCCCGAAGGGCTGGTGGCGGCTGCGCCTCAGCAGCCAGCCTCTCTCCCACCCTCCCTGCCTCCCTCTGGTCGGGCACTGCAAGCCACACAGCCACTTGTGTCCCCTGTGTCCCTGGAGGCCGCAGCGCGTTTTGGGTTTTGGAGCGGACGGGCCCCTCTCGGCTTCCGTAGTCCATTTGCCCCCGGAGCCCGCCAGACCCCTGGCTCTAGGAGGCTGCCCAGGCGGTGCTGCCAACTGCCCCCAGGTGCTAGCTAGCGGCAGTGGCAGCGGCCGGCCACGGGGGGAGCACACACACCTGCGGGTGTCCCCGGGCCGCACACACGGACTGCCCCGCGCCTCCGTGGGTTGCAAATGAGCCCTCCGGGAACCCTTGCCTGCCCTAGGGGCTTGTCGGGCAGGGCCGACGCAGGGTGGGTGAGTGGGGGGGGACTGCTGCTGGCACACACCCACTCCTGAAGCCCACTGGGGCGGTCCAAGGGCTATGAGCTCGGAGCTCGGGCACGGGCTGTCCCAGCTGGCCCTCCCGAGGGTGGACCGATATGCTCCCGGACCAAAAGTGTTGTAAAGGCCCAGGGCACGACCCTGCTGCGACCCCCAGCACCTCCTGGGTGCCCGCCACCACCCTTGGGCCGGGATGAGGTGCCACCTTGTGCGTGGAAGCCCCGCCCAGAGGCAAGAAGCCCCCAAGGCCCGAGGGCACGCCCGAACCTGCAGCCCTGCTGCAGCCACAGGGAACGGGATGTCTGAGAGGGCAGCCCCCACTGCCCAAGCCTCCGCTGGCAGTTCCCCGAAGGGCTGGTGGCGGCTGCGCCTCAGCAGCCAGCCTCCCTCCCACCCTCCCTGCCTCCCTCTGGTCGGGCACTGCAAGCCACACAGCCACTTGTGTCCCCTGTGTCCCTGGAGGCCGCAGCGCGTTTTGGGTTTTGGAGCGGACGGGCCCCTCTCGGCTTCCGTAGTCCATTTGCCCCCGGAGCCCGCCAGACCCCTGGCTCTAGGAGGCTGCCCAGGCGGTGCTGCCAACTGCCCCCAGGTGCTAGCTAGCGGCAGTGGCAGCGGCCGGCCACGGGGGGAGCACACACACCTGCGGGTGTCCCCGGGCCGCACACACGGACTGCCCCGCGCCTCCGTGGGTTGCAAATGAGCCCTCCGGGAACCCTTGCCTGCCCTAGGGGCTTGTCGGGCGGGGCCGACGCAGGGTGGGTGAGTGGGGGGGGACTGCTGCTGGCACACACCCACTCCTGAAGCCCACTGGGGCGGTCCAAGGGCTATGAGCTCGGAGCTCGGGCACGGGCTGTCCCAGCTGGCCCTCCCGAGGGTGGACCGATATGCTCCCGGACCAAAAGTGTTGTAAAGGCCCAGGGCACGACCCTGCTGCGACCCCCAGCACCTCCTGGGTGCCCGCCACCACCCTTGGGCCGGGATGAGGTGCCACCTTGTGCGTGGAAGCCCCGCCCAGAGGCAAGAAGCCCCCAAGGCCCGAGGGCGCGCCCGACCCTGCAGCCCTGCTGCAGCCACAGGGAACGGGATGTCTGAGAGGGCAGCCCCCACTGCCCAAGCCTCCGCTGGCAGTTCCCCGAAGGGCTGGTGGCGGCTGCGCCTCAGCAGCCAGCCTCCCTCCCACCCTCCCTGCCTCCCTCTGGTCGGGCACTGCAAGCCACACAGCCACTTGTGTCCCCTGTGTCCCTGGAGGCCGCAGCGCGTTTTGGGTTTTGGAGCGGACGGGCCCCTCTCGGCTTCCGTAGTCCATTTGCCCCCGGAGCCCGCCAGACCCCTGGCTCTAGGAGGCTGCCCAGGCGGTGCTGCCAACTGCCCCCAGGTGCTAGCTAGCGGCAGTGGCAGCGGCCGGCCACGGGGGGAGCACACACACCTGCGGGTGTCCCCGGGCCGCACACACGGACTGCCCCGCGCCTCCGTGGGTTGCAAATGAGCCCTCCGGGAACCCTTGCCTGCCCTAGGGGCTTGTCGGGCGGGGCCGACGCAGGGTGGGTGAGTGGGGGGGGACTGCTGCTGGCACACACCCACTCCTGAAGCCCACTGGGGCGGTCCAAGGGCTATGAGCTCGGAGCTCGGGCACAGGCTGTCCCAGCAGGGCCTCGCGAGGGTGGACCGATATGCTCCCGGACCAAAAGTGTTGTAAAGGCCCAGGGCACGACCCTGCTGCGACCCCCAGCACCTCCTGGGAGCCCGCCACCACCCTTGGGCCGGGATGAGGTGCCACCTTGTGCGTGGAAGCCCCGCCCAGAGGCAAGAAGCACCCAAGGCCCTAGGGCGCGCCCGACCCTGCAGCCCTGCTGCAGCCACAGGGAACGGGATGTCTGAGAGGGCAGCCCCCACTGCCCAAGCCTCCGCTGGCAGTTCCCCGAAGGGCTGGTGGCGGCTGCGCCTCAGCAGCCAGCCTCCCTCCCACACTCCCTGCCTCCCTCTGGTCGGGCACTGCAAGCCACACAGCCACTTGTGTCCCCTGTGTCCCTGGAGGCCGCAGCGCGTTTTGGGTTTTGGAGCGGACGGGCCCCTCTCGGCTTCCGTAGTCCATTTGCCCCCGGAGCCCGCCAGACCCCTGGCTCTAGGAGGCTGCCCAGGCGGTGCTGCCAACTGCCCCCAGGTGCTAGCTAGCGGCAGTGGCAGCGGCCGGCCACGGGGGGAGCACACACACCTGCGGGTGTCCCCGGGCCGCACACACGGACTGCCCCGCGCCTCCGTGGGTTGCAAATGAGCCCTCCGGGAACCCTTGCCTGCCCTAGGGGCTTGTCGGGCGGGGCCGACGCAGGGTGGGTGAGTGGGGGGGGACTGCTGCTGGCACACACCCACTCCTGAAGCCCACTGGGGCGGTCCAAGGGCTATGAGCTCGGAGCTCGGGCACGGGCTGTCCCAGCAGGGCCTCGCGAGGGTGGACCGATATGCTCCCGGACCAAAAGTGTTGTAAAGGCCCAGGGCACGACTCTCCTGCGACCCCCAGCACCTCCTGGGTGCCCGCCACCACCCTTGGGCCGGGATGAGGTGCCACCTTGTGCGTGGAAGCCCCGCCCAGAGGCAAGAAGCACCCAAGGCCCGAGGGCGCGCCCGACCCTGCAGCCCTGCTGCAGCCACAGGGAACGGGATGTCTGAGAGGGCAGCCCCCACTGCCCAAGCCTCCGCTGGCAGTTCCCCGAAGGGCTGGTGGCGGCTGCGCCTCAGCAGCCAGCCTCCCTCCCACCCTCCCTGCCTCCCTCTGGTCGGGCACTGCAAGCCACACAGCCACTTGTGTCCCCTGTGTCCCTGGAGGCCGCAGCGCGTTTTGGGTTTTGGAGCGGACGGGCCCCTCTCGGCTTCCGTAGTCCATTTGCCCCCGGAGCCCGCCAGACCCCTGGCTCTAGGAGGCTGCCCAGGCGGTGCTGCCAACTGCCCCCAGGTGCTAGCTAGCGGCAGTGGCAGCGGCCGGCCACGGGGGGAGCACACACACCTGCGGGTGTCCCCGGGCCGCACACACGGACTGCCCCGCGCCTCCGTGGGTTGCAAATGAGCCCTCCGGGAACCCTTGCCTGCCCTAGGGGCTTGTCGGGCGGGGCCGACGCAGGGTGGGTGAGTGGGGGGGGACTGCTGCTGGCACACACCCACTCCTGAAGCCCACTGGGGCGGTCCAAGGGCTATGAGCTCGGAGCTCGGGCACAGGCTGTCCCAGCAGGGCCTCGCGAGGGTGGACCGATATGCTCCCGGACCAAAAGTGTTGTAAAGGCCCAGGGCACGACCCTGCTGCGACCCCCAGCACCTCCTGGGAGCCCGCCACCACCCTTGGGCCGGGATGAGGTGCCACCTTGTGCGTGGAAGCCCCGCCCAGAGGCAAGAAGCCCCCAAGGCCCGAGGGCGCGCCCGACCCTGCAGCCCTGCTGCAGCCACAGGGAACGGGATGTCTGAGAGGGCAGCCCCCACTGCCCAAGCCTCCGCTGGCAGTTCCCCGAAGGGCTGGTGGCGGCTGCGCCTCAGCAGCCAGCCTCCCTCCCACCCTCCCTGCCTCCCTCTGGTCGGGCACTGCAAGCCACACAGCCACTTGTGTCCCCTGTGTCCCTGGAGGCCGCAGCGCGTTTTGGGTTTTGGAGCGGACGGGCCCCTCTCGGCTTCCGTAGTCCATTTGCCCCCGGAGCCCGCCAGACCCCTGGCTCTAGGAGGCTGCCCAGGCGGTGCTGCCAACTGCCCCCAGGTGCTAGCTAGCGGCAGTGGCAGCGGCCGGCCACGGGGGGAGCACACACACCTGCGGGTGTCCCCGGGCCGCACACACGGACTGCCCCGCGCCTCCGTGGGTTGCAAATGAGCCCTCCGGGAACCCTTGCCTGCCCTAGGGGCTTGTCGGGCGGGGCCGACGCAGGGTGGGTGAGTGGGGGGGGACTGCTGCTGGCACACACCCACTCCTGAAGCCCACTGGGGCGGTCCAAGGGCTATGAGCTCGGAGCTCGGGCACGGGCTGTCCCAGCAGGGCCTCGCGAGGGTGGACCGATATGCTCCCGGACCAAAAGTGTTGTAAAGGCCCAGGGCACGACCCTGCTGCGACCCCCAGCACCTCCTGGGTGCCCGCCACCACCCTTGGGCCGGGATGAGGTGCCACCTTGTGCGTGGAAGCCCCGCCCAGAGGCAAGAAGCCCCCAAGGCCCGAGGGCGCGCCCGACCCTGCAGCCCTGCTGCAGCCACAGGGAACGGGATGTCTGAGAGGGCAGCCCCCACTGCCCAAGCCTCCGCTGGCAGTTCCCCGAAGGGCTGGTGGCGGCTGCGCCTCAGCAGCCAGCCTCCCTCCCACCCTCCCTGCCTCCCTCTGGTCGGGCACTGCAAGCCACACAGCCACTTGTGTCCCCTGTGTCCCTGGAGGCCGCAGCGCGTTTTGGGTTTTGGAGCGGACGGGCCCCTCTCGGCTTCCGTAGTCCATTTGCCCCCGGAGCCCGCCAGACCCCTGGCTCTAGGAGGCTGCCCAGGCGGTGCTGCCAACTGCCCCTAGGTGCTAGCTAGCGGCAGTGGCAGCGGCCGGCCACGGGGGGAGCACACACACCTGCGGGTGTCCCCGGGCCGCACACACGGACTGCCCCGCGCCTCCGTGGGTTGCAAATGAGCCCTCCGGGAACCCTTGCCTGCCCTAGGGGCTTGTCGGGCGGGGCCGACGCAGGGTGGGTGAGTGGGGGGGGACTGCTGCTGGCACACACCCACTCCTGAAGCCCACTGGAGCGGTCCCAGGGCTATGAGCTCGGAGCTCGGGCACGGGCTGTCCCAGCAGGGCCTCCCGAGGGTGGACCGATATGCTCCCGGACCAAAAGTGTTGTAAAGGCCCAGGGCACGACTCTCCTGCGACCCCCAGCACCTCCTGGGTGCCCGCCACCACCCTTGGAACGGGATGAGGTGCCACCTTGTGCGTGGAAGCCCCGCCCAGAGGCAAGAAGCCCCCAAGGCCCGAGGGCGCGCCCGACCCTGCAGCCCTGCTGCAGCCACAGGGAACGGGATGTCTGAGAGGGCAGCCCCCACTGCCCAAGCCTCCGCTGGCAGTTCCCCGAAGGGCTGGTGGCGGCTGCGCCTCAGCAGCCAGCCTCCCTCCCACCCTCCCTGCCTCCCTCTGGTCGGGCACTGCAAGCCACACAGCCACTTGTGTCCCCTGTGTCCCTGGAGGCCGCAGCGCGTTTTGGGTTTTGGAGCAGACGGGCCCCTCTCGGCTTCCGTAGTCCATTTGCCCCCGGAGCCCACCAGACCCCTGGCTCTAGGAGGCTGCCCAGGCGGTGCTGCCAACTGCCCCCAGGTGCTAGCTAGCGGCAGTGGCAGCGGCCGGCCACGGGGGGAGCACACACACCTGCGGGTGTCCCCGGGCCGCACACACGGACTGCCCCGCGCCTCCGTGGGTTGCAAATGAGCCCTCCGGGAACCCTTGCCTGCCCTAGGGGCTTGTCGGGTGGGGCCGACGCAGGGTGGGTGAGTGGGGGGGGGACTGCTGCTGGCACACACCCACTCCTGAAGCCCACTGGGGCGGTCCAAGGGCTATGAGCTCGGAGCTCGGGCACGGGCTGTCCCAGCAGGGCCTCCCGAGGGTGGACCGATATGCTCCCGGACCAAAAGTGTTGTAAAGGCCCAGGGCACGACTCTCCTGCGACCCCCAGCACCTCCTGGGTGCCCGCCACCACCCTTGGGCCGGGATGAGGTGCCACCTTGTGCGTGGAAGCCCCGCCCAGAGGCAAGAAGCCCCCAAGGCCCGAGGGCGCGCCCGACCCTGCAGCCCTGCTGCAGCCACAGGGAACGGGATGTCTGAGAGGGCAGCCCCCACTGCCCAAGCCTCCGCTGGCAGTTCCCCGAAGGGCTGGTGGCGGCTGCGCCTCAGCAGCCAGCCTCCCTCCCACCCTCCCTGCCTCCCTCTGGTCGGGCACTGCAAGCCACACAGCCACTTGTGTCCCCTGTGTCCCTGGAGGCCGCAGCGCGTTTTGGGTTTTGGAGCGGACGGGCCCCTCTCGGCTTCCGTAGTCCATTTGCCCCCGGAGCCCGCCAGACCCCTGGCTCTAGGAGGCTGCCCAGGCGGTGCTGCCAACTGCCCCCAGGTGCTAGCTAGCGGCAGTGGCAGCGGCCGGCCACGGGGGGAGCACACACACCTGCGGGTGTCCCCGGGCCGCACACACGGACTGCCCCGCGCCTCCGTGGGTTGCAAATGAGCCCTCCGGGTACCCTTGCCTGCCCTAGGGTTTGTCGGGTGGGGCCGACGCAGGGTGGGTGAGTGGGGGGGGACTGCTGCTGGCACACACCCACTCCTGAAGCCCACTGGAGCGGTCCAAGGGCTAGGAGCTCGGAGCTCGGGCACGGGCTGTCCCAGCAGGGCCTCCCGAGGGTGGACCGATATGCTCCCGGACCAAAAGTGTTGTAAAGGCCCAGGGCACGACTCTCCTGCGACCCCCAGCACCTCCTGGGTGCCCGCCACCACCCTTGGGCCGGGATGAGGTGCCACCTTGTGCGTGGAAGCCCCGCCCAGAGGCAAGAAGAACCCAAGGCCCGAGGGCGCGCCCGACCCTGCAGCCCTGCTGCAGCCACAGGGAACGGGATGTCTGAGAGGGCAGCCCCCACTGCCCAAGCCTCCGCTGGCAGTTCCCCGAAGGGCTGGTGGCGGCTGCGCCTCAGCAGCCAGCCTCCCTCCCACCCTCCCTGCCTCCCTCTGGTCGGGCACTGCAAGCCACACAGCCACTTGTGTCCCCTGTGTCCCTGGAGGCCGCAGCGCGTTTTGGGTTTTGGAGCGGACGGGCCCCTCTCGGCTTCCGTAGTCCATTTGCCCCTGGAGCCCGCCAGACCCCTGGCTCTAGGAGGCTGCCCAGGCGGTGCTGCCAACTGCCCCCAGGTGCTAGCTAGTGGCAGTGGCAGCGGCCGGCCACGGGGGGAGCACACACACCTGCGGGTGTCCCCGGGCCGCACACACGGACTGCCCCGCGCCTCCGTGGGTTGCAAATGAGCCCTCCGGGAACCCTTGCCTGCCCTAGGGGCTTGTCGGGCGGGGCCGACGCAGGGTGGGTGAGTGGGGGGGGACTGCTGCTGGCACACACCCACTCCTGAAGCCCACTGGGGCGGTCCAAGGGCTATGAGCTCGGAGCTCGGGCACGGGCTGTCCCAGCAGGGCCTCGCGAGGGTGGACCGATATGCTCCCGGACCAAAAGTGTTGTAAAGGCCCAGGGCACGACCCTGCTGCGACCCCCAGCACCTCCTGGGAGCCCGCCACCACCCTTGGGCCGGGATGAGGTGCCACCTTGTGAGTGGAAGCCCCGCCCAGAGGCAAGAAGCACCCAAGGCCCTAGGGCGCGCCCGACCCTGCAGCCCTGCTGCAGCCACAGGGAACGGGATGTCTGAGAGGGCAGCCCCCACTGCCCAAGCCTCCGCTGGCAGTTCCCCGAAGGGCTGGTGGCGGCTGCGCCTCAGCAGCCAGCCTCCCTCCCACCCTCCCTGCCTCCCTCTGGTCGGGCACTGCAAGCCACACAGCCACTTGTGTCCCCTGTGTCCCTGGAGGCCGCAGCGCGTTTTGGGTTTTGGAGCGGACGGGCCCCTCTCGGCTTCCGTAGTCCATTTGCCCCTGGAGCCCGCCAGACCCCTGGCTCTAGGAGGCTGCCCAGGCGGTGCTGCCAACTGCCCCCAGGTGCTAGCTAGCGGCAGTGGCAGCGGCCGGCCACGGGGGGAGCACACACACCTGCGGGTGTCCCCGGGCCGCACACACGGACTGCCCCGTGCCTCCGTGGGTTGAAAATGAGCCCTCCGGGAACCCTTGCCTGCCCTAGGGGCTTGTCGGGCGGGGCCGACGCAGGGTGGGTGAGTGGAGGGGGACTGCTGCTGGCACACACCCACTCCTGAAGCCCACTGGGGCGGTCCAAGGGCTATGAGCTCGGAGCTCGGGCACGGGCTGTCCCAGCAGGGCCTCGCGAGGGTGGACCGATATGCTCCCGGACCAAAAGTGTTGTAAAGGCCCAGGGCACGAATCTCCTGCGACCCCCAGCACCTCCTGGGTGCCCGCCACCACCCTTGGGCCGGGATGAGGTGCCACCTTGTGCGTGGAAGCCCCGCCCAGAGGCAAGAAGAACCCAAGGCCCGAGGGCGCGCCCGACCCTGCAGCCCTGCTGCAGCCACAGGGAACGGGATGTCTGAGAGGGCAGCCCCCACTGCCCAAGCCTCCGCTGGCAGTTCCCCGAAGGGCTGGTGGCGGCTGCGCCTCAGCAGCCAGCCTCCCTCCCACCCTCCCTGCCTCCCTCTGGTCGGGCACTGCAAGCCACACAGCCACTTGTGTCCCCTGTGTCCCTGGAGGCCGCAGCGCGTTTTGGGTTTTGGAGCGGACGGGCCCCTCTCGGCTTCCGTAGTCCATTTGCCCCTGGAGCCCGCCAGACCCCTGGCTCTAGGAGGCTGCCCAGGCGGTGCTGCCAACTGCCCCCAGGTGCTAGCTAGCGGCAGTGGCAGCGGCCGGCCACGGGGGGAGCACACACACCTGCGGGTGTCCCCGGGCCGCACACACGGACTGCCCCGCGCCTCCGTGGGTTGCAAATGAGCCCTCCGGGAACCCTTGCCTGCCCTAGGGGCTTGTCGGGCGGGGCCGACGCAGGGTGGGTGAGTGGGGGGGGACTGCTGCTGGCACACACCCACTCCTGAAGCCCACTGGGGCGGTCCAAGGGCTATGAGCTCGGAGCTCGGGCACGGGCTGTCCCAGCAGGGCCTCGCGAGGGTGGACCGATATGCTCCCGGACCAAAAGTGTTGTAAAGGCCCAGGGCACGACCCTGCTGCGACCCCCAGCACCTCCTGGGTGCCCGCCACCACCCTTGGGCCGGGATGAGGTGCCACCTTGTGCGTGGAAGCCCCGCCCAGAGGCAAGAAGCCCCCAAGGCCCGAGGGCGCGCCCGACCCTGCAGCCCTGCTGCAGCCACAGGGAACGGGATGTCTGAGAGGGCAGCCCCCACTGCCCAAGCCTCCGCTGGCAGTTCCCCGAAGGGCTGGTGGCGGCTGCGCCTCAGCAGCCAGCCTCCCTCCCACCCTCCCTGCCTCCCTCTGGTCGGGCACTGCAAGCCACACAGCCACTTGTGTCCCCTGTGTCCCTGGAGGCCGCAGCGCGTTTTGGGTTTTGGAGCGGACGGGCCCCTCTCGGCTTCCGTAGTCCATTTGCCCCCGGAGCCCGCCAGACCCCTGGCTCTAGGAGGCTGCCCAGGCGGTGCTGCCAACTGCCCCCAGGTGCTAGCTAGCGGCAGTGGCAGCGGCCGGCCACGGGGGGAGCACACACACCTGCGGGTGTCCCCGGGCCGCACACACGGACTGCCCCGCGCCTCCGTGGGTTGCAAATGAGCCCTCCGGGAACCCTTGCCTGCCCTAGGGGCTTGTCGGGCGGGGCCGACGCAGGGTGGGTGAGTGGGGGGGGACTGCTGCTGGCACACACCCACTCCTGAAGCCCACTGGGGCGGTCCAAGGGCTATGAGCTCGGAGCTCGGGCACGGGCTGTCCCAGCAGGGCCTCGCGAGGGTGGACCGATATGCTCCCGGACCAAAAGTGTTGTAAAGGCCCAGGGCACGAATCTCCTGCGACCCCAGCACCTCCTGGGTGCCCGCCACCACCCTTGGGCCGGGATGAGGTGCCACCTTGTGCGTGGAAGCCCCGCCTAGAGGCAAGAAGCCCCCAAGGCCCGAGGGCGCGCCCGACCCTGCAGCCCTGCTGCAGCCACAGGGAACGGGATGTCTGAGAGGGCAGCCCCCACTGCCCAAGCCTCCGCTGGCAGTTCCCCGAAGGGCTGGTGGCGGCTGCGCCTCAGCAGCCAGCCTCCCTCCCACCCTCCCTGCCTCCCTCTGGTCGGGCACTGCAAGCCACACAGCCACTTGTGTCCCCTGTGTCCCTGGAGGCCGCAGCGCGTTTTGGGTTTTGGAGCGGACGGGCCCCTCTCGGCTTCCGTAGTCCATTTGCCCCCGGAGCCCGCCAGACCCCTGGCTCTAGGAGGCTGCCCAGGCGGTGCTGCCAACTGCCCCCAGGTGCTAGCTAGCGGCAGTGGCAGCGGCCGGCCACGGGGGGAGCACACACACCTGCGGGTGTCCCCGGGCCGCACACACGGACTGCCCCGCGCCTCCGTGGGTTGCAAATGAGCCCTCCGGGAACCCTTGCCTGCCCTAGGGTTTGTCGGGTGGGGCCGACGCAGGGTGGGTGAGTGGGGGGGGACTGCTGCTGGCACACACCCACTCCTGAAGCCCACTGGAGCGGTCCAAGGGCTATGAGCTCGGAGCTCGGGCACGGGCTGTCCCAGCAGGGCCTCCCGAGGGTGGACCGATATGCTCCCGGACCAAAAGTGTTGTAAAGGCCCAGGGCACGACTCTCCTGCGACCCCCAGCACCTCCTGGGTGCCCGCCACCACCCTTGGGCCGGGATGAGGTGCCACCTTGTGCGTGGAAGCCCCGCCCAGAGGCAAGAAGAACCCAAGGCCCGAGGGCGCGCCCGACCCTGCAGCCCTGCTGCAGCCACAGGGAACGGGATGTCTGAGAGGGCAGCCCCCACTGCCCAAGCCTCCGCTGGCAGTTCCCCGAAGGGCTGGTGGCGGCTGCGCCTCAGCAGCCAGCCTCCCTCCCACCCTCCCTGCCTCCCTCTGGTCGGGCACTGCAAGCCACACAGCCACTTGTGTCCCCTGTGTCCCTGGAGGCCGCAGCGCGTTTTGGGTTTTGGAGCGGACGGGCCCCTCTCGGCTTCCGTAGTCCATTTGCCCCTGGAGCCCGCCAGACCCCTGGCTCTAGGAGGCTGCCCAGGCGGTGCTGCCAACTGCCCCCAGGTGCTAGCTAGTGGCAGTGGCAGCGGCCGGCCACGGGGGGAGCACACACACCTGCGGGTGTCCCCGGGCCGCACACACGGACTGCCCCGCGCCTCCGTGGGTTGCAAATGAGCCCTCCGGGAACCCTTGCCTGCCCTAGGGGCTTGTCGGGCGGGGCCGACGCAGGGTGGGTGAGTGGGGGGGGACTGCTGCTGGCACACACCCACTCCTGAAGCCCACTGGGGCGGTCCAAGGGCTATGAGCTCGGAGCTCGGGCAAAGGCTGTCCCAGCAGGGCCTCGCGAGGGTGGACCGATATGCTCCCGGACCAAAAGTGTTGTAAAGGCCCAGGGCACGACCCTGCTGCGACCCCCAGCACCTCCTGGGAGCCCGCCACCACCCTTGGGCCGGGATGAGGTGCCACCTTGTGAGTGGAAGCCCCGCCCAGAGGCAACAAGCACCCAAGGCCCTAGGGCGCGCCCGACCCTGCAGCCCTGCTGCAGCCACAGGGAACGGGATGTCTGAGAGGGCAGCCCCCACTGCCCAAGCCTCCGCTGGCAGTTCCCCGAAGGGCTGGTGGCGGCTGCGCCTCAGCAGCCAGCCTCCCTCCCACCCTCCCTGCCTCCCTCTGGTCGGGCACTGCAAGCCACACAGCCACTTGTGTCCCCTGTGTCCCTGGAGGCCGCAGCGCGTTTTGGGTTTTGGAGCGGACGGGCCCCTCTCGGCTTCCGTAGTCCATTTGCCCCTGGAGCCCGCCAGACCCCTGGCTCTAGGAGGCTGCCCAGGCGGTGCTGCCAACTGCCCCCAGGTGCTAGCTAGCAGCAGTGGCAGCGGCCGGCCACGGGGGGAGCACACACACCTGCGGGTGTCCCCGGGCCGCACACACGGACTGCCCCGCGCCTCCGTGGGTTGCAAATGAGCCCTCCGGGAACCCTTGCCTGCCCTAGGGGCTTGTCGGGCGGGGCCGACGCAGGGTGGGTGAGTGGGGGGGGACTGCTGCTGGCACACACCCACTCCTGAAGCCCACTGGGGCGGTCCAAGGGCTATGAGCTCGGAGCTCGGGCACGGGCTGTCCCAGCAGGGCCTCGCGAGGGTGGACCGATATGCTCCCGGACCAAAAGTGTTGTAAAGGCCCAGGGCACGACCCTGCTGCGACCCCCAGCACCTCCTGGGTGCCCACCACCACCCTTGGGCCGGGATGAGGTGCCACCTTGTGCGTGGAAGCCCCGCCCAGAGGCAAGAAGCCCCCAAGGCCCGAGGGCGCGCCCGACCCTGCAGCCCTGCTGCAGCCACAGGGAACGGGATGTCTGAGAGGGTAGCCCCCACTGCCCAAGCCTCCGCTGGCAGTTCCCCGAAGGGCTGCTGGCGGCTGCGCCTCAGCAGCCAGCCTCCCTCCCACCCTCCCTGCCTCCCTCTGGTCGGGCACTGCAAGCCACACAGCCACTTGTGTCCCCTGTGTCCCTGGAGGCCGCAGCGCGTTTTGGGTTTTGGAGCGGACGGGCCCCTCTCGGCTTCCGTAGTCCATTTGCCCCCGGAGCCCGCCAGACCCCTGGCTCTAGGAGGCTGCCCAGGCGGTGCTGCCAACTGCCCCCAGGTGCTAGCTAGCGGCAGTGGCAGCGGCCGGCCACGGGGGGAGCACACACACCTGCGGGTGTCCCCGGGCCGCACACACGGACTGCCCCCCGCCTCCGTGGGTTGCAAATGAGCCCTCCGGGAACCCTTGCCTGCCCTAGGGGCTTGTCGGGCGGGGCCGACGCAGGGTGGGTGAGTGGGGGGGGACTGCTGCTGGCACACACCCACTCCTGAAGCCCACTGGGGCGGTCCAAGGGCTATGAGCTCGGAGCTCGGGCACGGGCTGTCCCAGCAGGGCCTCGCGAGGGTGGACCGATATGCTCCCGGACCAAAAGTGTTGTAAAGGCCCAGGGCACGACCCTGCTGCGACCCCCAGCACCTCCTGGGTGCCCGCCACCGCCCTTGGGCCGGGATGAGGTGCCACCTTGTGCGTGGAAGCCCCGCCCAGAGGCAAGAAGCCCCCAAGGCCCGAGGGCGCGCCCGACCCTGCAGCCCTGCTGCAGCCACAGGGAACGGGATGTCTGAGAGGGCAGCCCCCACTGCCCAAGCCTCCGCTGGCAGTTCCCCGAAGGGCTGGTGGCGGCTGCGCCTCAGCAGCCAGCCTCCCTCCCACCCTCCCTGCCTCCCTCTGGTCGGGCACTGCAAGCCACACAGCCACTTGTGTCCCCTGTGTCCCTGGAGGCCGCAGCGCGTTTTGGGTTTTGGAGCGGACGAGCCCCTCTCGGCTTCCGTAGTCCATTTGCCCCCGGAGCCCGCCAGACCCCTGGCTCTAGGAGGCTGCCCAGGCGGTGCTGCCAACTGCCCCCAGGTGCTAGCTAGCGGCAGTGGCAGCGGCCGGCCACGGGGGGAGCACACACACCTGCGGGTGTCCCCGGGCCGCACACACGGACTGCCCCGCGCCTCCGTGGGTTGCAAATGAGCCCTCCGGGAACCCTTGCCTGCCCTAGGGGCTTGTCGGGCGGGGCCGACGCAGGGTGGGTGAGTGGGGGGGACTGCTGCTGGCACACACCCACTCCTGAAGCCCACTGGGGCGGTCCAAGGGCTATGAGCTCGGAGCTCGGGCACGGGCTGTCCCAGCAGGGCCTCGCGAGGGTGGACCGATATGCTCCCGGACCAAAAGTGTTGTAAAGGCCCAGGGCACGACCCTGCTGCGACCCCCAGCACCTCCTGGGTGCCCGCCACCACCCTTGGGCCGGGATGAGGTGCCACCTTGTGCGTGGAAGCCCCGCCCAGAGGCAAGAAGCCCCCAAGGCCCGAGGGCGCGCCCGACCCTGCAGCCCTGCTGCAGCCACAGGGAACGGGATGTCTGAGAGGGCAGCCCCCACTGCCCAAGCCTCCGCTGGCAGTTCCCCGAAGGGCTGGTGGCGGCTGCGCCTCAGCAGCCAGCCTCCCTCCCACCCTCCCTGCCTCCCTCTGGTCGGGCACTGCAAGCCACACAGCCACTTGTGTCCCCTGTGTCCCTGGAGGCCGCAGCGCGTTTTGGGTTTTGGAGCGGACGGGCCCCTCTCGGCTTCCGTAGTCCATTTGCCCCCGGAGCCCGCCAGACCCCTGGCTCTAGGAGGCTGCCCAGGCGGTGCTGCCAACTGCCCCCAGGTGCTAGCTAGCGGCAGTGGCAGCGGCCGGCCACGGGGGGAGCACACACACCTGCGGGTGTCCCCGGGCCGCACACACGGACTGCCCCGCGCCTCCGTGGGTTGCAAATGAGCCCTCCGGGAACCCTTGCCTGCCCTAGGGGCTTGTCGGGCGGGGCCGACGCAGGGTGGGTGAGTGGGGGGGGACTGCTGCTGGCACACACCCACTCCTGAAGCCCACTGGGGTGGTCCAAGGGCTATGAGCTCGGAGCTCGGGCACGGGCTGTCCCAGCAGGGCCTCGCGAGGGTGGACCGATATGCTCCCGGACCAAAAGTGTTGTAAAGGCCCAGGGCACGACCCTGCTGCGACCCCCAGCACCTCCTGGGTGCCCACCACCACCCTTGGGCCGGGATGAGGTGCCACCTTGTGCGTGGAAGCCCCGCCCAGAGGCAAGAAGCCCCCAAGGCCCGAGGGCGCGCCCGACCCTGCAGCCCTGCTGCAGCCACAGGGAACGGGATGTCTGAGAGGGCAGCCCCCACTGCCCAAGCCTCCGCTGGCAGTTCCCCGAAGGGCTGGTGGCGGCTGCGCCTCAGCAGCCAGCCTCCCTCCCACCCTCCCTGCCTCCCTCTGGTCGGGCACTGCAAGCCACACAGCCACTTGTGTCCCCTGTGTCCCTGGAGGCCGCAGCGCGTTTTGGGTTTTGGAGCGGACGGGCCCCTCTCGGCTTCCGTAGTCCATTTGCCCCCGGAGCCCGCCAGACCCCTGGCTCTAGGAGGCTGCCCAGGCGGTGCTGCCAACTGCCCCCAGGTGCTAGCTAGCGGCAGTGGCAGCGGCCGGCCACGGGGGGAGCACACACACCTGCGGGTGTCCCCGGGCCGCACACACGGACTGCCCCGCGCCTCCGTGGGTTGCAAATGAGCCCTCCGGGAACCCTTGCCTGCCCTAGGGGCTTGTCGGGCGGGGCCGACGCAGGGTGGGTGAGTGGGGGGGGACTGCTGCTGGCACACACCCACTCCTGAAGCCCACTGGGGCGGTCCAAGGGCTATGAGCTCGGAGCTCGGGCACGGGCTGTCCCAGCAGGGCCTCGCGAGGGTGGACCGATATGCTCCCGGACCAAAAGTGTTGTAAAGGCCCAGGGCACGACCCTGCTGCGACCCCCAGCACCTCCTGGGTGCCCACCACCACCCTTGGGCCGGGATGAGGTGCCACCTTGTGCGTGGAAGCCCCGCCCAGAGGCAAGAAGCCCCCAAGGCCCGAGGGCGCGCCCGACCCTGCAGCCCTGCTGCAGCCACAGGGAACGGGATGTCTGAGAGGGCAGCCCCCACTGCCCAAGCCTCCGCTGGCAGTTCCCCGAAGGGCTGGTGGCGGCTGCGCCTCAGCAGCCAGCCTCCCTCCCACCCTCCCTGCCTCCCTCTGGTCGGGCACTGCAAGCCACACAGCCACTTGTGTCCCCTGTGTCCCTGGAGGCCGCAGCGCGTTTTGGGTTTTGGAGCGGACGGGCCCCTCTCGGCTTCCGTAGTCCATTTGCCCCCGGAGCCCGCCAGACCCCTGGCTCTAGGAGGCTGCCCAGGCGGTGCTGCCAACTGCCCCCAGGTGCTAGCTAGCGGCAGTGGCAGCGGCCGGCCACGGGGGGAGCACACACACCTGCGGGTGTCCCCGGGCCGCACACACGGACTGCCCCGCGCCTCCGTGGGTTGCAAATGAGCCCTCCGGGAACCCTTGCCTGCCCTAGGGGCTTGTCGGGCGGGGCCGACGCAGGGTGGGTGAGTGGGGGGGACTGCTGCTGGCACACACCCACTCCTGAAGCCCACTGGGGCGGTCCAAGGGCTATGAGCTCGGAGCTCGGGCACGGGCTGTCCCAGCAGGGCCTCGCGAGGGTGGACTGATATGCTCCCGGACCAAAAGTGTTGTAAAGGCCCAGGGCACGACCCTGCTGCGACCCCCAGCACCTCCTGGGTGCCCGCCACCACCCTTGGGCCGGGATGAGGTGCCACCTTGTGCGTGGAAGCCCCGCCCAGAGGCAAGAAGCCCCCAAGGCCCGAGGGCGCGCCCGACCCTGCAGCCCTGCTGCAGCCACAGGGAACGGGATGTCTGAGAGGGCAGCCCCCACTGCCCAAGCCTCCGCTGGCAGTTCCCCGAAGGGCTGGTGGCGGCTGCGCCTCAGCAGCCAGCCTCCCTCCCACCCTCCCTGCCTCCCTCTGGTCGGGCACTGCAAGCCACACAGCCACTTGTGTCCCCTGTGTCCCTGGAGGCCGCAGCGCGTTTTGGGTTTTGGAGCGGACGGGCCCCTCTCGGCTTCCGTAGTCCATTTGCCCCCGGAGCCCGCCAGACCCCTGGCTCTAGGAGGCTGCCCAGGCGGTGCTGCCAACTGACCCCAGGTGCTAGCTAGCGGCAGTGGCAGCGGCCGGCCACGGGGGGAGCACACACACCTGCGGGAGTCCCCGGGCCGCACACACGGACTGCCCCGCGCCTCCGTGGGTTGCAAATGAGCCCTCCGGGAACCCTTGCCTGCCCTAGGGGCTTGTCGGGCAGGGCCGACGCAGGGTGGGTGAGTGGGGGGGGACTGCTGCTGGCACACACCCACTCCTGAAGCCCACTGGGGCGGTCCAAGGGCTATGAGCTCGGAGCTCGCGCACGGGCTGTCCCAGCAGGGCCTCGCGAGTGTGGACCGATATGCTCCCGGACCAAAAGTGTTGTAAAGGCCCAGGGCACGACTCTCCTGCGACCCCCAGCACCTCCTGGGTGCCCGCCACCACCCTTGGGCCGGGATGAGGTGCCACCTTGTGCGTGGAAGCCCCGCCCAGAGGCAAGAAGCCCCCAAGGCCCGAGGGCGCGCCCGACCCTGCAGCCCTGCTGCAGCCACAGGGAACGGGATGTCTGAGAGGGCAGCCCCCACTGCCCAAGCCTCCGCTGGCAGTTCCCCGAAGGGCTGGTGGCGGCTGCGCCTCAGCAGCCAGCCTCCCTCCCACCCTCCCTGCCTCCCTCTGGTCGGGCACTGCAAGCCACACAGCCACTTGTGTCCCCTGTGTCCCTGGAGGCCGCAGCGCGTTTTGGGTTTTGGAGCGGACGGGCCCCTCTCGGCTTCCGTAGTCCATTTGCCCCCGGAGCCCGCCAGACCCCTGGCTCTAGGAGGCTGCCCAGGCGGTGCTGCCAACTGCCCCCAGGTGCTAGCTAGCGGCAGTGGCAGCGGCCGGCCACGGGGGGAGCACACACACCTGCGGGTGTCCCCGGGCCGCACACACGGACTGCCCCGCGCCTCCGTGGGTTGCAAATGAGCCCTCCGGGAACCCTTGCCTGCCCTAGGGGCTTGTCGGGCGGGGCCGACGCAGGGTGGGTGAGTGGGGGGGGACTGCTGCTGGCACACACCCACTCCTGAAGCCCACTGGGGCGGTCCAAGGGCTATGAGCTCGGAGCTCGGGCACGGGCTGTCCCAGCAGGGCCTCGCGAGGGTGGACCGATATGCTCCCGGACCAAAAGTGTTGTAAAGGCCCAGGGCACGACCCTGCTGCGACCCCCAGCACCTCCTGGGTGCCCGCCACCGCCCTTGGGCCGGGATGAGGTGCCACCTTGTGCGTGGAAGCCCCGCCCAGAGGCAAGAAGCCCCCAAGGCCCGAGGGCGCGCCCGACCCTGCAGCCCTGCTGCAGCCACAGGGAACGGGATGTCTGAGAGGGCAGCCCCCACTGCCCAAGCCTCCGCTGGCAGTTCCCCGAAGGGCTGGTGGCGGCTGCACCTCAGCAGCCAGCCTCCCTCCCACCCTCCCTGCCTCCCTCTGGTCGGGCACTGCAAGCCACACAGCCACTTGTGTCCCCTGTGTCCCTGGAGGCCGCAGCGCGTTTTGGGTTTTGGAGCGGACGGGCCCCTCTCGGCTTCCGTAGTCCATTTGCCCCCGGAGCCCGCCAGACCCCTGGCTCTAGGAGGCTGCCCAGGCGGTGCTGCCAACTGCCCCCAGGTGCTAGCTAGCGGCAGAGGCAGCGGCCGGCCACGGGGGGAGCACACACACCTGCGGGTGTCCCCGGGCCGCACACACGGACTGCCCCGCGCCTCCGTGGGTTGCAAATGAGCCCTCCGGGAACCCTTGCCTGCCCTAGGGGCTTGTCGGGCGGGGCCGACGCAGGGTGGGTGAGTGGGGGGGGACTGCTGCTGGCACACACCCACTCCTGAAGCCCACTGGGGCGGTCCAAGGGCTATGAGCTCGGAGCTCGGGCACGGGCTGTCCCAGCAGGGCCTCGCGAGGGTGGACCGATATGCTCCCGGACCAAAAGTGTTGTAAAGGCCCAGGGCACGACTCTCCTGCGACCCCCAGCACCTCCTGGGTGCCCGCCACCACCCTTGGGCCGGGATGAGGTGCCACCTTGTGCGTGGAAGCCCCGCCCAGAGGCAAGAAGCCCCCAAGGCCCGAGGGCGCGCCCGACCCTGCAGCCCTGCTGCAGCCACAGGGAACGGGATGTCTGAGAGGGCAGCCCCCACTGCCCAAGCCTCCGCTGGCAGTTCCCCGAAGGGCTGGTGGCGGCTGCGCCTCAGCAGCCAGCCTCCCTCCCACACTCCCTGCCTCCCTCTGGTCGGGCACTGCAAGCCACACAGCCACTTGTGTCCCCTGTGTCCCTGGAGGCCGCAGCGCGTTTTGGGTTTTGGAGCGGACGGGCCCCTCTCGGCTTCCGTAGTCCATTTGCCCCCGGAGCCCGCCAGACCCCTGGCTCTAGGAGGCTGCCCAGGCGGTGCTGCCAACTGCCCCCAGGTGCTAGCTAGCGGCAGTGGCAGCGGCCGGCCACGGGGTAGCACACACACCTGCGGGTGTCCCCGGGCCGCACACACGGACTGCCCCGCGCCTCCGTGGGTTGCAAATGAGCCCTCCGGGAACCCTTGCCTGCCCTAGGGGCTTGTCGGGCGGGGCCGACGCAGGGTGGGTGAGTGGGGGGGGACTGCTGCTGGCACACACCCACTCCTGAAGCCCACTGGGGCGGTCCAAGGGCTATGAGCTCGGAGCTCGGGCATGGGCTGTCCCAGCAGGGCTTCACGAGGGTGGACCGATATGCTCCCGGAACAAAAGTGTTGTAAAGGCCCAGGGCACGACCCTGCTGCGACCCCCAGCACCTCCTGGGTGCCCGCCACCACCCTTGGGCCGGGATGAGGTGCCACCTTGTGCGTGGAAGCCCCGCCCAGAGGCAAGAAGCCCCCAAGGCCCGAGGGCGCGCCCGACCCTGCAGCCCTGCTGCAGCCACAGGGAACGGGATGTCTGAGAGGGCAGCCCCCACTGCCCAAGCCTCCGCTGGCAGTTCCCCGAAGGGCTGGTGGCGGCTGCGCCTCAGCAGCCAGCCTCCCTCCCACCCTCCCTGCCTCCCTCTGGTCGGGCACTGCAAGCCACACAGCCACTTGTGTCCCCTTTGTCCCTGGAGGCCGCAGCGCGTTTTGGGTTTTGGAGCGGACGGGCCCCTCTCGGCTTCCGTAGTCCATTTGCCCCCGGAGCCCGCCAGACCCCTGGCTCTAGGAGGCTGCCCAGGCGGTGCTGCCAACTGCCCCCAGGTGCTAGCTAGCGGCAGTGGCAGCGGCCGGCCACGGGGGGAGCACACACAACTGCGGGTGTCCCCGGGCCGCACACACGGACTGCCCCGCGCCTCCGTGGGTTGCAAATGAGCCCTCCGGGAACCCTTGCCTGCCCTAGGGGCTTGTCGGGTGGGGCCGACGCAGGGTGGGTGAGTGGGGGGGGACTGCTGCTGGCACACACCCACTCCTGAAGCCCACTGGGGCGGTCCAAGGGCTATGAGCTCGGAGCTCGGGCACGGGCTGTCCCAGCAGGGCCTCGCGAGGGAGGACCGATATGCTCCCGGAACAAAAGTGTTGTAAAGGCCCAGGGCACGACCCTGCTGCGACCCCCAGCACCTCCTGGGTGCCCGCCACCACCCTTGGGCCGGGATGAGGTGCCACCTTGTGCGTGGAAGCCCTGCCCAGAGGCAAGAAGCCCCCAAGGCCCGAGGGCGCGCCCGACCCTGCAGCCCTGCTGCAGCCACAGGGAACGGGATGTCTGAGAGGGCAGCCCCCACTGCCCAAGCCTCCGCTGGCAGTTCCCCGAAGGGCTGGTGGCGGCTGCGCCTCAGCAGCCAGCCTCCCTCCCACCCTCCCTGCCTCCCTCTGGTCGGGCACTGCAAGCCACACAGCCACTTGTGTCCCCTGTGTCCCTGGAGGCCGCAGCGCGTTTTGGGTTTTGGAGCGGACGGGCCCCTCTCGGCTTCCGTAGTCCATTTGCCCCCGGAGCCCGCCAGACCCCTGGCTCTAGGAGGCTGCCCAGGCGGTGCTGCCAACTGCCCCCAGGTGCTAGCTAGCGGCAGTGGCAGCGGCCGGCCACGGGGGGAGCACACACACCTGCGGGTGTCCCCGGGCCGCACACACGGACTGCCCCGCGCCTCCGTGGGTTGCAAATGAGCCCTCCGGGAACCCTTGCCTGCCCTAGGGGCTTGTCGGGCGGGGCCGACGCAGGGTGGGTGAGTGGGGGGGGACTGCTGCTGGCACACACCCACTCCTGAAGCCCACTGGGCGGTCCAAGGGCTATGAGCTCGGAGCTCGGGCACGGGCTGTCCCAGCAGGGCCTCGCGAGGGTGGACCGATATGCTCCCGGACCAAAAGTGTTGTAAAGGCCCAGGGCACGACTCTCCTGCGACCCCCAGCACCGCCTGGGTGCCCGCCACCACCCTTGGGCCGGGATGAGGTGCCACCTTGTGCGTGGAAGCCCCGCCCAGAGGCAAGAAGCCCCCAAGGCCCGAGGGCGCGCCCGACCCTGCAGCCCTGCTGCAGCCACAGGGAACGGGATGTCTGAGAGGGCAGCCCCCACTGCCCAAGCCTCCGCTGGCAGTTCCCCGAAGGGCTGGTGGCGGCTGCGCCTCAGCAGCCAGCCTCCCTTCCATCCTCCCTGCCTCCCTCTGGTCGGGCACTGCAAGCCACACAGCCACTTGTGTCCCCTGTGTCCCTGGAGGCCGCAGCGCGTTTTGGGTTTTGGAGCGGACGGGCCCCTCTCGGCTTCCGTAGTCCATTTGCCCCCGGAGCCCGCCAGACCCCTGGCTCTAGGAGGCTGCCCAGGCGGTGCTGCCAACTGCCCCCAGGTGCTAGCTAGCGGCAGTGGCAGCGGCCGGCCACGGGGGGAGCACACACACCTGCGGGTGTCCCCGGGCCGCACACACGGACTGCCCCGCGCCTCCGTGGGTTGCAAATGAGCCCTCCGGGAACCCTTGCCTGCCCTAGGGGCTTGTCGGGCGGGGCCGACGCAGGGTGGGTGAGTGGGGGGGGACTGCTGCTGGCACACACCCACTCCTGAAGCCCACTGGGGCGGTCCAAGGGCTATGAGCTCGGAGCTCGGGCACGGGCTGTCCCAGCAGGGCCTCGCGAGGGTGGACCGATATGCTCCCGGACCAAAAGTGTTGTAAAGGCCCAGGGCACGACTCTCCTGCGACCCCCAGCACCTCCTGGGTGCCCGCCACCACCCTTGGGCCGGGATGACGTGCCACCTTGTGCGTGGAAGCCCCGCCCAGAGGCAAGAAGCCCCCAAGGCCCGAGGGCGCGCCCGACCCTGCAGCCCTGCTGCAGCCACAGGGAACGGGATGTCTGAGAGGGCAGCCCCCACTGCCCAAGCCTCCGCTGGCAGTTCCCCGAAGGGCTGGTGGTGGCTGCGCCTCAGCAGCCAGCCTCCCTCCCACCCTCCCTGCCTCCCTCTGGTCGGGCACTGCAAGCCACACAGCCACTTGTGTCCCCTGCGTCCCTGGAGGCCGCAGCGCGTTTTGGGTTTTGGAGCGGACGGGCCCCTCTCGGCTTCCGTAGTCCATTTGCCCCCGGAGCCCGCCAGACCCCTGGCTCTAGGAGGCTGCCCAGGCGGTGCTGCCAACTGCCCCCAGGTGCTAGGTAGCGGCAGTGGCAGCGGCCGGCCACGGGGGGAGCACACACACCTGCGGGTGTCCCCGGGCCGCACACACGGACTGCCCCGCGCCTCCGTGGGTTGCAAATGAGCCCTCCGGGAACCCTTGCCTGCCCTAGGGGCTTGTCGGGCGGGGCCGACGCAGGGTGGGTGAGTGGGGGGGGACTGCTGCTGGCACACACCCTCTCCTGAAGCCCACTGGGGCGGTCCAAGGGCTATGAGCTCGGAGCTCGGGCACGGGCTGTCCCAGCAGGGCCTCGCGAGGGTGGACCGATATGCTCCCGGACCAAAAGTGTTGTAAAGGCCCAGGGCACGACTCTCCTGCGACCCCCAGCACCGCCTGGGTGCCCGCCACCACCCTTGGGCCGGGATGAGGTGCCACCTTGTGCGTGGAAGCCCCGCCCAGAGGCAAGAAGCCCCCAAGGCCCGAGGGCGCGCCCGACCCTGCAGCCCTGCTGCAGCCACAGGGAACGGGATGTCTGAGAGGGCAGCCCCCACTGCCCAAGCCTCCGCTGGCAGTTCCCCGAAGGGCTGGTGGCGGCTGCGCCTCAGCAGCCAGCCTCCCTCCCACCCTCCCTGCCTCCCTCTGGTCGGGCACTGCAAGCCACACAGCCACTTGTGTCCCCTGTGTCCCTGGAGGCCGCAGCGCGTTTTGGGTTTTGGAGCGGACGGGCCCCTCTCGGCTTCCGTAGTCCATTTGCCCCCGGAGCCCGCCAGACCCCTGGCTCTAGGAGGCTGCCCAGGCGGTGCTGCCAACTGCCCCCAGGTGCTAGCTAGCGGCAGTGGCAGCGGCCGGCCACGGGGGGAGCACACACACCTGCGGGCGTCCCCGGGCCGCACACACGGACTGCCCCGCGCCTCCGTGGGTTGCAAATGAGCCCTCCGGGAACCCTTGCCTGCCCTAGGGGCTTGTCGGGCGGGGCCGACGCAGGGTGGGTGAGTGGGGGGGGACTGCTGCTGGCACACACCCACTCCTGAAGCCCACTGGGGCGGTCCAAGGGCTATGAGCTCGGAGCTCGGGCACGGGCTGTCCCAGCAGGGCCTCGCGAGGGTGGACCGATATGCTCCCGGACCAAAAGTGTTGTAAAGGCCCAGGGCACGACTCTCCTGCGACCCCCAGCACCTCCTGGGTGCCCGCCACCACCCTTGGGCCGGGATGAGGTGCCACCTTGTGCGTGGAAGCCCCGCCCAGAGGCAAGAAGCCCCCAAGGCCCGAGGGCGCGCCCGACCCTGCAGCCCTGCTGCAGCCACAGGGAACGGGATGTCTGAGAGGGCAGCCCCCACTGCCCAAGCCTCCGCTGGCAGTTCCCCGAAGGGCTGGTGGCGGCTGCGCCTCAGCAGCCAGCCTCCCTCCCACCCTCCCTGCCTCCCTCTGGTCGGGCACTGCAAGCCACACAGCCACTTGTGTCCCCTGTGTCCCTGGAGGCCGCAGCGCGTTTTGGGTTTTGGAGCGGACGGGCCCCTCTCGGCTTCCGTAGTCCATTTGCCCCCGGAGCCCGCCAGACCCCTGGCTCTAGGAGGCTGCCCAGGCGGTGCTGCCAACTGCCCCCAGGTGCTAGCTAGCGGCAGTGGCAGCGGCCGGCCACGGGGGGAGCACACACACCTGCGGGTGTCCCCGGGCCGCACACACGGACTGCCCCGCGCCTCCGTGGGTTGCAAATGAGCCCTCCGGGAACCCTTGCCTGCCCTAGGGGCTTGTCGGGCGGGGCCGACGCAGGGTGGGTGAGTGGGGGGGGACTGCTGCTGGCACACACCCACTCCTGAAGCCCACTGGGGCGGTCCAAGGGCTATGAGCTCGGAGCTCGGGCACGGGCTGTCCCAGCAGGGCCTCGCGAGGGTGGACCGATATGCTCCCGGACCAAAAGTGTTGTAAAGGCCCAGGGCACGACTCTCCTGCGACCCCCAGCACCTCCTGGGTGCCCGCCACCACCCTTGGGCCGGGATGACGTGCCACCTTGTGCGTGGAAGCCCCGCCCAGAGGCAAGAAGCCCCCAAGGCCCGAGGGCGCGCCCGACCCTGCAGCCCTGCTGCAGCCACAGGGAACGGGATGTCTGAGAGGGCAGCCCCCACTGCCCAAGCCTCCGCTGGCAGTTCCCCGAAGGGCTGGTGGTGGCTGCGCCTCAGCAGCCAGCCTCCCTCCCACCCTCCCTGCCTCCCTCTGGTCGGGCACTGCAAGCCACACAGCCACTTGTGTCCCCTGCGTCCCTGGAGGCCGCAGCGCGTTTTGGGTTTTGGAGCGGACGGGCCCCTCTCGGCTTCCGTAGTCCATTTGCCCCCGGAGCCCGCCAGACCCCTGGCTCTAGGAGGCTGCCCAGGCGGTGCTGCCAACTGCCCCCAGGTGCTAGCTAGCGGCAGTGGCAGCGGCCGGCCACGGGGGGAGCACACACACCTGCGGGTGTCCCCGGGCCGCACACACGGACTGCCCCGCGCCTCCGTGGGTTGCAAATGAGCCCTCCGGGAACCCTTGCCTGCCCTAGGGGCTTGTCGGGCGGGGCCGACGCAGGGTGGGTGAGTGGGGGGGGACTGCTGCTGGCACACACCCACTCCTGAAGCCCACTGGGGCGGTCCAAGGGCTATGAGCTCGGAGCTCGGGCACGGGCTGTCCCAGCAGGGCCTCGCGAGGGTGGACCGATATGCTCCCGGACCAAAAGTGTTGTAAAGGCCCAGGGCACGACTCTCCTGCGACCCCCAGCACCGCCTGGGTGCCCGCCACCACCCTTGGGCCGGGATGAGGTGCCACCTTGTGCGTGGAAGCCCCGCCCAGAGGCAAGAAGCCCCCAAGGCCCGAGGGCGCGCCCGACCCTGCAGCCCTGCTGCAGCCACAGGGAACGGGATGTCTGAGAGGGCAGCCCCCACTGCCCAAGCCTCCGCTGGCAGTTCCCCGAAGGGCTGGTGGCGGCTGCGCCTCAGCAGCCAGCCTCCCTCCCACCCTCCCTGCCTCCCTCTGGTCGGGCACTGCAAGCCACACAGCCACTTGTGTCCCCTGTGTCCCTGGAGGCCGCAGCGCGTTTTGGGTTTTGGAGCGGACGGGCCCCTCTCGGCTTCCGTAGTCCATTTGCCCCCGGAGCCCGCCAGACCCCTGGCTCTAGGAGGCTGCCCAGGCGGTGCTGCCAACTGCCCCCAGGTGCTAGCTAGCGGCAGTGGCAGCGGCCGGCCACGGGGGGAGCACACACACCTGCGGGTGTCCCCGGGCCGCACACACGGACTGCCCCGCGCCTCCGTGGGTTGCAAATGAGCCCTCCGGGAACCCTTGCCTGCCCTAGGGGCTTGTCGGGCGGGGCCGACGCAGGGTGGGTGAGTGGGGGGGGACTGCTGCTGGCACACACCCACTCCTGAAGCCCACTGGGGCGGTCCAAGGGCTATGAGCTCGGAGCTCGGGCACGGGCTGTCCCAGCAGGGCCTCGCGAGGGTGGACCGATATGCTCCCGGACCAAAAGTGTTGTAAAGGCCCAGGGCACGACTCTCCTGCGACCCCCAGCACCTCCTGGGTGCCCGCCACCACCCTTGGGCCGGGATGAGGTGCCACCTTGTGCGTGGAAGCCCCGCCCAGAGGCAAGAAGCCCCCAAGGCCCGAGGGCGCGCCCGACCCTGCAGCCCTGCTGCAGCCACAGGGAACGGGATGTCTGAGAGGGCAGCCCCCACTGCCCAAGCCTCCGCTGGCAGTTCCCCGAAGGGCTGGTGGCGGCTGCGCCTCAGCAGCCAGCCTCCCTCCCACCCTCCCTGCCTCCCTCTGGTCGGGCACTGCAAGCCACACAGCCACTTGTGTCCCCTGTGTCCCTGGAGGCCGCAGCGCGTTTTGGGTTTTGGAGCGGACGGGCCCCTCTCGGCTTCCGTAGTCCATTTGCCCCCGGAGCCCGCCAGACCCCTGGCTCTAGGAGGCTGCCCAGGCGGTGCTGCCAACTGCCCCCAGGTGCTAGCTAGCGGCAGTGGCAGCGGCCGGCCACGGGGGGAGCACACACACCTGCGGGTGTCCCCGGGCCGCACACACGGACTGCCCCGCGCCTCCGTGGGTTGCAAATGAGCCCTCCGGGAACCCTTGCCTGCCCTAGGGGCTTGTCGGGCGGGGCCGACGCAGGGTGGGTGAGTGGGGGGGGACTGCTGCTGGCACACACCCACTCCTGAAGCCCACTGGGGCGGTCCAAGGGCTATGAGCTCGGAGCTCGGGCACGGGCTGTCCCAGCAGGGCCTCGCGAGGGTGGACCGATATGCTCCCGGACCAAAAGTGTTGTAAAGGCCCAGGGCACGACCCTGCTGCGACCCCCAGCACCTCCTGGGTGCCCGCCACCACCCTTGGGCCGGGATGAGGTGCCACCTTGTGCGTGGAAGCCCCGCCCAGAGGCAAGAAGCCCCCAAGGCCCGAGGGCGCGCCCGACCCTGCAGCCCTGCTGCAGCCACAGGGAAAGGGATGTCTGAGAGGGCAGCCCCCACTGCCCAAGCCTCCGCTGGCAGTTCCCCGAAGGGCTGGTGGCGGCTGCGCCTCAGCAGCCAGCCTCCCTCCCACCCTCCCTGCCTCCCTCTGGTCGGGCACTGCAAGCCACACAGCCACTTGTGTCCCCTGTGTCCCTGGAGGCCGCAGCGCGTTTTGGGTTTTGGAGCGGACGGGCCCCTCTCGGCTTCCGTAGTCCATTTGCCCCCGGAGCCCGCCAGACCCCTGGCTCTAGGAGGCTGCCCAGGCGGTGCTGCCAACGGCCCCCAGGTGCTAGCTAGCGGCAGTGGCAGCGGCCGGCCACGGGGGGAGCACACACACCTGCGGGTGTCCCCGGGCCGCACACACGGACTGCCCCGCGCCTCCGTGGGTTGCAAATGAGCCCTCCGGGAACCCTTGCCTGCCCTAGGGGCTTGTCGGGCGGGGCCGACGCAGGGTGGGTGAGTGGGGGGGACTGCTGCTGGCACACACCCACTCCTGAAGCCCCCTGGGGCGGTCCAAGGGCTATGAGCTCGGAGCTCGGGCACGGGCTGTCCCAGCAGGGCCTCGCGAGGGTGGACCGATATGCTCCCGGACCAAAAGTGTTGTAAAGGCCCAGGGCACGACTCTCCTGCGACCCCCAGCACCGCCTGGGTGCCCGCCACCACCCTTGGGCCGGGATGAGGTGCCACCTTGTGCGTGGAAGCCCCGCCCAGAGGCAAGAAGCCCCCAAGGCCCGAGGGCGCGCCCGACCCTGCAGCCCTGCTGCAGCCACAGGGAACGGGATGTCTGAGAGGGCAGCCCCCACTGCCCAAGCCTCCGCTGGCAGTTCCCCGAAGGGCTGGTGGCGGCTGCGCCTCAGCAGCCAGCCTCCCTTCCATCCTCGCTGCCTCCCTCTGGTCGGGCACTGCAAGCCACACAGCCACTTGTGTCCCCTGTGTCCCTGGAGGCCGCAGCGCGTTTTGGGTTTTGGAGCGGACGGGCCCCTCTCGGCTTCCGTAGTCCATTTGCCCCCGGAGCCCGCCAGACCCCTGGCTCTAGGAGGCTGCCCAGGCGGTGCTGCCAACTGCCCCCAGGTGCTAGCTAGCGGCAGTGGCAGCGGCCGGCCACGGGGGGAGCACACACACCTGCGGGTGTCCCCGGGCCGCACACACGGACTGCCCCGCGCCTCCGTGGGTTGCAAATGAGCCCTCCGGGAACCCTTGCCTGCCCTAGGGGCTTGTCGGGCGGGGCCGACGCAGGGTGGGTGAGTGGGGGGGGACTGCTGCTGACACACACCCACTCCTGAAGCCCACTGGGGCGGTCCAAGGGCTATGAGCTCGGAGCTCGGGCACGGGCTGTCCCAGCAGGGCCTCGCGAGGGTGGACCGATATGCTCCCGGACCAAAAGTGTTGTAAAGGCCCAGGGCATGACTCTCCTGCGACCCCCAGCACCTCCTGGGTGCCCGCCACCACCCTTGGGCCGGGATGAGGTGCCACCTTGTGCGTGGAAGCCCCGCCCAGAGGCAAGAAGCCCCCAAGGCCCGAGGGCGCGCCCGACCCTGCAGCCCTGCTGCAGCCACAGGGAACGGGATGTCTGAGAGGGCAGCCCCCACTGCCCAAGCCTCCGCTGGCAGTTCCCCGAAGGGCTGGTGGCGGCTGCGCCTCAGCAGCCAGCCTCCCTCCCACCCTCCCTGCCTCCCTCTGGTCGGGCACTGCAAGCCACACAGCCACTTGTGTCCCCTGTGTCCCTGGAGGCCGCAGCGCGTTTTGGGTTTTGGAGCGGACGGGCCCCTCTCGGCTTCCGTAGTCCATTTGCCCCCGGAGCCCGCCAGACCCCTGGCTCTAGGAGGCTGCCCAGGCGGTGCTGCCAACTGCCCCCAGGTGCTAGCTAGCGGCAGTGGCAGCGGCCGGCCACGGGGGGAGCACACACACCTGCGGGTGTCCCCGGGCCGCACACACGGACTGCCCCGCGCCTCCGTGGGTTGCAAATGAGCCCTCCGGGAACCCTTGCCTGCCCTAGGGGCTTGTCGGGCGGGGCCGACGCAGGGTGGGTGAGTGGGGGGGACTGCTGCTGGCACACACCCACTCCTGAAGCCCACTGGGGCGGTCCAAGGGCTATGAGCTCGGAGCTCGGGCACGGGCTGTCCCAGCAGGGCCTCGCGAGGGTGGACCGATATGCTCCCGGACCAAAAGTGTTGTAAAGGCCCAGGGCACGACCCTGCTGCGACCCCCAGCACCTCCTGGGTGCCCGCCACCACCCTTGGGCCGGGATGAGGTGCCACCTTGTGCGTGGAAGCCCCGCCCAGAGGCAAGAAGCCCCCAAGGCCCGAGGGCGCGCCCGACCCTGCAGCCCTGCTGCAGCCACAGGGAACGGGATGTCTGAGAGGGCAGCCCCCACTGCCCAAGCCTCCGCTGGCAGTTCCCCGAAGGGCTGGTGGCGGCTGCGCCTCAGCAGCCAGCCTCCCTCCCACCCTCCCTGCCTCCCTCTGGTCGGGCACTGCAAGCCACACAGCCACTTGTGTCCCCTGTGTCCCTGGAGGCCGCAGCGCGTTTTGGGTTTTGGAGCGGACGGGCCCCTCTCGGCTTCCGTAGTCCATTTGCCCCCGGAGCCCGCCAGACCCCTGGCTGTAGGAGGCTGCCCAGGCGGTGCTGCCAACTGCCCCCAGGTGCTAGCTAGCGGCAGTGGCAGCGGCCGGCCACGGGGGGAGCACACACACCTGCGGGTGTCCCCGGGCCGCACACACGGACTGCCCCGCGCCTCCGTGGGTTGCAAATGAGCCCTCCGGGAACCCTTGCCTGCCCTAGGGGCTTGTCGGGCGGGGCCGACGCAGGGTGGGTGAGTGGGGGGGGACTGCTGCTGGCACACACCCACTCCTGAAGCCCACTGGGGCGGTCCAAGGGCTATGAGCTCGGAGCTCGGGCACGGGCTGTCCCAGCAGGGCCTCGCGAGGGTGGACCGATATGCTCCCGGACCAAAAGTGTTGTAAAGGCCCAGGGCACGACCCTGCTGCGACCCCCAGCACCTCCTGGGTGCCCGCCACCACCCTTGGGCCGGGATGAGGTGCCACCTTGTGCGTGGAAGCCCCGCCCAGAGGCAAGAAGCCCCCAAGGCCCGAGGGCGCGCCCGACCCTGCAGCCCTGCTGCAGCCACAGGGAACGGGATGTCTGAGAGGGCAGCCCCCACTGCCCAAGCCTCCGCTGGCAGTTCCCCGAAGGGCTGGTGGCGGCTGCGCCTCAGCAGCCAGCCTCCCTCCCACCCTCCCTGCCTCCCTCTGGTCGGGCACTGCAAGCCACACAGCCACTTGTGTCCCCTGTGTCCCTGGAGGCCGCAGCGCGTTTTGGGTTTTGGAGCGGACGGGCCCCTCTCGGCTTCCGTAGTCCATTTGCCCCCGGAGCCCGCCAGACCCCTGGCTCTAGGAGGCTGCCCAGGCGGTGCTGCCAACTGCCCCCAGGTGCTAGCTAGCGGCAGTGGCAGCGGCCGGCCACGGGGGGAGCACACACACCTGCGGGTGTCCCCGGGCCGCACACACGGACTGCCCCGCGCCTCCGTGGGTTGCAAATGAGCCCTCCGGGAACCCTTGCCTGCCCTAGGGGCTTGTCGGGCAGGGCCGACGCAGGGTGGGTGAGTGGGGGGGGACTGCTGCTGGCACACACCCACTCCTGAAGCCCACTGGGGCGGTCCAAGGGCTATGAGCTCGGAGCTCGGGCACGGGCTGTCCCAGCAGGGCCTCGCGAGGATGGACCGATATGCTCCCGGACCAAAAGTGTTGTAAAGGCCCAGGGCACGACTCTCCTGCGACCCCCAGCACCTCCTGGGTGCCCGCCACCACCCTTGGGCCGGGATGAGGTGCCACCTTGTGCGTGGAAGCCCCGCCCAGAGGCAAGAAGCCCCCAAGGCCCGAGGGCGCGCCCGACCCTGCAGCCCTGCTGCAGCCACAGGGAACGGGATGTCTGAGAGGGCAGCCCCCACTGCCCAAGCCTCCGCTGGCAGTTCCCCGAAGGGCTGGTGGCGGCTGCGCCTCAGCAGCCAGCCTCCCTCCCACCCTCCCTGCCTCCCTCTGGTCGGGCACTGCAAGCCACACAGCCACTTGTGTCCCCTGTGTCCCTGGAGGCCGCAGCGCGTTTTGGGTTTTGGAGCGGACGGGCCCCTCTCGGCTTCCGTAGTCCATTTGCCCCCGGAGCCTGCAAGACCCCTGGCTCTAGGAGGCTGCCCAGGCGGTGCTGCCAACTGCCCCCAGGTGCTAGCTAGCGGCAGTGGCAGCGGCCGGCCACGGGGGGAGCACACACACCTGCGGGTGTCCCCGGGCCGCACACACGGACTGCCCCGCGCCTCCGTGGGTTGCAAATGAGCCCTCCGGGAACCCTTGCCTGCCCTAGGGGCTTGTCGGGCGGGGCCGACGCAGGGTGGGTGAGTGGGGGGGGACTGCTGCTGGCACACACCCACTCCTGAAGCCCACTGGGGCGGTCCAAGGGCTATGAGCTCGGAGCTCGGGCACGGGCTGTCCCAGCAGGGCCTCGCGAGGGTGGACCGATATGCTCCCGGACCAAAAGTGTTGTAAAGGCCCAGGGCACGACCCTGCTGCGACCCCCAGCACCTCCTGGGTGCCCGCCACCACCCTTGGGCCGGGATGAGGTGCCACCTTGTGCGTGGAAGCCCCGCCCAGAGGCAAGAAGCCCCCAAGGCCCGAGGGCGCGCCCGACCCTGCAGCCCTGCTGCAGCCACAGGGAACGGGATGTCTGAGAGGGCAGCCCCCACTGCCCAAGCCTCCGCTGGCAGTTCCCCGAAGGGCTGGTGGCGGCTGCGCCTCAGCAGCCAGCCTCCCTCCCACCCTCCCTGCCTCCCTCTGGTCGGGCACTGCAAGCCACACAGCCACTTGTGTCCCCTGTGTCCCTGGAGGCCGCAGCGCGTTTTGGGTTTTGGAGCGGACGGGCCCCTCTCGGCTTCCGTAGTCCATTTGCCCCCAGATCCCGCCAGACCCCTGGCTCTAGGAGGCTGCCCAGGCGGTGCTGCCAACTGCCCCCAGGTGCTAGCTAGCGGCAGTGGCAGCGGCCAGCCACGGGGGGAGCACACACACCTGCGGGTGTCCCCGGGCCGCACACACGGACTGCCCCGCGCCTCCGTGGGTTGCAAATGAGCCCTCCGGGAACCCTTGCCTGCCCTAGGGGCTTGTCGGGCGGGGCCGACGCAGGGTGGGTGAGTGGGGGGGGACTGCTGCTGGCACACACCCACTCCTGAAGCCCACTGGGGCGGTCCAAGGGCTATGAGCTCGGAGCTCGGGCACGGGCTGTCCCAGCAGGGCCTCGCGAGGGTGGACCGATATGCTCCCGGACCAAAAGTGTTGTAAAGGCCCAGGGCACGACTCTCCTGCGACCCCCAGCACCTCCTGGGTGCCCGCCACCACCTTTGGGCCGGGATGAGGTGCCACCTTGTGCGTGGAAGCCCCGCCCAGAGGCAAGAAGCCCCCAAGGCCCGAGGGCGCGCCCGACCCTGCAGCCCTGCTGCAGCCACAGGGAACGGGATGTCTGAGAGGGCAGCCCCCACTGCCCAAGCCTCCGCTGGCAGTTCCCCGAAGGGCTGGTGGCGGCTGCGCCTCAGCAGCCAGCCTCCCTCCCACCCTCCCTGCCTCCCTCTGGTCGGGCACTGCAAGCCACACAGCCACTTGTGTCCCCTGTGTCCCTGGAGGCCGCAGCGCGTTTTGGGTTTTGGAGCGGACGGGCCCCTCTCGGCTTCCGTAGTCCATTTGCCCCCAGAGCCCGCCAGACCCCTGGCTCTAGGAGGCTGCCCAGGCGGTGCTGCCAACTGCCCCCAGGTGCTAGCTAGCGGCAGTGGCAGCGGCCAGCCACGGGGGGAGCACACACACCTGCGGGTGTCCCCGGGCCGCACACACGGACTGCCCCGCGCCTCCGTGGGTTGCAAATGAGCCCTCCGGGAACCCTTGCCTGCCCTAGGGGCTTGTCGGGCGGGGCCGACGCAGGGTGGGTGAGTGGGGGGGGACTGCTGCTGGCACACACCCACTCCTGAAGCCCACTGGGGCGGTCCAAGGGCTATGAGCTCGGAGCTCGGGCACGGGCTGTCCCAGCAGGGCCTCGCGAGGGTGGACCGATATGCTCCCGGACCAAAAGTGTTGTAAAGGCCCAGGGCACGACTCTCCTGCGACCCCCAGCACCTCCTGGGTGCCCGCCACCACCTTGGGCCGGGATGAGGTGCCACCTTGTGCGTGGAAGCCCCGCCCAGAGGCAAGAAGCCCCCAAGGCCCGAGGGCGCGCCCGACCCTGCAGCCCTGCTGCAGCCACAGGGAACGGGATGTCTGAGAGGGCAGCCCCCACTGCCCAAGCCTCCGCTGGCAGTTCCCGAAGGGCTGGTGGCGGCTGCGCCTCAGCAGCCAGCCTCCCTCCCACCCTCCCTGCCTCCCTCTGGTCGGGCACTGCAAGCCACACAGCCACTTGTGTCCCCTGTGTCCCTGGAGGCCGCAGCGCGTTTTGGGTTTTGGAGCGGACGGGCCCCTCTCGGCTTCCGTAGTCCATTTGCCCCCAGAGCCCGCCAGACCCCTGGCTCTAGGAGGCTGCCCAGGCGGTGCTGCCAACTGCCCCCAGGTGCTAGCTAGCGGCAGTGGCAGCGGCCGGCCACGGGGGGAGCACACACACCTGCGGGTGTCCCCGGGCCGCACACACGGACTGCCCCCGCGCCTCCGTGGGTTGCAAATGAGCCCTCCGGGAACCCTTGCCTGCCCTAGGGGCTTGTCGGGCGGGGCCGACGCAGGGTGGGTGAGTGGGGGGGGACTGCTGCTGGCACACACCCACTCTGAAGCCCACTGGGGCGGTCCAAGGGCTATGAGCTCGGAGCTCGGGCACGGGCTGTCCCAGCAGGGCCTCGCGAGGGTGGACCGATATGCTCCCGACCAAAAGTGTTGTAAAGGCCCAGGGCACGACTCTCCTGCGACCCCCAGCACCTCCTGGGTGCCCGCCACCACCCTTGGGCCGGGATGAGGTGCCAGCTTGTGCGTGGAAGCCCCGCCCAGAGGCAAGAAGCCCCCAAGGCCCGAGGGCGCGCCCCGACCCTGCAGCCCTGCTGCAGCCACAGGGAACGGGATGTCTGAGAGGGCAGCCCCACTGCCCAAGCCTCCGCTGGCAGTTCCCCGAAGGGCTGGTGGCGGCTGCGCCTCAGCAGCCAGCCTCCCTCCCACCCTCCCTGCCTCCCTCTGGTCGGGCACTGCAAGCCACACAGCCACTTGTGTCCCCTGTGTCCCTGGAGGCCGCAGCGCGTTTTGGGTTTTGGAGCGGACGGGCCCCTCTCGGCTTCCGTAGTCCATTTGCCCCCAGAGCCCGCCAGACCCTGGCTCTAGGAGGTTGCCCAGGCGGTGCTGCCAACTGCCCCCAGGTGCTAGCTAGCGGCAGTGGCAGCGGCCAGCCACGGGGGGAGCACACACACCTGCGGGTGTCCCCGGGCCGCACACACGGACTGCCCCGCGCCTCCGTGGGTTGCAAATGAGCCCTCCGGGAACCCTTGCCTGCCCTAGGGGCTTGTCGGGCGGGGCCGACGCAGGGTGGGTGAGTGGGGGGGGACTGCTGCTGGCACACACCCACTCCTGAAGCCCACTGGGGCGGTCCAAGGGCTATGAGCTCGGAGCTCGGGCACGGGCTGTCCCAGCAGGGCCTCGCGAGGGTGGACCGATATGCTCCCGGACCAAAAGTGTTGTAAAGGCCCAGGGCACGACTCTCCTGCGACCCCCAGCACCTCCTGGGTGCCCGCCACCACCTTTGGGCCGGGATGAGGTGCCACCTTGTGCGTGGAAGCCCCGCCCAGAGGCAAGAAGCCCCCAAGGCCCGAGGGCGCGCCCGACCCTGCAGCCCTGCTGCAGCCACAGGGAACGGGATGTCTGAGAGGGCAGCCCCCACTGCCAAGCCTCCGCTGGCAGTTCCCCGAAGGGCTGGTGGCGGCTGCGCCTCAGCAGCCAGCCTCCCTCCCACCCTCCCTGCCTCCCTCTGGTCGGGCACTGCAAGCCACACAGCCACTTGTGTCCCCTGTGTCCCTGGAGGCCGCAGCGCGTTTTGGGTTTTGGAGCGGACGGGCCCCTCTCGGCTTCCGTAGTCCATTTGCCCCCAGAGCCCGCCAGACCCCTGGCTCTAGGAGGCTGCCCAGGCGGTGCTGCCAACTGCCCCCAGGTGCTAGCTAGCGGCAGTGGCAGCGGCCAGCCACGGGGGGAGCACACACACCTGCGGGTGTCCCCGGGCCGCACACACGGACTGCCCCGCGCCTCCGTGGGTTGCAAATGAGCCCTCGGGAACCCTTGCCTGCCCTAGGGGCTTGTCGGGCGGGGCCGACGCAGGGTGGGTGAGTGGGGGGGGACTGCTGCTGGCACACACCCACTCCTGAAGCCCACTGGGGCGGTCCAAGGGCTATGAGCTCGGAGCTCGGGCACGGGCTGTCCCAGCAGGGCCTCGCGAGGGTGGACCGATATGCTCCCAGACCAAAAGTGTTGTAAAGGCCCAGGGCACGACTCTCCTGCGACCCCCAGCACCTCCTGGGTGCCCGCCACCACCCTTGGGCCGGGATGAGGTGCCACCTTGTGCATGGAAGCCCCGCCCAGAGGCAAGAAGCCCCCAAGGCCCGAGGGCGCGCCCGACCCTGCAGCCCTGCTGCAGCCACAGGGAACGGATGTCTGAGAGGGCAGCCCCCACTGCCCAAGCCTCCGCTGGCAGTTCCCCGAAGGGCTGGTGGCGGCTGCGCCTCAGCAGCCAGCCTCCCTCCCACCCTCCCTGCCTCCCTCTGGTCGGGCACTGCAAGCCACACAGCCACTTGTGTCCCCTGTGTCCCTGGAGGCCGCAGCGCGTTTTGGGTTTTGGAGCGGACGGGCCCCTCTCGGCTTCCGTAGTCCATTTGCCCCCAGATCCCGCCAGACCCTGGCTCTAGGAGGCTGCCCAGGCGGTGCTGCCAACTGCCCCCAGGTGCTAGCTAGCGGCAGTGGCAGCGGCCAGCCACGGGGGGAGCACACACACCTGCGGGTGTCCCCGGGCCGCACACACGGACTGCCCCGCGCCTCCGTGGGTTGCAAATGAGCCCTCCGGGAACCCTTGCCTGCCCTAGGGGCTTGTCGGGCAGGGCCGACGCAGGGTGGGTGAGTGGGGGGGGACTGCTGCTGGCACACACCCACTCCTGAAGCCCACTGGGGCGGTCCAAGGGCTATGAGCTCGGAGCTCGGGCACGGGCTGTCCCAGCAGGGCCTCGCGAGGGTGGACCGATATGCTCCCGGACCAAAAGTGTTGTAAAGGCCCAGGGCACGACTCTCCTGCGACCCCCAGCACCTCCTGGGTGCCCGCCACCACCCTTGGGCCGGGATGAGGTGCCAGCTTGTGCGTGGAAGCCCCGCCCAGAGGCAAGAAGCCCCCAAGGCCCGAGGGCGCGCCCGACCCTGCAGCCCTGCTGCAGCCACAGGGAACGGGATGTCTGAGAGGGCAGCCCCCACTGCCCAAGCCTCCGCTGGCAGTTCCCCGAAGGGCTGGTGGCGGCTGCGCCTCAGCAGCCAGCCTCCCTCCCACCCTCCCTGCCTCCCTCTGGTCGGGCACTGCAAGCCACACAGCCACTTGTGTCCCCTGTGTCCCTGGAGGCCGCAGCGCGTTTTGGGTTTTGGAGCGGACGGGCCCCTCTTGGCTTCCGTAGTCCATTTGCCCCAGAGCCCGCCAGACCCCTGGCTCTAGGAGGCTGCCCAGGCGGTGCTGCCAACTGCCCCCAGGTGCTAGCTAGCGGCAGTGGCAGCGGCCAGCCACGGGGGGAGCACACACACCTGCGGGTGTCCCCGGGCCGCACACACGGACTGCCCCGCGCCTCCGTGGGTTGCAAATGAGCCCTCCGGGAACCCTTGCCTGCCCTAGGGCCTTGTCGGGCGGGGCCGACGCAGGGTGGGTGAGTGGGGGGGGGGACTGCTGCTGGCACACACCCACTCCTGAAGCCCACTGGGGCGGTCCAAGGGCTATGAGCTCGGAGCTCGGGCACGGGCTGTCCCAGCAGGGCCTCGCGAGGGTGGACCGATATGCTCCCGGACCAAAAGTGTTGTAAAGGCCCAGGGCACGACTCTCCTGCGACCCCCAGCACCTCCTGGGTGCCCGCCACCACCCTTGGGCGCGGATGAGGTGCCAGCTTGTGCGTGGAAGCCCCGCCCAGAGGCAAGAAGCCCCCAAGGCCCGAGGGCGCGCCCGACCCTGCAGCCTGCTGCAGCCACAGGGAACGGGATGTCTGAGAGGGCAGCCCCCCACTGCCCAAGCCTCCGCTGGCAGTTCCCCGAAGGGCTGGTGGCGGCTGCGCCTCAGCAGCCAGCCTCCCTCCCACCCTCCCTGCCTCCCTCTGGTCGGGCACTGCAAGCCACACAGCCACTTGTGTCCCCTGTGTCCCTGGAGGCCGCAGCGCGTTTGGGTTTTGGAGCGGACGGGCCCCTCTCGGCTTCCGTAGTCCATTTGCCCCCAGATCCCGCCAGACCCCTGGCTCTAGGAGGCTGCCCAGGCGGTGCTGCCAACTGCCCCCAGGTGCTAGCTAGCGGCAGTGGCAGCGGCCAGCCACGGGGGGAGCACACACACCTGCGGGTGTCCCCGGGCCGCACACACGGACTGCCCCGCGCCTCCGTGGGTTGCAAATGAGCCCTCCGGGAACCCTTGCCTGCCCTAGGGGCTTGTCGGGCGGGGCCGACGCAGGGTGGGTGAGTGGGGGGGGACTGCTGCTGGCACACACCCACTCCTGAAGCCCACTGGGGCGGTCCAAGGGCTATGAGCTCGGAGCTCGGGCACGGGCTGTCCCAGCAGGGCCTCGCGAGGGTGGACCGATATGCTCCCGGACCAAAAGTGTTGTAAAGGCCCAGGGCACGACTCTCCTGCGACCCCAGCACCTCCTGGGTGCCCGCCACCACCCTTGGGCCGGGATGAGGTGCCACCTTGTGCGTGGAAGTCCCGCCCAGAGGCAAGAAGCCCCCAAGGCCTGAGGGCGCGCCCGACCCTGCAGCCCTGCTGCAGCCACAGGGAACGGGATGTCTGAGAGGGCAGCCCCCACTGCCCAAGCCTCCGCTGGCAGTTCCCCGAAGGCTGGTGGCGGCTGCGCCTCAGCAGCCAGCCTCCCTCCCACCCTCCCTGCCTCCCTCTGGTCGGGCACTGCAAGCCACACAGCCACTTGTGTCCCCTGTGTCCCTGGAGGCCGCAGCGCGTTTTGGGTTTTGGAGCGGACGGGCCCCTCTCGGCTTCCGTAGTCCATTTGCCCCCAGAGCCCGCCAGACCCCTGGCTCTAGGAGGCTGCCCAGGCGGTGCTGCCAACTGCCCCCAGGTGCTAGCTAGCGGCAGTGGCAGCGGCCAGCCACGGGGGGAGCACACACACCTGCGGGTGTCCCCGGGCCGCACACACGGACTGCCCCGCGCCTCCTTGGGTTGCAAATGAGCCCTCCGGAACCCTTGCCTGCCCTAGGGGCTTGTCGGGCGGGGCCGACGCAGGGTGGGTGAGTGGGGGGGGACTGCTGCTGGCACACACCCACTCCTGAAGCCCACTGGGGCGGTCCAAGGGCTATGAGCTCGGAGCTCGGGCACGGGCTGTCCCAGCAGGGCCTCGCGAGGGTGGACCGATATGCTCCCGGACCAAAAGTGTTGTAAAGGCCCAGGGCACGACTCTCCTGCGACCCCCAGCACCTCCTGGGTGCCCGCCACCACCCTTGGGCCGGATGAGGTGCCACTTGTGCGTGAAGCCCCGCCCAGAGGCAAGAAGCCCCCAAGGCCCGAGGGCGCGCCCGACCCTGCAGCCCTGCTGCAGCCACAGGGAACGGGATGTCTGAGAGGGCAGCCCCCACTGCCCAAGCCTCCGCTGGCAGTTCCCCGAAGGGCTGGTGGCGGCTGCGCCTCAGCAGCCAGCCTCCCTCCCACCCTCCCTGCCTCCCTCTGGTCGGGCACTGCAAGCCACACAGCCACTTGTGTCCCCTGTGTCCCTGGAGGCCGCAGCGCGTTTTGGGTTTTGGAGCGGACGGGCCCCTCTCGGCTTCCGTAGTCCATTTGCCCCCAGAGCCCGCCAGACCCCTGGCTCTAGGAGGTTGCCCAGGCGGTGCTGCCAACTGCCCCCAGGTGCTAGCTAGCGGCAGTGGCAGCGGCCAGCCACGGGGGGAGCACACACACCTGCGGGTGTCCCCGGGCCGCACACACGGACTGCCCCGCGCCTCCGAGGGTTGCAAATGAGCCCTCCGGGAACCCTTGCCTGCCCTAGGGGCTTGTCGGGCGGGGCCGACGCAGGGTGGGTGAGTTGGGGGGGGACTGCTGCTGGCACACACCCACTCCTGAAGCCCACTGGGGCGGTCCAAGGGCTATGAGCTCGGAGCTCGGGCACGGGCTGTCCCAGCAGGGCCTCGCGAGGGTGGACCGATATGCTCCCGGACCAAAAGTGTTGTAAAGGCCCAGGGCCACGACTCTCCTGCGACCCCCAGCACCTCCTGGGTGCCCGCCACCACCCTTGGGCCGGGATGAGGTGCCACCTTGTGCGTGGAAGCCCCGCCCAGAGGCAAGAAGCCCCCAAGGCCCGAGGGCGCGCCCGACCCTGCAGCCCTGCTGCAGCCACAGGGAACGGGATGTCTGAGAGGGCAGCCCCCACTGCCCAAGCCTCCGCTGGCAGTTCCCCGAAGGGCTGGTGGCGGCTGCGCCTCAGCAGCCAGCCTCCCTCCCACCCTCCCTGCCTCCCTCTGGTCAGGCACTGCAAGCCACACAGCCACTTGTGTCCCCTGTGTCCCTGGAGGCCGCAGCGCGTTTTGGGTTTTGGAGCGGACGGGCCCCTCTCGGCTTCCGTAGTCCATTTGCCCCCAGAGCCCGCCAGACCCCTGGCTCTAGGAGGCTGCCCAGGCGGTGCTGCCAACTGCCCCCAGGTGCTAGCTAGCGGCAGTGGCAGCGGCCAGCCACGGGGGGAGCACACACACCTGCGGGTGTCCCCGGGCCGCACACACGGACTGCCCGCGCCTCCGAGGGTTGCAAATGAGCCCTCCGGGAACCCTTGCCTGCCCTAGGGGCTTGTCGGGCGGGGCCGACGCAGGGTGGGTGAGTGGGGGGGGACTGCTGCTGGCACATACCCACTCCTGAAGCCCACTGGGGCGGTCCAAGGGCTATGAGCTCGGAGCTCGGGCACGGGCTGTCCCAGCAGGGCCTCGCGAGGGTGGACCGATATGCTCCCGGACCAAAAGTGTTGTAAAGGCCCAGGGCACGACTCTCCTGCGACCCCCAGCACCTCCTGGGTGCCCGCCACCACCCTTGGGCTGGGATGAGGTGCCACCTTGTGCGTGGAAGCCCCGCCCAGAGGCAAGAAGCCCCCAAGGCCCGAGGGCGCGCCCGACCCTGCAGCCCTGCTGCAGCCACAGGGAACGGGATGTCTGAGAGGGCAGCCCCCACTGCCCAAGCCTCCGCTGGCAGTTCCCCGAAGGGCTGGTGGCGGCTGCGCCTCAGCAGCCAGCCTCCCTCCCACCCTCCCTGCCTCCCTCTGGTCGGGCACTGCAAGCCACACAGCCACTTGTGTCCCCTGTGTCCCTGGAGGCCGCAGCGCGTTTTGGGTTTTGGAGCGGACGGGCCCCTCTCGGCTTCCGTAGTCCATTTGCCCCCAGAGCCCGCCAGACCCCTGGCTCTAGGAGGTTGCCCAGGCGGTGCTGCCAACTGCCCCCAGGTGCTAGCTAGCGGCAGTGGCAGCGGCCAGCCACGGGGGGAGCACACACACCTGCGGGTGTCCCCGGGCCGCACACACGGACTGCCCCGCGCCTCCGTGGGTTGCAAATGAGCCCTCCGGGAACCCTTGCCTGCCCTAGGGGCTTGTCGGGCGGGGCCGACGCAGGGTGGGTGAGTGGGGGGGGACTGCTGCTGGCACACACCCACTCCTGAAGCCCACTGGGGCGGTCCAAGGGCTATGAGCTCGGAGCTCGGGCACGGGCTGTCCCAGCAGGGCTCGCGAGGGTGGACCGATATGCTCCCGGACCAAAAGTGTTGTAAAGGCCCAGGGCACGACTCTCCTGCGACCCCCAGCACCTCCTGGGTGCCCGCCACCACCCTTGGGCCGGGATGAGGTGCCAGCTTGTGCGTGGAAGCCCCGCCCAGAGGCAAGAAGCCCCCAAGGCCCGAGGGCGCGCCCGACCCTGCAGCCCTGCTGCAGCCACAGGAACGGGATGTCTGAGAGGGCAGCCCCACTGCCCAAGCCTCCGCTGGCAGTTCCCCGAAGGGCTGGTGGCGGCTGCGCCTCAGCAGCCAGCCTCCCTCCCACCCTCCCTGCCTCCCTCTGGTCGGGCACTGCAAGCCACACAGCCACTTGTGTCCCCTGTGTCCCTGGAGGCCGCAGCGCGTTTTGGGTTTTGGAGCGGACGGGCCCCTCTTGGCTTCCGTAGTCCATTTGCCCCCAGAGCCCGCCAGACCCCTGGCTCTAGGAGGCTGCCCAGGCGGTGCTGCCAACTGCCCCCAGGTGCTAGCTAGCGGCAGTGGCAGCGGCCAGCCACGGGGGGAGCACATACACCTGCGGGTGTCCCCGGGCCGCACACACGGACTGCCCCGCGCCTCCGTGGGTTGCAAATGAGCCCTCCGGGAACCCTTGCCTGCCCTAGGGGCTTGTCGGGCGGGGCCGACGCAGGGTGGGTGAGTGGGGGGGACTGCTGCTGGCACACACCCACTCCTGAAGCCCACTGGGGCGGTCCAAGGGCTATGAGCTCGGAGCTCGGGCACAGGGCTGTCCCAGCAGGGCCTCGCGAGGGTGGACCGATATGCTCCCGGACCAAAAGTGTTGTAAAGGCCCAGGGCACGACTCTCCTGCGACCCCCAGCACCTCCTGGGTGCCCGCCACCACCCTTGGGCCGGGATGAGGTGCCAGCTTGTGCGTGAAGCCCCGCCAGAGGCAAGAAGCCCCCAAGGCCCGAGGGCGCGCCCGACCCTGCAGCCCTGCTGCAGCCACAGGGAACGGGATGTCTGAGAGGGCAGCCCCCACTGCCCAAGCCTCCGCTGGCAGTTCCCCGAAGGGCTGGTGGCGGCTGCGCCTCAGCAGCCAGCCTCCCTCCCACCCTCCCTGCCTCCCTCTGGTCGGGCACTGCAAGCCACACAGCCACTTGTGTCCCCTGTGTCCCTGGAGGCCGCAGCGCGTTTTGGGTTTTGGAGCGGACGGGCCCCTCTCGGCTTCCGTAGTCCATTTGCCCCCAGATCCCCGCCAGACCCCTGGCTCTAGGAGGCTGCCCAGGCGGTGCTGCCAACTGCCCCCAGGTGCTAGCTAGCGGCAAGTGGCAGCGGCCTGCCACGGGGGGAGCACACACACCTGCGGGTGTCCCCGGGCCGCACACACGGACTGCCCCGCGCCTCCGTGGGTTGCAAATGAGCCCTCCGGGAACCCTTGCCTGCCCTAGGGGCTTGTCGGGCGGGGCCGACGCAGGGTGGGTGAGTGGGGGGGGACTGCTGCTGGCACACACCCACTCCTGAAGCCCACTGGGGCGGTCCAAGGGCTATGAGCTCGGAGCTCGGGCACGGGCTGTCCCAGCAGGGCCTCGCGAGGGTGGACCGATATGCTCCCAGGACCAAAAGTGTTGTAAGGCCCAGGGCACGACTCTCCTGCGACCCCCAGCACCTCCTGGGTGCCCGCCACCACCCTTGGGCCGGGATGAGGTGCCACCTTGTGCGTGGAAGTCCCGCCCAGAGGCAAGAAGCCCCCAAGGCCCGAGGGCGCGCCCGACCCTGCAGCCCTGCTGCAGCCACAGGGAACGGGATGTCTGAGAGGGCAGCCCCCACTGCCCAAGCCTCCGCTGGCAGTTCCCAGAAGGGCTGGTGGCGGCTGCGCCTCAGCAGCCAGCCTCCTCCCACCCTCCCTGCCTCCCTCTGGTCGGGCACTGCAAGCCACACAGCCACTTGTGTCCCCTGTGTCCCTGGAGGCCGCAGCGCGTTTTGGGTTTTGGAGCGGACGGGCCCTCTCGGCTTCCGTAGTCCATTTGCCCCCAGAGCCCGCCAGACCCCTGGCTCTAGGAGGCTGCCCAGGCGGTGCTGCCAACTGCCCCCAGGTGCTAGCTAGCGGCAGTGGCAGCGGCCAGCCACGGGGGGAGCACACACAAACCTGCGGGTGTCCCCGGGCCGCACACACGGACTGCCCCGCGCCTCCGTGGGTTGCAAATGAGCCCTCCGGGAACCCTTGCCTGCCCTAGGGGCTTGTCGGGCGGGGCCGACGCAGGGTGGGTGAGTGGGGGGGGGACTGCTGCTGGCACACACCCACTCCTGAAGCCCACTGGGGCGGTCCAAGGGCTATGAGCTCGGAGCTCGGGCACGGGCTGTCCCAGCAGGGCCTCGCGAGGGTGGACCGATATGCTCCCGGACCAAAAGTGTTGTAAAGGCCCAGGGCACGACTCTCCTGCGACCCCCAGCACCTCCTGGGTGCCCGCCACCACCCTTGGGCCGGGATGAGGTGCCACCTTGTGCGTGGAAGCCCCGCCCAGAGGCAAGAAGCCCCAAGGCCCGAGGGCGCGCCCGACCCTGCAGCCCTGCTGCAGCCACAGGGAACGGATGTCTGAGAGGGCAGCCCCCACTGCCCAAGCCTCCGCTGGCAGTTCCCCGAAGGGCTGGTGGCGGCTGCGCCTCAGCAGCCAGCCTCCCTCCCACCCTCCTGCCTCCTCTGGTCGGGCACTGCAAGCCACACAGCCACTTGTGTCCCCTGTGTCCCTGGAGGCCGCAGCGCTTTTT